>NC_058055.1:18305821-18647487 GCF_020085105.1 Siniperca chuatsi
TAGGTTGAACTGTTAAGGGGATTTTAAAGCTGATTCCTGTATACAGGTGTATGTACTGTTTGTACTGTTTTAATGTACTGTAAACACATGTACCAAATACTCACTGTTCTAAAATGTGTCCATTTTCATGTCAGACAGTTCTATAAATTACAAAAATTCTGTGTTATACCCAGAATTTATTCTTTGGAAGGGTCAAAAACCAGCTAAAACACAATTTAGACCACTGAAACATAGGATCATACAGATAAAGATAATAACACAGAACATTTGATAGCAATAATATATAGTATATCTAATAATAAAAACCTATTTATCCATACTTGTGTGGAATCCAATCAAAATGTTACACTGAGTTATGTTAATGAATTTCATCTCAGCTATGGGGGTGTTTGAACACAAAACAGATCTGGTTGCTAATTTTACCCATTGCTTTATGACATTTCTGCAATATTACATGGTGAGGATGATGATGATGATGATAAATAGTAAAGTAAAAGAATGGATCAGTCAAACCAAAGGTCAGTCAACATTGGCTACTGAGCCAAGTGTCGTGAACTTAAAAAATAACTTCCATTACTCTTTACACTTTCAGCTGAAAACATGGCAACATCATGTGTCGGTGTCACATAAACCGTCTGAACATGGTCTCTCGTTTCCCTGACAGCACCAGTGAATGCCCAGATGGTAATTAGGGTTTGTTTGGCTGATTGAGCAGTGCCATGTTAGAGGTGGTGCAGAGAACCAAACATTTCTACAGGCTCCATAATAACAAGCTAGATCTGCCCTTAAATGACATCTGGCTAACACACACTTAAACTCACACACATTTGTGTCTGTGTGTGTTTGTAGCCTATGTGTATCTGTGTGCGTGCATATGTTGTCTTCATTTGTGTATGTCTCAAAGTGCTTTAAAGGAAGACTTGTGGTTTTCAAGGTCTATACTGAAATGAGTATGTGTGTGTGTGTGTGTGTGTGTGTGTGTGTACAGGCATTTGTCTGAATGTGTCTACATGTTTGATTGCAACATGAAACCAGTTTGACACCCACAAATAGGAAGGAGCTGCTGTAAATTTAGTAAAAACAGTGGTGATGGTATCTGTGTGAAACCTTCCTCTATTTGAAAAATGACTAATGACCAATGACATGTCATAACCTCTGACACGCACAAGAAAAAAAAAAGAAGATGACAATAACGTCCGTGAAGCTTAGAAGAAAAACACAAATGACAGTTTATCACCAAAATGCAGCAAGCCTATTACAACCGTAACTATTTACGGTTATATTTCCTTTTAGTTTCATCTAATTATTATACATTATATACAGCACTACAAGTGCAGTTTATGCAATCTACTACCATGCTCTCTGAACTTGGCAACATTAATTATTTATAGAAACCTACATCAGCAACGAACTGTCAGGCGCTGGCTTCACATAATAGAAATGTCAGTCCAGGGGTGGGCAATATGGATATACACTCGAATGCCAGTTTATTAGGTGCACCTGGCTAAAATGAATGCAGTACAACAGTCCAACAGTAAATCCTACCTTCATGATGTTTTAACTGTTTTAGAGAGGTGTTGATTTAACTGTGTGGTCATTTTAGAGGCTGCAGTTTGTGGTGCTGTTGAATTGTATTGCGTTATACTGACAGATGTTCCTATTATTTTGTCCAACCTATTTATATCAATGAGGGTAGGTTAAATAACAGGAACACATCTCTGTATTTGTCTCTGTACCTGATAAACTGGCAACTGGGTGAACGTGTCAATATAAAATTATTTATGGTATACAGTATGTGTGTAATTTTAGTGTACAATATAAACTGTTTAAATACAAAATAACTGATGGGAATGTTTGCTATTTTTAACCGAAAAGTACATTAAAATGAAATACCATAGCTTTGCAACATTGCAACACCCAATTATAACCAGAAACATTAAGGGACAGATACCTTGGTATGAACGGTATATAGAAATCTCTGTCAACAGTCACATTTATATTGTCTATATTGTCAGTCTATATCATAATACCGCCCAACCCTATACAGGTCATTACACTGTACTGAAAACACATATAAGACAGAGACATATCAACACGTTTCAATAAATCCACAGTAGCACTGCATAAGTTCTGAGTAGCATGGTACATGGCGTTGTAAATGTTTCACATTCTCCTTCTGTGGTAACATGCATGAAGTCATTACAACAAAAAGACATGTGAATGCTGTCAGGAGACTTTGGGAGACCTCCTCCAGCAGCAATTAGTAACTAACAAAACATTTAGGAGCAGAAAAGATTTCCAGTTCCGCTGCATAGAGAACTTCAAAGTGCTGTTCAAAAAGACCTGTTGCAAATGATTCACCTAATGGGTGAGCAAAAGCCAGCCGTACTGTGTAGAACAGGTATAAAAAGATTAACTAGGAACATTTGCTGACTTGCTCTTTGTTAGGCTACAATGGCACAGTACAAGCAAATGACTCTCACCACAAAACTCAGTGAATCAGGCCATGCTGTTTCATTTCTAGATCTCACCAATGGACAAAAGCAGAATTGTCGTTATAGCTACACATCAGCTGGCAGAGCTTTGTGGTGACAGAGGACTGAGCTGGTTTGTTTTTAAAAAGGTACAGCCGATAACAAAGTGGAAAGTTCAGGTTAACTGGCAGGATTTGTCCATCTGGATATGAACAGTGTGACTAATACACTATATACCAAAACACAGTATCTACAGTATCAGAGGTGTGTATGTACAGTGTTTGCACCATGCAAACTAAACACACAGAGTTGAAACAGCTGCCAATTTTGTAACTGCAAAACTAAAAAGACTTAAAGAGTATATGGATTTTCAGTGCTGATAACACAAATTCAATATCTATGTCTATTTTCATGCCAAAACAAATTCCATAAAAAGATTTGATGCTTGATAGGATGGAGACATTTGAACCAGCATTTAGACCATATTACAGTAAAATCCACCACTGAACATTCCCACATTAATACTGATAAAAATAACAAAACATATTCAACTGTACAACAGTCAAAGACACAAATCACTTTCATCTTCCCCGGGGGCTGATAACAAATATCAAGCTAAACCCTAATCAAGATGATTTCTTTTGACAAAATCTCATCACAAGGTCCACTCAGTGGTTGTTTTTTATAGCACATGATCTTCCTCAGAAGATGGAGCCCAGTTGTCATTGAGCACTCTAAGGACTTCTCATCCAGCTTAAATGTTGTGATAAAAAAGTCATAATAAATCTCAACTTTGAATCTCTTCTTTTTGCAACTTCATTTGTGTGACACAATCTCCACAAACAGAACAGCTACTAAATGGACCTTGTGGGGAGGCAACTGCTATTTCCACAATCAAGAATGAACTTTCAAATCACAGTATAATTTCTGATCTTTGGAGACCTGTCCACTTTAGGAAGTGTCATCCTAATCTCAGAGGTTCATATGATATCCTACAAAGAGTGACAGCCAAATGATTTTGGTTGATGTGAGGTTAAGATATTTTGATTAAAGTTAGCCTTAGTTGTTATGTTTAAGGTTACCATCAGGGTTTAGTTATGGTTCACATAGTGAAATGTAAAAAGAACATTCCCGATGAGTTGACAAGCTCACCATTTGAATATTGGACATCTGTTCTCAAACAAATGCAAATTTTCCTTGAGAATAGCTTGTAAAGAATGAACGTAAAGTAAGCAAGCAGCAAACACTGCCAGGAAATGTATATTTCATGTATATTTTTTCATCTATGTGGTTGCAAATGAGTTATATGTTTATGTTTGCTTCTTCTTGAACATTGTTGTTGGAACTGTGTGTACATTGAGACCCACTAGAAACCGGAGTCAAATTCCTTGTATACTTGGCCAATAAAGCTGATTCTGACATTTAACTTAAGAGAAATAAGTTAAAAGTTTCACACATTATGTAAAACATCTTGCAATACCAGTCATGCATTCTTATGGAACCCCAACAAAACCAAAGCCTCACCTAACTCCTTAACTACCTAAACATAACCATATCTAGTATTATTATACCTAAATATAACCATTTAGTGGCTCACTCACAGCATTTCTGCCCATAACCCTGGTAGCCACCAGGTTTTCATTCACACCATCAAATAACTAAAAGAAGCTGGTTTTCACTTTCTGACTCGCCTCAAAAACAATCAGGAGGACAAAGTTAAACCCCTTATCAACATTAAACAACATCACACCCTTGCTTGAACACATTCACACACATACCAGCACTCATCAGTGTGAGTAAAACATGCACTCCCTCTCTCCCTCTAAATACATTATAATGTAAGCTGAAGGGAACAAATGTGACAGTGTCAGCAGACACTATGCACTACTCACTCAAATTCACCCGCCTTGCCTCTTGACTTCTGTTATGTGCCTTATCAGTAACACACACACACACACACACACACACACACACAGAGCAAAAGTGTAAACCTTTGATGCCAAGAGTGCAATGATGCCAGAAGATAAGACTTCCAGAGAAGTTGAGATCTCTCTTTTGCACACACACACACACACACACAAACACACACACACACACAAATACACCTGGAGGCATCTCAACTTCGTCAAAGCACTGTCAAAACCACATGCACCAAAACTGATTCCTGTCAATATGGACAGCATGGATGCATCAGCAGACCTTCTCTCTGAGACACACACACACACACACACACACACACCTTTCCACTTACATTTCAAAGCCTGGATCAGCGCCTTGCCGTCTTTAATCAGCTCCTTGATGAACTTGTTGGTCTTGTCCAGCTCCAGTTCGTGGGACTTGAGTCTCTCCCTGAACTGTGGGCTGTCCAGGTAGCAGTCACTGAACTCCAGAGCAGGTAGTCCCATCTTTTTTATCACCACCACCACCGGCCTCGACACAACCTGGACGACCCGGCAAAATGCTCCGAAAAGGAGAAGGAGGAACAAGAGGAGGAGGAGGGAGGAAAGCCTGAGCTACTACCGCTGCTGCTGCTGCTGCTGGAAATGATGGAAAATCCAATTAAAACATGTAAACAACGGGGTGGAGATGTATCCGAGAGAAATGCCTACCTACATAACCTTGCTTTTTCTTTATTTAAGCTAAACACTCAAGTTGACACAAGCAAGAGTCCTCCAATTTCTCTCAGAGTGGCAGCAACTGCAGCAGTCCGACACGGCATCCAATTAAATGAAATAAAAAGTCACAGGAGGGTAAGTGTTTGGTGGTTGGTTAAAAGAAAACAAGTGTCCAGTTGCTCAGGTAAACCGGTGCTGCATTCCTCTCGACCAAGTCATTGTGGACCGGACAGTCAACCGGGGACGAGGAGGGAGGGAGGGAGGCAGCAAAAAAAACAAAACTAGCCTCGTAAATGCGGTGTCTTCCCTGGGCGGTTTTAAATGCACTGCTTTCTCCACAGCCCCGCTCAGCTCAGCGCTGCGGACCGTCATCAACCTACCCCGACACGGATAATCCCCTGATTGACGTCTCTCTCGGCCAATGCGATGGCCGGGCTGGAGAGCGGACCGTCTGGGGCGGGAGTGCGGTGAGCGACTCTAGAACAGAGACAAAGAATAAAAGAGAAGAGAGCTCACTCTGATCTTGTTTCTGTTGCCGGAAAGAGTTTGACTGTTGCATCCCATCTGATGCTGCCAGGGGTGGGGTGTAACAAAGTACATTTACTCAAGTACTGTAATTAAGTACTTGTACCTTACTTGAGTATTTCCATTTTATGCTACTTAATACTTCTACTCCACTACATTTCAGAGGGAAATACTGTACTTTTTACTCCACTATATTTATTTGATTGTTAGGCTACTAGTTACGTTGCAGATTTAGATAATAATAATAATACAAAATATACTGCTTATATACGCAGCAGTATATAAAGTAATTCAAATTAGCCCCATCTTTACCAGCTGCAACGTTAACACGATGTACACATTAATGCATCACTATTTATAATCCAGTAATAAAACACATATTGTGAAATGGGCCATTCTGCATAATAAAGTATAAAGTATATTTTGATGCTAATACTTTTGTTCTTTTACTTAAGTAAGATTTTGAATGCAGGACCTTTATGTGTAACAGAGTATTTTTACACTGTGGAACTGCAACTTTTAGTTAAATAGTAACTTGTAGCTCCAAACGGCTTCACCAGGCATCTCTCATTCCAAAGATTACTCCAAATGGGAAATGTATCTTAACCTTCTTTTCCCCAACATTTAGTGATATTTTTGAGCATTTTTATATAGTAGACATTGGAGACAGACACTAAAAATAAAAATAAAAAAAAGAGGAGAGTTTACAGCCACGCTGCAGCTCTGTGAGGGTGTACTCATAGGGGAGGTGCTTTGAGCAAGCAAAGTGCTAACATCAGCATGCTAACATGCTGATTTTTAGCAGGTAATGTTAGCCTGTTAGCATGCTAACATTTCACTACTTGGCTCTAAACTCAAAGCACAGCCTTGACTGACAGGAATGTCATTAGTCTGGGGCACCATTATGCGGTATGTTGTAATTATGCATTATACATTATACATAGACCTCCACAGATTGATTAGAGGACAATCAGACAATTCATCTTTTGCAGCTCTCAGTTTCCCAGATCTATTGTAAATAATAATATAATAATAATAATACATTTTATTTATATGGCATATATATTTCTATACATATATTTACATATATATATTTATATTTTTATATATTATATCAAGTTGTAAATTAAGGAAATATGACCAATAACATGACCATTTGTTTGCTTTCAGGTGGTCACCTGTTGCTGGTACATGCATGTGACCTGGACCAATGAAAATCCAGGACAAGGTGTTACCCAGCCAAACCTAAAGGCTGTTTGTATTAAGGAGCAATTCCTAGCTTAGAACCATAACTAATTTACCACTTTGTTGGATGTTCAAGTTCAACCTGCTGGTGACAAACTTGGACATTTTTGACTTTATGATTTGGTCACTTTGAGGCTAGAATCATTTCATTTGGGGAAGACATGCAGATTCTGCCTGGCATTCAAGTCCTCAGAAAGTAATTTCATAGGCTGAGGATATAGCCCCTCTAATGGGAAACAGCAAATGTACAGGAAGGTAAAGTGGAAGTGGAGCTAGAATCAGCATCCAACCCTTAGCCATGTTAGCAGTAAGAGTAATATTGTGTGGTTACTAACTGTCTTTTTACAAGCAGGTCACAAATGAGAGTGCAGCTATGAGTGTATTCTGGGTGTAGCTGAAGTGAGTAAACAAGTTAAACTGCCATCTGTCAGTGAAGCTACGATAACCAGTTTAAGCATTTAATATCATCTTCATGAATCGATTAAAAAATGTGTAGAACCTGTGGAAAAACATTTTAAGATGTGGATCCCCCAGTCAGTAGCTGCACAGTTAAGAAGTACAGGAAGTACAGTGTGTGCATGCCAGCGAGTAGGGCCAAATATCTGTCGAGTATTACATCTTCCTGAACATAGACAACCTTTGCATGCAGCCTGGTTGGTGGGAGGAGACCGCTGATGTCATTTCAACCAGAGCGGGGAATTTCTGTGGAGGTTTATCTGCCTTGGATTAAAGCCTCCATCACTCTCTGGCGTCCTCTGTTGGCAAAATGCTGCACCACAACAGATTTTTTTTGTGTGTCAACTTTTAGTGACATCTTTCACTCTAAGATGATTGTGGTTAATATTTTAATTAAGAAAAAAGGACTGTTTTGACTTGTGATGGGAGAGGAAAGCCACAAACAACTTATTTTCCCACTACATATCAAATTCACTAAGAAGACAAACTAATAACAGATAAACCTGTTATTTGGGCCAATAGCCAGCAAGCCTACTGAATCTGCTTCACACTAACTCAAATTATATTGACTATATATTGAAGTCACTCCCACTGCCACCATTAAAATTATGATTTTTTTTTACATGCATGGCATTGACACATATACACAGTTTGTGTTTGTGGTTATTGTGTGAAAACAGCTCAGATTTAGGCATGCTACTTCCTCTGCCAACGCACAGCACAGCGTCTGGTCGCTTGCTCATTTCTCCATCTGTCACTGTTTCTGTGGTGTAGAGAGATTCATTTACAGGAAGTCAGAGCCTGTTGTTTGTGCATGAAGTCTAAGATGCAGGAGGCTAGTTCAAGAACCAGACTTAACCAGTTTATAGTCAGGTACATGTTGGAAACACAGACTAATCAGTGTGATTAGTCACACTGAGCTTTAACGTTGGCTTCTATTGTAAATGAAAATACCCACTATTAAAAAGTGACAGTTGGTTTACATCACTGATAACATAATAATATGACACTCTTTAAATAATAGCAACTTAAATATAATGGCTAAGCCCAAAGTCTCATCACATTAAATCAGTTTTACTTAAAAATACATGTCAAATTCATGTTTAGCCATCAAATCAATTCAATTAAGTTTTATTTATATAGCGCCAATTTATAACAGAAGTTATCTCATCGCGCTTATCCTATATAGCAGGTCTAGACCATGCTCTTTATAATATTAATTACAGAGCCCCATCACACACCATTAGTCCCTGAGTTGATCTATGTTAGATAGAATTTTCCTTTTTCAGTTTCACTGAATGTAATAAAATATGGCGGCTTTAATCAATATTAGTGCTAAGATGCTTTATGGCCATTAAGATGCTGTTAATTCAATTTTTCTTGTCCCTTTCTAATCTCATGCTTTGCATCGACCTCTCCCAGAGAAGCTTCCTGCAGAAAACAGTAACGTAATTATCGACAGCTAAAAATATGTATGCATAATTCCATTTCCTCTTTATAAACATGAAACAAATGACAACCGGCACGTTAAGTTCTTCGGGGGTGGGGGGTATGCCTGCATATTCTATCATATTATACACATTTGCTTGGAATTCAGAAAAGCGTTTAAAAACCTTGGGATCTTGACTGGAATCTAAAATATAGATCTGCAGCTTTAAAGCAACTGCTGGTGGGTGTGGTATGATTCAAGAGGTTCCCTTTTACTCTGACAAGGTGGTGCCAGTTACACCAATCTCTCTCCTCCTCAAAGTCTTGTTTTATTGTTTCTCAAGCTCTCCATCAGTCCTTCCAATATTTCATTACTTTCTCTCCCCTTTTCTACCTACAGGAGGACAGTGAAGCCAGAGACACACTTGTCATATTCTCAGCCAGAGGTGTTTCCACTTTCAGGAGTCCGAGGCTGTCTTTCTGCCCAAAGCATCTAGGCAGTCAGTGATAAAAACAGGACACCGGTACTGTCTTGTTGACACTCATTTCTGAGAGTACTGCCACTGCAATGAGTCCAATCATTGTAGGAGCAATTTGTCTTGAGATATGCAGAGTGCATTCCTGTACATTTGTATGTAAGTACATTGAGAGTCACTTGAAGCCAGAGTCAAATTCCTTGTGTGTCCGAACATACTTGGCAAATAAAGCTGATTCTGATTCTGGTTATTTTGATAACCACTGACTGCATTATCACCCAAGCTTCACATTTAGATGATGATTTTTGTAAGATACATTACTAATTATTACTAAATTGGAGCAGTGGGCACCATCATTAGTTTGTTTTGGGTTTATTTGTCCCATTATGATTGCATTTGAGGACAAAGAAGCCTAAATATAAACAGGCTGAGTATTGACATGCAAGCAACAAAAGATTTTGGTGGATTTATTTCTGACAAAAGAATGCTGGCCCCGCGGGCGGCACTGGAGTGTACATGGCAGTAAAATAAAGAGTAGTATCAGGCTACTGTTCTCAGACATCAGGCTTTAGTGAAGACATTTTGGGCACAAACTTCTTGCCAAAAGACTTGGGTGGCAGCCAAGCTGGTGGACACAGCATCTTTAACCCAGTCAACAACATGATGCTCTCCATATATACCTATGCTCCAACCATTGTTAATACAACACAGGTGGTGCACATTAATAGTCTACAGAGTATTTACAACTCGACAATATTTAAGTACTGCAATACTCAGTATAATTATATATTATTTTATGAAATACAGCAAAAGGTGAAAGACAGAATTAACCAAAATAAGCAATAAAGTAAATCTATCACAGTATAACACCCCTCTCCTCAGTTCAACTTGGTTTAGTCCAATTAAGATGACTGAATGAGCTGGAGAGGCCTCATGTGTGAGTCCTTATAGTACAACTATTCGCCAAACAGAAATTATTATTGGTTGCCAGACTATATTTACTTTTACTAGGCCACGATCATTGAAGCTGCTATAATCAGTAATAACAATGGATCAAGGGAATATGCGTATGTGAAAGAAGTCACTCATATGCCACAGAGAGTTATCGCCAGACTCTGCAGTTCTCCTCAGCTCTATGGTGCTTCGAGCATCTTTCAGCTCATTGTTTTGATTTTGACAATTTCACCATTTTGGTTTACTCTCACTGCTCTCATCAGTGTCATTTCCAGCAGCAACTGAGCGTGAAAGCTCAGATAAACCTACTGAACACTACCTGACCAGCACCAAAATGGCAGACAGAAAAGGTTAGCAACTAGCTGCCGAACATAGTGGAGCATTTAGCACTTAAAGAGACAGATATTACCCTCAGGAGTTGTGCAGAGCTAAACAGACCTAAAAGTAGAGTGAATATTTGACTTAAATTCATCAGGTGGACCCAAACACTACTCCAAATGAATCTTAATGTTACTCCACACATGCTGGATGTGTAAATGGACAAATGGTTGCTTTAACCATATACTTTTTATAAGGTGATACTATGTCAACATTGTGAAAGAAATCAATGAATCTATGTTTAAACATCACCAGAACTGAAATATTTTTTTTTTGTCTGAGTATCTGTGTATGCAGTATACTCTAAATGTGATTTAACCTGTTTCAACCTGATTAGTGAGGGGGTGTCTCACAGCTCCCTAAGAATGGTAAAACAACAGATCCTTTTCATATATTATGTAAAGGGAACTTTAGCCAACTAAAGTGTCACTGGAATTTTACACTTTTGTGATAGTTTGTGGAAAGGTTTTATGTTGCTATGAATGAATAGGCAGCCAAACTGATTTTTTTACTGCGATAGTGGACCTATTCTGCCATCTCCTGGTACATAGAGGTAAAGCATCTATTTCCAGCAAACAAGCTCAGCGATGAACAGGTGAAAGAAAAGTAGGTCAGGCTCTCCACTTTTTGGCAGTGTAGTCACTCTTTTTTGTCTTATGTCTCATGATTTTAAGTGTGTTTTTAAAATGCAGATGTACTGTAGAGGATGAATTATAGAGAGAAGAGTTTCCATTAGAATGAGACAGAGGCGAGGCAACCACTGTAAATAATTCACTCAGCCTGCGCACTGCTGCTGTTTATTGTCATGCAAGTGCGAGACAGCAACAGTGAAAGTGTGCAAAAATAGATACTGAGATTGCTGCATTCTTAGAAGCCATTTTTTCATCATTTTGAGAAATGTCAACACCCCACAGTACGTATCGAAATATATATTTTTAAACTGAGTGCATTCAAATGCTTTTAATGTGTCCTGCAAAATTATGATTTATAAACCACTACCATCATTTATCCTCCAGTGAGTTAAAGTTATTCTCTGATCACAATAATAGGTTTGTATTCAATTTCTTCTTACATTCATACTGTTATATCTTTTTGGCTTTTTCTTGTCAGGAGCTGCTTGGATGTCAGTGACAGTCTGAAGCACAGTTTGTTTGCAGACAGAAACTATCCAGAAAGTATATCAGCATTGCCGTTTGCTCACTCCTGTTGGGGTCCTAATTACAAAACTGGAATCTGAGAGGCGGAGTGGCACTGATGATCAATTACATTTTTTAAAAACAGAAAACAAATTCTGCCTTTCATTTATGAAGTATTGTATCTGAAATCAAACATCATCGTCCCCTGACCTCATGCCTCTTATGTCTGTACCTGCATGTATGTATTGAGGACATTTACTGTATGTGCGATTATTTATTGTCAAATGTGTTTTTATTTTTGACGAGTAGATATTTTAACTTTGCAGGAATGCAAAGCAACTATCCTTTGCACTGTCGCCACTGGGCTAAGGTACTGGCATTATGTAAGATTAATTCTGGGAACTGAAGTCATCTGCTTTGTGTCTTTTATAAATGTTTATATTGTGTTGCTCGCCAGTGTCTCCAGGAGGACAGTGCTATAAGAATGTATCAGCGCTCAGTCAGACAGGCAGCCCTGCTCATTTCCAGGCTCTGGCTGGATCCCACGGCCTGGACACTTGCGTCACACTGTCTCAGTCTCTCTCTAGTCTAGAGCAGTAATTTTAGTCCTGACGTTGGCCTGTTAAAATGAGTCCTCTGACGTTGTTAGAAGGGTGGTGGGGGGGTACAAATACAGGCATACACACTATAGTCCAGCCACTTCTCTGGTAGAGAAAAGAGGAAGAAAGTTTGGCACAAAAGGCACAAGGAGCCGGTTTCACCCAAACCTCAGTAAAAAGAGGAAAAGAGAAGGACATGCTGGCACATCTGGGGCACTGTCACATGACTTTCTCACAGGTAGGTGACTGACTCACTAGATCAGAGGAGCTTTGTTGTTTGTGTGGGAACTTTTTTCTTGCTAGTAATCACCTCTGCTGATTCATTAATAACAGATCTTTGATGACAGGAAAGCAAGGTGATACTGATCTTACTGTACTATCTTACTCTACTTTAGCCCAAACACAATCCCCTTCAACTATCTTCCCCCGATCCAAACATACACACTGGTTCAATCTCTCCTCCCACGCATTCCGAACGTTGACTTGGTCAATGGTTGGACTTTTAATGTCATTCCCACCAGAAGCTCTGTCCAAAGGTCCCTGTGGACCAGTCTGGCTCTAACTGGCTTCTCAAAGCCTGTAATACAACGTCCTGGTCGTGTTCTTAGGAAAAGTCGGCTGTGAGTGGGTAGGCCTTACATTCCTCTTGTGGCTTTGCACTGGTCTGTCTTTCACTTTCCTTCTCCCTCTCTCATTCCTCTCTTCCTCCCTCTGTTTCTTATGCCTCTCCAAGACATTCCAGATGTGGGCTAGCCTGGCTCTATTGCAGTTATACTCTACCTCTGGCTACAAATGATAACAAAGACCAGAGTTGTACAGTACCACTGCTTGGCTGGGTCCTTCACTGCTTCCCTGCTCCTTTTCTATTTGACAGGACAGACTTAATGACAGCCACTGCTGCTCTGGGATCGCTACCCTCCAGGATATTGAGATTACACTGACATTGTGGCTTTAAAGTGGGCTTGATTGTTTTTTGGATAAGCTTTTGAGGAAGCAGACAGTCCAAGGGTAAGCCTGACAGGGCTGGATGGATTCAAGTTCCACAAGTGGAAAGATTTCAAGTGTTTGGCTGCTGGAGATTTGTTTGACTGTAAAATGTAGTCAGCTAAAGCCAACTGAATTCAGGGTGTTAATACAAAACATTTTTGCCTCAAACAATGTGAGGAAAATGGCTATTGTGTTTCACTTGTAGATTACAATGTGATGTGTCAAACTGTAGCATATACTTATTAGACTACTGCTGGCACTTGCAACATTTCCAGCAGGGAGTAAAACCATTAGAGCAAATTTTCTGTCCTTCGTCCACATGTTTATTTTGTTGTCTGGCCTTGCACTGATTCCAGGTGAAAGTTACATCACTGCATCTGGAAATTATTACCACAAAGAAAGAATCTAAGTGATGTTCGGTCGGAAAACAAGTTTGGTCATGTGGCGGCTCTGCCTGGCCTCCATCCAGATCTGATTCCCCGGCTGGTTTCATCAGAAAAAGAGTACCTTAAAAGGTTGACAGAGAGAAACAGAGAGACAGACAGAGGGAGAAAGTGATTGAAGGAGGCTGGGGAAGGGAGCATTTCCCGTAATCACATCATGAAGGCGGCGCTGTCCTCCCCTTCCTGTTTTCTTTCGTGTCTCAGGCACAGTCCAGGTGACATGAGCAGTGAATGCGGTGGATCTCCTCTGTCGTTGCAGACACAGGGACATCACTCTGCTTCGTCCAAGCCTAAAACTCTCTGTAGGATGTCTGAGGGAGATGTTACAGTGCTGCCGTTTGGATCTGCGTCTCTGGACCTGTCCAGGCAGGAGCACCGGACACTGACCAGACTGTACAGCCAGAACGGAGGATATCACCTGAGGATTTTACCAGATGGAACAGTGAGTGGTGGCAGGAAGGACAATGACCCTTATGGTGAGGAAGGAATCTTTTTTGATGTGTGATTGGTTGTTGTACGTCAGAATGAGGAGCAAACTTAAAGATATGGAGGAGAGTCTTTTGGCTATAACTAGCTATATTCTGTACATGGAACTCATATCTACTGTCTACTATTTTGACTTTTAACACTTTAAGTGAAAGTTTAAACTTTAATGATGATTAAAAGTCTCATTGGTTGTTCAAATAATGATAAACAAAAGAGAAGAGGTAAGACATTTTGGTTAGAAGTTATCTTGGGAAACCGATAACTGGACTTGTAAAAATGGAAGAATATTAAGGCTCATGAGTGTGGGAAGTTAATAAATTCCTTGAACGAACTGTTAAAGTCCTCTTGAGCAAGGTGTTTCATCGCAGCAGTTCTGGAAAGCTGCTCAGTGATTTGGGTCTGTAATGTACTTACCCTGTGTTCACATTCAGACGAGGGGGCCTGTGTTCCCTGAAAAATCCTGGGCAAATACTTAATTCGGGAGAAATAAACTTAATTTTTGTACAGCGCTTTTCACAGACATAAGTCACAAAGTGCTTTACAAAAACATTAGCATACAAGAAAGAAATAGATAAGATAACCACCCGAGCCACATGAAGAAAAGTGCAACTAAAACACAGTACATAATAAAAACATATACACAATATATAATTTATAACATGATGGTTACATTGTGTTTAAGTAGGTTTATCTTTCACTTTATTCTTGGAAAGGATATATATGTTATATTGAACATATCATATGTTTGTGTTGCAGACATCCTGAGGCTGAAGGCTGTGAGAGTAGGAGTGGTAGTCATCAAGGGTGAGATGACAGGAAGGTACCTGGCTATGAACAAAAATGGACGCCTCTATGGATCAGTGAGTTTGTTACAAAATTACTGCCGCCATGAAGTAGACCTAATTTTGGATGGAAAGATTAAACTGTTACGATATCAAACCACAGCACGAATGTTGCTAAATGTATCATGATGAAATGAGATCCTATTTCTCTTTGTAACTCCTAATAGTTTTAGGAGCTGTTTATATTGGGGCTACCTTTGTCAAATCACACATATACTTATGACCTTGTCAGTATAAGTTTAAACTCACTAATTCACAGCTTTGTAATAGCCTTGGTTATTTCCACAACTGTAAAATACTGGAAAATCACAGTGCCAAAGGCTGACCAAAGGATTTTTTACATAATATAAATCACTGTGAGCAATAATTTGTCATTGGAACATATAAAACTACAGATGAGTAACATAAGCTATGAAGGAATTTGTCATGTTCTTTCATCATTCAGCACTTTACACTATTCTTTACTCTATACTGTTCTGTTGCTGTGTGCATACAGCCACACAAACTATAAAATGAATTTACAGGAAGAATTAGAAGACTTGCAATGAAACAAACCATCCTCTGCTCTTCTCTTTTCTCCCCCCTTCTCATTTTCTTGTCCCAGCAAGCACTGAACGATGAGTGTTACTTCCTGGAGAAGTATGAAGAAAACCACTACAACACATATTGTTCTCAGAAGTACAACTGGTATGTTGGGCTGAAGAGGAACGGCAAACCCAAAGCAGGACCAGACACCCACCAGGGTCAGAAGGCCATCTTTTTCCTCCCAAGGCCCGCAGGCAACATGTAAAGCAACCAGGAACCATGGACACGCTCACTGAAGTCTTTAAATGCACATTAAAAGTGCAGTTTTACGCTGGGCAAAGTATTCAGAGGTCACTAAAATCAGTACAATAGGGCAGTAAAGCCTTAGGCAAACATAATGCTGTTGTTACAGTTAGTTTAATGTTAATAACCTAAATGTTTGTTTATTCCTCTTGTTTATGCAGGGAATATGTGATCGGGCTAACTGTATATGATGATTAGAGAGATATGAGCTAATATCCAGAATACTTTCTGCCTCTAAGCACATATACACCCTTTCACTGCAGACAGAAAATGTGTGCGGTATCAGTGAATGTCAGTCTTGATAAATGGTTGTTCACTTTGAACCCAAGTATGAAATACCACTGCTGGAAGCCAGCAATGGACCACTTTTACTCAGAAATAGTTTTGGAATTGATCACGTCTAGCACAAAGGAAACCAACAAGGCAGTAAAAATAAAAAAGTCGACCATCTGGCGTTGAATTAAAACTCAAGCAACCAAAGTCTACAGTGCCGGGAATAATAGCAGTAATAACATTATTTCAGTGCCTTGCTTAACAGTACTTCAGTAGGGCGGATGTTTGCTGACTGAGGGTTACCAGTAACCATCGTTTGATCTGCTGAACCCTGTTTGGTGCCCATTTCTATAACCACTTGTGTTCTGTCTGAAATGTCAGCAAATTCAAAAGGTCATTTTATGAAAGCTATGAAAGTTTCTTCACACAAATGTCTGCTGGTGATAAAACAGACTAAAATTTAAAACATCAAAGTGTGTCCACAAGGATTATAGTTTTCAAGTTTACTTTAAGTTTCAATTTTAGGTCAACGGACAAAGTTGATATGACATAATCTTAGTGCTAAAATGCTCCTCTTGGAAACAGCAACCCTTGTTCATGATAGGGTTCGCCATGACAACAGTGAAACATTTGTATAATTATATTGTATCATTATCTTGTTATTATGTGCCCAGGTCAGCTGACAGTCTTCAAGGTTGTTTCAGTAATCAGTGAAGTCACTGTTGAGTTGTATGTTTAGGGACAGGAGGACCCAAAGAAGAACATCTTGGTGACAACAAATACTCAAGTGTGGATTATTTGATTTTAGTTATAAGGAGGCAGAGACGGACCAACTACTGACCATTCTGCCCTGGACCACAAGTCACAAAAAGCTTCCTTTCACTGGCTCTGCTTCACAGCCCAACAGATCTTTCTGTAGACATATTTGTTTGTTTTTTTTTGTAGAAACACGTTACTGTAACATTATACTAGGTTAAATTACTATTGTGAATAATTATTTATAAAGTTTTATTACTAATAAAATTTTATTCTTCTGAACATTGTAATGGACATTTTCGAAATAATAATTTACACATACATTGTGAAGGAGCAAAAAGGTAATATGATCACCTTTTCACAAAGTAATACATATTGTATTAAGAGTATTTAAATGCATGAAATAAGTCTGCATTATTATGCATAAAAAATGAATTGTTTGTTTGATTTACTATAACTATGACTATTGTTCTTCCTAAAACATAGACATGTGAATAAAAGTTTATAACTGTATATATGTGTCATTAAAGGAACATGTCATATCCAGAACATCTGTTGCTAATCAGCTGGCTGTAAATGTGAACATCTGTGTTTTTATTAATTAATTACACATTCCTCCTTATGACACGAGCATTAGAAATAATACTGTTTGGCCACAAGATGGCAGCATTGCTTTAGATTCAGTGGTGTTTTGCTCTGGCACTGAGGGCTTCAAAGGCTCCATGTTTTAGATTCGATTTATTATTATTACACGTAAGGGTCTCGCCAAATCCCAGTAAAAATAAATCATGAATAAAATAGGTAAATCTAAGAAACCACACAGTTGGTGTCAATAGCATGTGTTTAGCTAGCTCTAGGTACTGCATATGGGTTATAATAGTTAACAGATCCCAAAACTTATTTTCATACCTTACTTTACTGAGTGTAAACACGTTTTCTACAATAAACTTTTTTTGAATAAATACAGTAGTGTTTAATATTGTCTTAACCCAGGCAGCTGTACAAATCTTTACCTGAATAAAATACAGTATAATTAATTAATAAAACTGTGATTTATATCAGAAAACATCTGCATATCTTGCAAACTTTTATACAATTTTACAAACGAAATACCCATTTGCATTAGTTTGAGTGAAGACTTGCTGCTTTCCTTGATTGCATCCACGAAGTTGTGACAGATGATACCAGCGCAATGCAGAGAAAGACCTCCATTCACCCCGATCAAGTATTTTCACCACATTTTTGGAAGCAATGGCATTTTTCGTCTAATCCACACTTAATGTGTAACGGCTGAAACAGAACATGGCCTGAAACGTTGTTTCAGAGGCCGCTGTGCCAGGAAAAAGATCCTGGAGGAAACGCTGGAACGTGGTTTAAGATGTTTGGGAGGACTGGAGCTGATTCATGGCTCCAACAAGTTCCATATTATTGTGGGATTTAAACAGAGTTGGCAGGGAACATTACAGTAGGATTATTACTTTTCCAAGAGTGTGACAAATTACTATTTCAAACTGAGCAATAGTTTTACATTTTCCAGTTTAAGAAATTACTTTCTGATGACCCTTTGTAAATGTCAGATCAGAGCTGAATTATCCTACTTATAATCCTACTTTCCAGTCTCTGATTTGTTTTTCCTGATAATATTTGATTTACTTCTCTGCTGAAGGACTAAAATTGACATTCTCAGTTGTCAGTTAAGTATCAGCACTACTTGACTTCTTGACCTGCAATTGAATCAGCTAAAGTATTACAGTATATATATGTATATATATATATATATATATATATATATATATATATATAATGTTACTTTATACTTATACTCCACTAAATTTCTGAGGAAACACTGTAGTCTTTACTCCACTATGTTTATTTGACAGCTATAGTAACTATTACTTTGTAAGATATTACATACAATAAACATACAACACTCTGTAAGGAGCCATTCTGCATAATGAGTACTTTGGCTTTTGTTATATTTTTGTATATTTTATTGATAATTCTTCTTTTCTGTACTCAGGTAAAGATTTGAAAGCAGGACTTGAAATGAAGTTAAGTAAATGGGCTGACTACTTCTCCCACCATTAACCTACTGTATAATCAGCTTTTAATACCATTCTGTACACTATATTTTGGTCTTTTCTCTCTTCAGTTGTTACACACCAACAATTTTAACCCACTCAAAGAAATAGAAAAGTAACAAAATTCAAGTATGAGAAGCAACCAATGAGTGATTAAATAAAAACGAGAACAATTACTTGTTGCCACCGAAAAAGTAATCTTTCTTACTTGAGACACTGACCGGACACATGGCTGTTGGTGGACAAACACTGACTATTACGCAACCTGTGACCTCTCATTTACAGGACAGTCTCTCTCCTTCTTTCCATCAGGCCACCCTATGAAGCAGCACAGCACACACACACACACATACACACACAGAAACCTGGATGGCCATTGGCCTGCAGGGCTGTGCAGGGCAGGAAGGGAATCATTCACTGTAAACTGAACAAGGGCTGGCTTCCTCTGGGAGTCCCCTAGCCAGACTGCAGCCAAGATCCCTGCAACACAAACCACTCTAGCACACACACACACACACACACACACACACGTACACACTCTGGAACTGGGATACATTCTCTCATCTGTTACTCCTCTCTCTTTCCTCAATTCTGTCTTTCTTTACTCTCCCTTCCTGCCCGTCTCTCAATTTCCAGCCTCCTTTAACCTCCGTCTCTGTCTTATTGCTTTCTCCTCATCATTTTCTCCCAGCATTCTCTTTTCTCTCTTTGTTCCTCTATGCTAGTATTCTTCCTAATTATTTTTACCACCATAGACAGTATATATACAGTATACTGTATATATATAGTATACTGTATATACAGATTCCAGTATATATTTTCTTTTTTTCTTTGATGTATCTATATATCTTACCCGATCTTTCCTGTTTTTCTAACCTATTTTCCCTGATTTGAGGTCTTCAGAAGTCCCTGGACCCTTGTTGGGGAACTCCCAACAACTTAGACAGAAGCAGATTTGAATAATAATAATTTAATTGTAGGCTCCATTGTCTATCCCAACAAACAAGGCATTAAGATATAAAGTGCAATGCTTTTTTAAAGCATACCAGGATATTTAAAAAAAATAGGAGCTCTGGGCAAAATTTTACCAAATAATGAACCATTTATTTGAATAAAAAAAGTCACTGAACCCCTGTGGTTGCTCTACTCTGCCCCTCAGCGCTCTTCCTTTGCTCTCATCCTGTTCTGGTGGCCTCATCATGAAAACAGAGATGCTTTGTCAACATTACTGTATGCATGCTATTCCCTTCACCTTTCTCCTCCACACAAGCAACCACACACATACACACACACACACACACACACACACACACACACACACACACCAACAGGAACGGAAACAAGGGATGCATATCTGTCAGCTGATCCAAGTGGAAATGCTGACACTGGTCTCCCCATCTGCTACTGCTCTCTGAGACAAGAGGGGAGGCAGGCAGAGAGGGGAAGAGGGGGAAAGAAAATAGGGGGACAGAGAAAGCGAGAGGGAGCAATTTGACAACCCAGAGAATTGCCCGGATGCTTGTGGTTGGCCCTACAGCAACTGTTTTCCTAATAGATGATTTGTGCTGGATAGACACATTCTGCAGGGGCTCCAAACATGCAGCTTTCCCTCAGAGTGGGAGCGAATGGCATTTGTCAACCAATAGACCCTTTCAGATTTAGCCGCAGAATACAGCAAAGGGAAACTGACAGAGTTGTTCCTAAGCTGATAAAAGAAGAAGGGGGGCTATTACTGAAAAAAAAAAGTCTTGAGAGATTTATGCGTCTCTTTGGTGTGCTTCATGTTTGAACCTCTTCACATGGCACTCATTTAGGTCGTCTCTCTGCTATTTCACGGTGGCGTATGACTGGCTTGCAAGTATGTAAGCTGAGAGTTGCTGCACTGTTTTGGCGAAACAAAGCAAAACAAAACAATGAGCCAAAAGCGACTGAACGCTTGTTCAGTGCAGCTTTAAGTCTCCAATGTGCTTAGGGGCTGAGTTCATCAAAGCTGCCACATTAGATGTTTTACCCACTTTCTGACAGGCAGCGGTGCTTGTAACTGAAGTAGTGGATATGCCAGTGGTGTGGTCAGGGTAATTTGTTTCCATTATTTTAAGCTGTGAATGTTTTGATTAGAGCATGTGCATGCAGGGGCTGCAGAAGGTGGAGGATGAATATAAAGAAATCAACACAACAATGAAAGGTTTATTGATCAGCACCAACAACTACTTTCACTACTACTACTGCTAAAAAAAATTGTCATCTCCTTGAATGAATAGTTTGACATTTAAACAACCAAGATATACTGTATTAATTAGTGCGCTTTAGAAGTGCTGGAATAGGTGGATTTTTTTTAACCTTTTCTCAGAGCCAGGCTAGCTGCTTCTCCTTGCTTAGTCTTTACACTAAGCTATGCTAATGGACTGTGGGCTCTAACTTCATATTTAACACCCAAATATGAGAGTGGTTTCAATTTTCTCATCTAAATCAAGGCAAGAAAGCACATAAGTGTATTTCCCAAATTGTCTAAATATTCCTTTAAACTTGAAACGTAGTATATTGTGGAGCTTATACTTGAACACCTACTCAACCTCCCTAGCTAACATTAATTGAACCTACTGTATTTGTGAGACATTGCTTTGATTAAGCTTATTTATTTCTCACCGTGGACACTATATGGCGTGCATTAGGAGGGAAAATTAGGTCATTCTTGTGTAGCAGACCGGTATTACTTCCATATCGTACGATCTGCACCTCAGGATTTATGCCCAGTGCCAACGGTCAGTGCCAACACAGGAAGCAATGTGCAATAAATGTAGGAAAGTGGAAAGTAACAATTAACCATAGCCTAGTTGCCATGCACAGATGTTGTTGAAAGCGAGAATTTAAAGAAACTGGCATTGGACGGAATGTGGGAAAGTGTCCCCAGATGGACCTCCATCGTCAGTCTCTGCACTTCAAACATTTAGGAAGGATCCTACAAATGTCCTAAAAACTGTGAGAGATCGAGGATAATAGATGGGGTGATTGTTTCCCCCCTCACACCTGCACTCAGCACGACTTGCACACCCACACTATCTCACATACACACACAGTCTTCGCCCCAGTGTCTCACACGTTTTGAGAGTGACTCCCTAAATCACTGCTTGTGCTTCCACAAATATGGGAGAACTGTCATCCATTGTTATCGTTGAGTAGGCACACACACACACACACACACACACACACACACACACACACACACACACACACCTTGTCGGGACCGGAAGCTGGCCTGTCTTCTCAGCTGTGATGTCTCACATACACAAATACACTCTCACACACAGACTAACTGCAGCGATGACGTCTGTGATGGTCAAAAATATCCTGAATGGAATAGTTAGCAGTGAAGCCATACCTCTTTCTGGTCCTTTTAACATCCTGGGAATTTACTCTACTGACGCTTACGCTGCAGCCTGACACCAGAGATTATTTTAACACACACTCATTCATGCATGTACAGACACACTATAGGATTCAAGTCAGCATATTAGTTTCTACGACCCTTTGTGGACACCATGGCAGCTGAAGTCTGCCATGGTGTCCTGGTGTCCATGGCGGCTGACTTGTCCCATATTACTCAGCATCCTACGGGAAACTGACCTCTGGTTCCTTTTGCTGATAACACCTTTTATTAGCACATCTTTCAAAGTATTTGTGACGTTTTAGACTTCCTGATGACGTTCAGAAAGCAGGAAAGGGCCTACTGTTCAATTGTATTGCCTTGTTCAAAGTATTATTCACTTCTATCCCATTATAACTTTAAAATAGAATCCAAAACTTCAGGCAAAACATCACGAGGTCCACTAAAAGGACGCTAATGATTTTCCAGACAATGAAGTGAATGATGGTGATAATAATGATGATAATTATTACTACATACAACTAAAAATGGGAAATCATCTCTGTAGCATTGGACTAGGATTTTAGCATAAAAATTGGAAAATAAAATGGATGTTTTGGTGGGTGGAATTCATATTCCTGTACGCCGTCTGAATAAATTTAGCACAAATATACCACAAATATGGAAACTTATTTTATTTGTTAGCTTTCATTCTTGTTTACTTTGTGTATTTGATATCTTTATACGTCTTCATGACCTGATTGGAGTCGCAACTGCAATTTTGTTGTTGAAGGCAATCACAATAAATCTCTCTTGAATCTCTCTTTGAATAAATTCATCTTAAAACAAGTGGTGTGTAACAGAAAACATCCAAATGTGTAATTTTTTATGTACAGACTGGAGCCGACAGCGCACTCCTCTTGCAAAAAAAAAATACAGGCATGACTGCACTGCACTCCACTCAAGGACATGATGCAAAAGGCATTACAGTATCCTCTTTTTATTTCCCTGGAAGTCATCATGGAATAATTCTTATTCTGGCACTGAATGCGTAAGCAAAGCCATTACACCCACTCTTCTCTGTGTCGCTGCCCAGTCTCCTTTCTCGGAAAGAAACGTCCAAGTTTAACCGCTTATCTCTTCCTCTTCCCTTTCCTCTTCCTGTCATTCAGTACATGAAAATAAAAGAAGAAAAAAATGTGTCCAACTGAAGGAAAAATAGATTTTTAAACAAACATTGAGGCCTATTTATGTCAAAATACTTCACATTCCACACATCCCAGATATGTCATACTGTTTGGTTGTGGCTGTAGCCATGTCATTGCAGGATACTGTGGCTTCCTCTCTCTTTCCTTTTGTCTTACTTACTCCCCCATTTTATTCTGTCCCCACTTCCTTTCCTTTCTGTTTTTAGGCAACATCTTTTTTTGTGTGCCCAGACCAGAGATGTAGCTATAATTGTTCTCCAGAAAGAATGTCTAAAGCAAACCAAACTTTTGAAGTGGCCCATTGTCTGCTGATCTCAGAAGATGAGGAGGTGGTGGGGGGGAAAGTGAACAAATAGGACAGAAGAGGAAGGGAAGAAGAGAGAAATGATGACAGATGAGAGAAAGTTATGTGACTAAAGAAAATAAATCCTACTGCCACATTGCTGATTAAGACTAGGACCTGCATGTCTTTGCTAAAGAAGATCAAATTTAAAGTGTTGTTTACAAGTCAAAAGTTGTCTTTCTACACCAGCATTTTCAGATTGACCTCCAGTTCAGTGCCCACATTGTAATGCCAAAACAATACAACTATACTTAAATTGCTTTTGCTGGTTCAACCCTGTCTCCTAAGTCCGTATATATACTACTAAATGGGAAGTGCTACGTACCATGGAAAACTCTGGGTAGTGGTCAGAAAGGATGGAGGGCGTATAAAGCCCAGCATTATGACTCAAGATGCTGGGGTTCATGTCCTGCGGCCCAATGTGTCGTTAGGTACTGGCTACAAGAACACTAACACTAATTAAACAAATAAACTTTATAGTCATTACATGTGTAATGACTATAAAGATGAATCTAATCTTTAGTTGCCACATGTGCAAAACAGATTAAATATGTTGACATTGTAAATTTTGCAATTTAGATACGTTAAAAACTTTTCCTCATTATGTTGATAAAAACATATTCTAGGTGGGATTATGTTTAAACATATTTGCTGTTGCAAATTTTTAGTATAAGCAGTAAACATGACTTTTAAGAGACAGGGTTAGATGGCCTTACACAGCACCATTATTCTTTCTGCCAGGCAGCATACAGCTGCCGGACATCACATGACTATCACATGTACATACATTAGCCATTTCAAAAGGCTTTTGGAAATAGTGTTCAAAAAGATAAAATTTCATTCATAACAATCGCCAAAATAAAGTTAAAAAATAATAATTTTCATAATGACATGCATTAATGTGGGCTACATCATGTTTTTGCCTTTTTTTTGGTTGTTAGGTGATTTACAATAAGATGTAACTGCAAAGGATATTAGTGATTGATGATACATTTTGTGTACAACCAACTGTGTCTGATACCTTACTCAACCAATCAAAAACCTTGATATAATTCCTGATTCAATGAAAAATATCTGAATGCACACACTGGCATGAAAACACTTACAAGTAGTCACAATTAAAACAACTGAATAAGACAGAATTACACAAGGAAAATAGGAGGACATTTGACCAAAAAAGTTAAGAATCTCTCAATTATCTGTTTTGGACAATTTTCAAATTGAGAAAGCTGATAATAAATGGCAGCAAATAGCTTCCTCAACTGTGCTGAACATGTTAGACAGCACCATTAGTATAGAAGATTGGTACAAGCTTAAAACAACGTGGTGTTATCCTTTTAAGTGCGCCATCGAAGCCGAATGCAACTCTGTTCTCGTTTGAGGTGAAAGCTCCATGTGATCATGGTTCAAAGTGCTGCTCCTGGGCCCAGATGGACTGCAGTGCCAGAATGGTTTCATGATTTATAAGGGAACTGCTTCGAGCACACCCTCAACATTGTTTTACAGCTTCATGCTGCCGCCCAGCATACCTGCCCTGGGCTCAGGGCACAGGCAGGTCTTAAAGGGGCAACAGGAGGGGGGAATCTCTCTTTTTCCTGTCCTTTAGTTATTTTCACAAACCCTCTGTTCCAGCCTGTTCTCTCTGCTCTCCTCCCAGTGATTTTGTCTGTATAATTTTACTAAAAATTAATGCCTTTGAGCTTCTTGCTCAAAATAGCGCCTGTTACTGTAACATAACAGTGGGAGGGTTAGTCAGCTGTCCAACAAGGAGTGAACGGACTGAGCTGCATTTAATTTGAAGCAGAACATGCAGCTGCCTATATATGATTATCAAAAGTGACTGTACATTGCATTCATAATTTCTTACCTGCATTTCAATGTTTCTGGTCCAGTGCTTAATGTTACTAAAGTATTGTTAGAATAACACAAAAAACTATCGCAGTTTGATTTACATGTGTGCCATCTGAACGCATAATAATAGCTCAGTAATAAAAATTTTTATTCAATAACATGTTAATTCACTATACTTAAAGCATACCATACAGTATGTTTATAGATTGATTTCCTACCACCCTGAAGCCAGTCTAAAATAGTCTCAAATGTAGGGCATTCTTTTATTATAATGGTTTCCATTCATGTCAGTTTTGTATGAAAATCAATTTACAGACAATTGAAAATGTCACACAATATGTAATCCATCAGGGTGCACTATTTTTGCTTATATTATATTTTGCTTTTCATTGTCTGGAGTTGGTTTGCTGGCTCTGGGAAACTGTCTCATCTTCTCTGGCTGTTAGCTTCACAGTCGCAACTGTAGGGACAGTTTGCTAACCCACAACCTAGCTAATGTTACATTACTTGCTGTGTCATTGTTCGCTCTACTGTATATTATGGTATTTGTCATGGTATTGGATTTCTCCAGAATTGCATACCCCACCTTTAAGTCTCGTTAATTTCTTGAAATATATTGGAAAGTAGTAAATAATTCTAAAAACGTATGGTACGCTTTAGAAAATGGTAATGAGTAACATAAGGTACATGCAATACGGACTGGGAACTACATTTAATGTAAAATAGTTATACATTTGAACCCTTCCTCTTTGAATTTTTCCTCTTTTTTTATTTATCACCATCCTTGACATTTACTTGCCATTATCAGGATTGATGGTAAAAGCCAAAGCTTGGTTAATAGGAAAAACTACAAAAAACAAGACAAAAAGAACCAGTTTTAGACATGGTGACAAGCATTTGAAATCATTGTGTGGAAATAGCCATCAATCTCAATTTGCTTACATAAGTTATATCAAAGTATCAAATTTAAACTGAGACTCCAAATGAGATGAGACTCTACAAGTTCCAACTTCAATAAAGCTCACAGTAAATTTCAGTGTAATGTTGACATTAGGAAGTGTCTAGCATTTACTCAGTTCTGAGTAAGATCAATGAGTAACCTGCGTTTATTCTGATGGACTGAACTCACCTTACACAAATGAGAGTACTCAGAGCATACAAATAAAAACACAAGGCCACAGATAAGAGGCAGCCTTAAATGTTCAACCTAGTTCACACAGGCCTCTATTTAAAGGGAAATGCCACTCAATTCAGGAGTTTGTAAAAAAAAAAATTCGCAATGGTCTCCAAATGTCCAGGCATTATTTATGAAATTGACAACTTCCAATCCAAAGCTTAAGACAATACTTTTTTGAGCTGATTAATAGTCTAGCAGCAGATTGGTGTTGAGGGAGCTAACAATGCAAGTCTGTAGTACTAAAGGTAAAATCTAGTCAAACCAGCAATAACTACGTTTTTGGCCACTTGGGGGCAGCAGAAACAAGCTGTAAACTCAACATTGACATATTATCACCTTTTAATTTGACATGGGGAACATGTTAGCAAACTGTTGCTTATTTACACATCTAGCAGACACGGAGCCAAGTTAGCATTCATTTGGAACCACCTGATGGATGCAGCTAAATGCTCCATGTGTTCACCAGCTAGTTGCCAACTTTGTGCCAATTTTGTTTGTCGTTTGGTACTCTGTAGGTAGCGTACAGTTGGTTTTTAGAGCTTTTTTGTTGAAAACAATGCTGATGAGACTGAACCAGAACAGTAAAGTTGCACACCAAAAAACCAAAACAATGAGCTGAAAGATGCTAAAATGCTTCATAGAACTGAGGGGAGCTGCAGATTCAGGTGACAATTATCTGTGGGTTCATCACTACAAGTGACCCCTTTCACATACACTAAGTAATTTGATCCATTGTTAAAATAAAAATTTTGATTGTAGCAGTTTTAAGATTAGGAAAAGATTGTGCTTTTTGATGCCATCTCTTGCTTCAAGTAAATGTTGACCACAATCCTTCCCTAACCTTAATCAAGTGCTATGACACTTATCTTGATATGACCACAAAAATGTTAATCATGCTTTAGGAGCAAAATTTGCTCCTAAAGCATGATTAACATTTTTGGTGACACGTTTGGTGATTAACATTTAATATTGTGGGGAAACAAGTGAACATTTTGCAGACACTTTCAATATATAGGTTTCCTCGTCATGTTGAATGTAACATGTTGATCAGAAAGCTGCCTTCAGGAGGCATTACGTTTCATGTATTTGCTACTGAAAATTTGTTGTATATTAACATAGTTTTTAAGAGTCTGGGTTATGTACACACACACATACTGAATGTGCATGTAGTCAAAAACACACAATCAAAATTGACTATGTGAATATATTAATACTTGTGTGTTTAATGTGTAGTGTGTGTGTGTGTGTGTGTGTGTGTGTGCGTGTGTGTGTGTGTGATCCAGACATAGGAATGAAGGCTTTTAGCAATCATTTAAAAACATTTTGTCTAAGCAGCTTTTGCAATCATTCCAGCACCGACTCTCTCCTCCTCTTCCTCCTCTCTTCATTTGTCCTTCTCTTATTCAAAAAACAAACTACTTGCTACTCACACTCACACAAACACACTCCCTGCCATTGCCCAAGGCACACAGTGTACAGTTACTCACATCCCCAGGAAGCGGAGGTATGACATCACCTTATCATCTCCCGTGGGCCCATGGGAAGACCGGAGGGGGAAGAGACTGAGAGAGAGAGAGAGAGAGAGAGAGAGAGAGAGAGAGAGAGAGAGCGGAAGAGACAACAGAACAGAGTCCAAGAAAAAAAAGACAGTGAGAGATAAGAAGAAATAAGGAGAGAAAAAGGTAGAAGACAGCAAAAAGAGATAAGGTGTTTGAGAATGTGACAAAAGTGATTCTCACATCGCAGCAAAATATGATGAATGGACTGTTTTCCTCTTACACAATTGCTGCATTAAAGCTGTTACTGTCAATCACACACACACACACACAAACATGCAAGTACACAAGACTTACTTTATATGGCATGTGTTAAAAACAGAGACCTCTGAAAACAATCACTGCGGTTGGTGTAATAATCCTAGTTATGCATGCTCTGAAAAGAGGTCAGGTTGAGGAAATAAACAGTGTGCTGGGTTTTGTATTACTCACATATGGCCAAGAATCACTCATTATCAGGACTGACAGTACGCGGGGATCCAGTGTTTGCCTCTTGGATAAGAAATGTTACTCATATGGGGATACACTGTCTTGAGTATTTTGCTGTTATACTGAATAAAATGTTGTTTATCCATCAGTTCATTAGTATTGTATTGAACCACAAAGTCCTTACATTTCAACTCATAGATAAAGCATAAAGAAGTTTCATGAAATTAATATACCAATATGCCAAGACAAAGCATTTAGTATAATGTTACTTGGCAACATACAGTAGATATACTTTGTTTGTTTGTTTTGCCCCCTTTTTGCCCCCCCCCGGATTGTTCTTATTGCACTGACCATATGAAAAACAATAACCTTTAAATATTAACCAAAAGAAAAGTAACTGGAGCAGTCCTCATCTCTACGCTAACTGATCATACTTACTGCAGCTATTTCAAGACTTTTCCCACGATGTGACAAAGTATCGGGTTACGATCTAATATGCAACCAAAATGAAAATGGTGACTGTTCCATTAGATGAAGAGTATCCAATGCCTCAACATGGTATGACATGTCATTACATTGCTTGACATCAACAAACACTGCATGTAATTTCCCAGTGCTGCACTACAACAAGAACTGCCTTGACTCTCAGTCTTAAGACTGAAAATGACTTCTTTCATACAGGTCAAATTTTCTCAAAGCTGAGAAATTGCAAATTTTCAATTGAAAAGAACTTTCTTTAAGCATTTTCTCACTGCTGTGAACCTCAAAGTAGATCCATTAAAAAAGCTTTTTTGAGTCAGATATGAGGAAAAATAAAAATGTTAAAAATGGGGGAAATGGAAACACAGTATGTCAACATGGTCTCACAGAAATAAATAATCTACTTGCTAACAGCTTTGGTGATATGAATTTAAAAGGCTCAACAACTGTTGCATTACAAATATCTATACTTAACCCTCAGCTGACAACACATTAACAGTATAAAAATATCTTTGATTAACGTCACTTGGGTGGAAATAGACATAAAAACACAAGTTCACTGGAAAATTCATCACCTACAGTCAATTGTGTGTGAGTGTATGTCTTCACAATGAGAGGAAATAACTGTTTGGGCATTGAGTCATTCCAGCGCTTTTATCAAACTGGGTGGGAAAGAGCTAAAGAGCCTGGTTCACACCATAATACCACCAAGTCCAATAGTCACAGACAATACCAGTGGTGATATGTAACTAAACACATTTACTCAAGTATATGTACTTTACTCGAGTATTATCTTCTCCACTTTATATTTCTACGATACTACATTTCAGAAAGAAATATTGTACTTTTCGTACCACTACAATTCTTTGGCAGCTTTAGTTACTAGTTACTTCCCAAGTTAAGATTTTACTTACAAAACATATGATGAATTTATAAAAAATTATGCATTGTTATAGATTAAACTACCCAACAGTATATACAGTTAGAGTTTAAATGATTAGCTGATTAATCGCTAAGTCGATTGACAGAAAAAGAATTTCAAACTATTTTATTTATCTTTTAAGTAATTTTTCATGGGAAAATGCCAAACATTTGATTCCAGATTTGCTGCTTTTTCCTTGTAATTGTTTAATAATTTTATTGAACAAGCAGTGTGAAGGTGTCATTTTCAGCCTTGGGTAATTGTGATGGACATTTCTCAAGTTTTACAAACGAAACAATTTATCTATTAATCGAGAAAATAATACACTGGTCAATTCATAATGAAAATAATCATCAGTTGTAGCCTCATATAAAATAAATAAAATTAGCTCCATCTCAACCAACTACAACAGTAAAATGCTTACACATTAATGCATGATTCATCTGTCTGTTTTACATGTGGGTGCATAAGTAATTCAACAGAGGGAAAAGTACACACCCTGTAGTTGTAAATGCCACCCAGGTTTGTGGTTTTGATTAAAGAAATTACATAACTGTGGACAAACAAAATGTTAAACTTGTACAAGAAGTTTTTTCCCCCACAGCACACGCCTGTTGATTTAGAGAAAATGTTTAGGAGATAAGTCAGTTGGTGTTGGATGGCTAACGTTTGCAACTGTACTGTGTAACAGTAAATAGTTTTATGGTGGTGAATATCAGCATTAAGTTAACTAAGCTTACAGTAAACAGACAGGCTAACACAGGCTTACAAAGAAAACAATGAGTTCAGGTGTTAAGATGCGTGTCATAGGTAAATCTTTCTTTGTCGCCTTTGTTTGGCTTTGACAATGGTCACAGACAGACTTTTCTTCAGCGACAAGTTAGAACATGAAATGAACAATTTACTCGTATTTGAAAAGGCACCCTGGGATCAGTGACTTATAGCATACAGAGGCAGACCTATTTAAAGGTCCAATTAGTGCTACTAAAAGGTCAGAGGTTTGATTCTGTGACAGGCAGCATGGACAGTCATGTGGCCTTTCAGAGTGACAAGATATGGTTGAGCAGCAGCAAAAAATATAACTGTAAAGAGGCAAAAAAAATGCAACAAAGGTCAACATGAAGTAAGTGTTCTATGTTTTCACAAATGCATAACTATTTTAATTTAATTTTTTAATTATTGTAACAGGTTTATGTGAATTTAAAAAAGAACAAATATCGCTATCACATTTGGACACTATGAAGTGAGGCCTGAGACATAATCCTATTGTTCAGTTCTCATATTGACTGAGGCATGTCATCCACTTAGTAAAAAGCAGCATTCAGGCGTCACAATGTGGCATTGGTCTATAAATGGCTCCAGGTCTATTTATAGATTAATGGATGGATGGGTGGCTGTAACTCCCCTCAATGTCACCAAAGCCCAATGACATAACAAGAGCCAATGTGCCACTGTCATTGTGCTGTATTAGGAATCAAGGATACCATCTTCCAAAATAGTAGCTGGTTGTAAAAGGGCAAATAGTAAAATATTTTGAGGATTTGCCCATAAATCACACAATCTGCATATTTCTCTGACCCAAATTTCTTCCTAGTGATAATAACATCTTTTGCAGTGAGCTCTTAGAGATGAGATGCAGTACAGCATCTCATTCAGTAGGATGTGGTTCTTTTTTCATGTTTGTATGGGAATTTGTGTCCGCACTCATGCATGTGTGCATTTATGTGTGTGTGTGTGTGTGTGTGTGTGTGTTTTACTAAATATAGCTTTGTTTCCCTGGTAACAACTAAGGATCATACTAATACCTTTAGCAAATCAACTCCCATGAACATTTTTGTCAATGAAAATGTTCTGAACCCATTCAGCAAATACTCACCTGCATTTGCAAAGATAAAAAAAAATGTCATTCCTCCTTTTCTCGTGGTCTCTCTTTCTCTTTCACACACTCCAACAGGCATAAACATAGGCACATGCTGTCATAAACACACACAAACACACACACAAACTCCCCTCCACCTTCCAACATGTATTTGTGATCACATAAAGTCAGATATGCTCTGGAGGGGGTGTGTGGAAAAGAGATCCATTATTGTAGCTTCTGCCTGCCGCTTTTGTGTGCAGCTCAGCGGCTGAAAGGGAGCGATCAGCCAACCATAACAATCCATAATGGCTTTTCTGCCTCATCCACAAGTCTAGAAGCGTGCCTCCGGTCAGGGCTACCCCCACCCCCGGCTCTAGCCTCTACCACCCCTGATGTCTGTGAGAGTGTGTGTGCACGTGCAGGCAGATGGGTAGGGACTGTGTGTGTGTGAATGGGAATTCAGAGCCATAGCTGTGACTGTGACAGCGGAAGACCCCATTGAAAAGGAGTGGAGTCAGCCAGTGAGACCAGGGGCCCCTGTCTGATCACGCAACAACAGGGACACCAGGCTCATCACGATTGGTACACGAGCTGGCTGGTTGGATGTTCTGAGAATCAGCCTGGAGTTTGGGGCAGAAAGTCTACTTGTAGCTTCATCAACAATAAAGAATCAAGAATCAAAGGGCTTCATTCTTGAATCATCATGTTGTATTGACTGGCACAAAATTTCTCACTATCTCAGTAATTAGCCTGAATAGACCAGAATGTAATGCAACCACAAGACATCTTGTGTGTTGAGTAACAGGTTATTGGCTCTCTGTTTTTCTAAAATGGAAAACTTCAGGGAATGCATGGAATGACTAAGACAATACCAATGCAGGCTAAAAAAGCATTTTCAGGCCATTTCCGATACTCTGTCCAAATTGAAACGCCTAAACAATAATGAAATGGTTACTTCTCCTCTCTTCTATCTCTTCTTTCCTTTTTCCTCCTTTTTTGTGTTTATTAATAGTGCAAGATAACACGAAGACAAGAAGACATATATGAGACATGACAAGGCAATACAGAGAAACAATGACAACATTAAAAAAAGGTAATCAATAGGAAGTACCGGGATTTACCAGAAAGTAAATTTGAGATTTCACATTTTTTTTATTGTACTACACACGTGAGTAGGTGTATGTGTGTGTATAGGAACTGTTTGTGTAAGGTTATATGGGGAAGAGAGAGGCAACAAAAGAAGAGAAAAATAAAATACAAATACAAATAACATTTGTGTAGGGGTAGAGGTCAGATCCCCTCTATTTTGATTTGGGGTTTTTTGGGTTTTGGATCTTTCTCTTTTTTCAGCAAAACTGATCACTAAAGCTATCATCTGTGCAGGTTAAACCTCCATGCTGCGTCCTTCTTTCCATCATCACATATATTGTGTTTGAATGTAGCCAAACACAGTTTTTCTCATTGACATACAGTATTATTTCTGACATGAGTAGAACAACCTTGTGTTGTAAAATGATAAATAAATTACCTTGTACCTTGGAATGAGTATAAAATAGTGATTTCTTAAAGTGCATTCTTGAAGAGCTCAGTGTTTGGATGTGGAAAATGTGCAAGAAAAACATGCATTTACAGATTTATGCAGCTTAAACTCAAATAATACTTTCCACGTAGCTGCGAGAGTCCATGTGACGTAAATCTCATCATCTGCTCATGTCTGTGTGAGTCTGCGAGCAGCCTAAAATTTATCTGTGGACACGTCTAGGTATGCAGACACCAAATGTAGTATAAAGGACTGGAAAAACAGGCAGCACACGTGTATGTTGTTCTGTTTATACTACTTTGGGTGTCTGCTACGCCTGACTTCACACATATTTATCATCATTTGCAGAAAGTATAATTTGGGCATAATCAAAACACAGAGTGTACACGGCCCTTTAGTGTAGACATGTCACGGACACGCCAGGCTCCACAACCCCACAACGTACTCCCTCACCAGAATTCTAATCAGGACACATGTTGCCAATTCCACACCTGATCTCCATCTGCATCACTCCAGCCGCAGTACAAAAACACACCACTCACCTCAGTCAGTGTCCGGTCTCGTCTCAACAAGGACACCACTCTCTGCCCTGCAAGACAACGTTTTGATCAGCCCTCAGTGCAGTTCCTAGGCTATAACATCAGTAGCAGTGGCATCCAGATGGACGAGGGGAAGGTAGACGCCATCCGGAACTGGCCCACACCTACCACCATCAAGGAACTACAGAGATTCCTGGGATTCGCTAACTTTTACCGCCGCTTCATCCAAGGTTACAGCATCATCGTCCAACCCCTAACCAATCTTCTCCACAACAAGCCCAAGTCTCTGTCCTGGCCACCCACCGCTTAAGAAGCCTTCACACTCCTCCAGAAAGCCTTCACCAGTGCACCGCTCCTAGTCCATCCGGATCCTGAACAGCCATTCACGGTAGAGTTGGATGCCTCTACCACAGGAGTAGGAGCGGTGCTTTCTCAACTACAGGGTACCCCTGCCACACTCCACCCATGTGCTTACTTCTCCCAGAAACTCAGCCCGGCGGAGAGAAATTATGACATTGGCAACCGTGAACTCCTTGCCATCAAGCTGGCCCTGGAGGAATGGAGGCATTGGTTGGAGGGTGCCAAACATCCATTCACGGTACTCACTGATCACAAAAACCTAGAGTACCTCTAGAACGCCAAACGGCTAAACCCCCGCCAGACTCGCTGGGCACTCTTCTTCACTCGATTTCACTTCAACATCTCTTACCGTCGCAGTGCCCGAAACATCAAAGCAGATGCCTTGTCCCTGTTGTACACACCCGAAGAATCCACAGAAGAACCTGAAACCATTCTCCCCAAAAACTCTTCATAAACCACATCCAGTGATCAGAAACCTCCATCCCCTCCTCCAATGCCTCCACCAACACTCCGCCGGGCTGCCCACTGAACCATCAATATATTCCTAGAATCCAACGCAACACCCTGATCCACGCATCCCACACATCTGTGGGCACTGGTCACCCAGGGGCCAATGAAACCCTCTCGTTGCTATGGGAATGCTTCTGGTGGCCCAATATGGCCAGTGATGTGAGAAGGTACATACAAGGATGTCAGGAATGCGCCATGTCAAAGAGTCCACGCCATCTTCCATCTGGGAAACTATGCCCACTACCCACTCCAAACAGACCCTGGTCACACCTAGGAGTTGACTTCATTACTGACTTACTATCCTCCAACAATAACACCTATATCCTAGTGGTCGTGGATAGATTCTCAAAGTCTTGCTGGCTGATTCCCTTCAGAGGACTTCCCACGGCCATGGAAACAGTGGAATGTGTGTTCAACCACATCTTCCGATATCATGGTATCCCCGAAGACATTGTGTCTGACAGAGGACCCCAGTTCATCTCACGGGTATGGAAGGTATTCTTCTCACTCCCAGGTGTGACAGTCAGCCTCTCTTCAGGTTACCACCCACAAACAAACGGGCAGAACTAGAGGAAAATCCAGGAAATCGGGCGATTCCTACGTACCTTCTGTCATGGCCACCAGGACTCTTGGAACCAGTTCCTGGGTTGGGCCGAGTACGCACAGAACTCCCTACACCAACCTACCACTGGACTCACTCCCTTCCAGTGCCTGCTCGGCTACCAACCCTCTCTCCTCCTGTGGTCAGGAAAGCCCTCAGAGGTTCCCGCGGTCGACTACTGGTTCCAAGAGAGCAAGAGGGTCTGGGACGCAGTGCACCACCAACTGCAAAGAGCGCTCTGCAGGCGCAGGTTGACAGCCGACCAGAGACTATCTACTGCTCCAGAATATCAACCCGGGCCAAAAGGTCTGGCTGTCCACCCGTGACATCAGGATGCGCCTGCCCTGCAGAAAGCTCAGTCCCAGATTCATTGGCCCCTTCACCATCCTCGAGCAGATCAACCCGGTACAAGCTTCAGTTACCCTCACAATACAAGATTCATCCCACTTTTCACGTATCCCTTGTCAAACCTCACCACCCTTCTGTGCATATCTCCAAAGAACCCGGCATAGCTACAGAGCCCCCCTTACCGCTGATCCTGGAGGATGGGGTCGCCTACCAGGTCAACGAGATCTTGGACTCCCGGCGCCGTGGTGGCATACTGGAGTACCTGGTGGACTTGGAGGGGTCCCGAAGGAAAGATCATGGGTCCCCAGACATGACATCCTTGATCCCTCTCTACTAGACGCCTTCCACACAACCCATCCAAACCGGCCTGCTCCCCATGGAAGAGGATGGCCATAATTTTATAGTTAGTTTAGAACATAAATAATGGAAGGTGCACTTCCGGAGTGCTGGCAAAAACCACGAACCGGCTTCCATAAAAGATTTACCTGATGAGAGCAAATGCCAAAATTCCTGCACTCTTTACAGCTGGGCCAATCAGAAACACAATCAGAAACACGCTTTCTGGGGTATCATTTGGTAGTGTTATAGAGATAAGCAGGTGTAGATAATGGATGGGTGGATGGATAATTGGGTTATTGGTTTTATGATTTTTTAAGTACCCCTCTGACAAACACTAACATTATAGACATTTGGACTGTAGATGGCCAAATGTCATAGCCATCTTGACTGACAATAAATAGTAAGTATATTAGTGATAAATACTTAAATAAATGTAATATAAAAATAAACAGACCAAAGACAAAAAAAGGGGTCACAGTAAAGTCAAAGTGATAAAAAGGAAATCATAATAATGACAAAATGGTTTAAGATGGGTTCTTCAAAGGACATTTTTTGCAAAATAAATAAATTAAAAGAAAAAAGTATTATGATTCAGATGTAATCCAGCTGATTACAACAAACTGTGTTAAGTTTTAATTACGAGACAGGAAATTATTCCAGCGTCTGTCTCATCATCCTTAACTGCTAACACTGAATACCTCCATGAATTAAGAGCCTACTGGAGCATCAGTGTTTAGGCACCAGTGCTGGCTCTACAGTAAGTGTCTCCTCCTTCCCCTGCTCTCTACTGACCACTCCCAGGGGAACAGCATCCATTTTAGGGAGGAAAAAAGCAACGGAAGAAAGGCAAAATGATGGAGGAGAAAAGGAGAGGGAGGACTGAGAGAATTAAGGTTATATGTCGGGGTGGGATGGGGTGGGTGAGCTGGAGAGCAGTAGAGAGGTCGAGAAAGTGAAAATAAGAGGAGATGAGAGGAAGGGAGGAAAGGAGAGTAGACAGAGAAAAAGAGAGGGAAATCAAGTAGCCATCCGGTGATCATTTTACAGGCTGAGGGGAAGTGTTCCTGGAGAGGGGATGGAGCCAGACAAATGACTGAATGAGAGCTAAGTGGGTGGCAACACTGGCCTATTACAGAGCTACTGGCCTTCATCAGTCCTACAGGTAGACAACAGAATCACAGAGGCAAACTGTGACTTACAGGCAAAGATACAATTTGAAATATCAGACAGGCACAGAATAGCTTTACTTTTCATTTACCTTTCAAGAAGAGAGGCGTTACACTCAGAGTGTGAGAAAGAGAGGGTGCACACTTACATGTCATATCAAACAAGCACATGTTTTCAACAATATATTATTTCATGGTACATTTTTTTTATTAAACTTTGCAAACTGCTTTGAGATGATATTAGAAAAACATTCAGAGCTGGCAGCTATGTACCTCTCAACTGAAATTAAATTTTGGAGCAATAGGGATGACATACTGAATTATACCTGCATACAAGGAACTTGTATTTAAGTAGTTAAGATGCAGGGCCCTATAGAAAAACATCTGAAGCACATGAAACACTTTCTTTGCATGTTAGGACATTAAACTTAATTTCCTAAATTTTGTGAGACCAGGTGCTGAATACAGAAATAAACAAGACTAAGAGTGTACAGCCATGGTTGTATTTAGGCACAGTAGTACTTTGAACCAAATGCTAATGTCAGCATGCTAACATGTGCTCAATGTCATTGCTAACATGCTGATATCTAGCAGCATGTTGATTATGGTCACCATCATAGTTTAGCGTGTTCACATGCTAATATTAACTAATTACCACGAAACACAACTAAGGCTGATGGGAGTGTTCTTGTAAGTATTGGACAAATTAAAATTTTGACCTGATGATAGATTGTTGTCACTGAGATCTCCGCTGCAACCTTGCACCCAATCTAAAGTCCTGCTGTGTGTACAATGATCCTTTAACACTAATCAATGCTGTGTCCTCCACTGTCATCCTCTTTCCCTTAAGTCTCTTTACACTGACTAAAGACCCAACTGACTTTTCTTCCTTTTTTTCAACAATGTGGTTCCCCACATCCCTTCTAAAAGTTTTTTTTTATTCCATGTAACCACATATGACCGTATTTCTTTATGCCATCAACAGGTTTCGTGCCCCCACGGGGATTATAAATGTCAGAATCTCCTGAATGTAGTCGATTTCTTATACAGCTCTCCCCAAAGTTCAAAAACGGATGAAACCAAATGAGGTGTGATGATGAGAAAACTGAGCACCAGGTGTCCCTGTCTCTCCTCTGTCTGCCCCCACTTAAAAACAGACACACTCACCTCTCTCTCATCTCTCTCTTTGTCTTTCCCTCTCCCCCCACCTGGTCTGCTTGGCAGCCTCATAGTCCTGGGAAGTGAGTGAGAGATGCTGGAGAGCATTTGGTTTCAATACTAACAGATACCATAAACTTCTGGTGAGAATCTAATAAGGAAAGTGCTCTCTTCCTCTAGCTCAGGAAGGCAGAATTATGCAGGAACATGTCAGAAACTATTAATGCCTGTCCACCTGTCTGTGTTTGTGGAAACTTTTGGGTTATGATTGAAGTTATGAGGGTTGTTAATGCAAAATACAGCCATGAAACTTTTGAACGAAAACAACAAAACATCCAAAATCAAATTTATAAGCTGAACAAGTGTATTCATTTGTCTCTCTGCCTGTCAGTGTGCCAATTCTTGTTTGTATCTGTGGCTTTGCTTGTGAATGCATGTGTGTGTGTGTCTGTGTGTGTGTGTGTGTGTGTCTTCTGGAGTCCTGTAAGGCCCCTGGTATCCAACAGAGGAATGCAGCAGTCTCTTGAAAAGTAGTTATCAGCTAATGAGAATTCCACTCGGAGCAGGAAGGAAGGGCTTAGAATGCGTGTCCCTCAGCGAATTGGGGCGAATGTTAATCACGATGCCTTTAAGTGCGTGCACTCACACAGACACACACACACACACACACACACACACACACACATACACACACATGCTTGCATGCTTGCACACACAGGAGTCTAGACCGAGCAGAGAGCTGCAGAGCCTGACATGAATGGACGAGAGGGAGAGAGGGAGAGAGAAAGAGAGGATGTTTTTCAAAACTAGGCTTGGTGTTGTCTTCGCGGTTTGGAACTAATTGGTTTCAGATGAAAATCAGCGCGCACAAACTTGAGAAGGCCTAAATGTTCTTTGCCTTGCACTCCATCTCCCTTTCACAAAACACCCTCCACCTCTCTGCCTTCCCTTCACTTTCTCTTCCTCCTGGCTTGTTGCCTTCCTGCCGTCCTGACCAGTCAATTCATCAAACTTCATCTTGTTTTAGTGCAACGATTGCAGTGTCATTGAGGTTGTAGCTCAAGACAGTTGCATTAAAGTAAAAACCATAAAAATTTAAAATGAGTTAGATAGAGTTAGATACAACATGAAAAGTGGCCAAGTTCTCCAGACAACACACTGACCACTTTACATGCTAGGAGTCTGTATTTCCTCCCTCTCCCTCCTTCAATCTCCCCTTCAATCCATCTCTCTCTTTCTCTCTCCCTCTGTCTCGCTTTCTCCCTGTTTTGCCGTGAAGGACACCAGGCCTCTGGAGATCCCATCCCTCAGGAAGAAAGCAAGCGTCCCCCTCCCTCCTACTGTTTTTTCATAACCTATTATTTATGTCTGACAGACCTCCTCCAGACAAATGGCTGCCATATGGAGAAAGAAAGGCAGAGGAGAAGGAAGGAAGGAAAAACTCTCTCTGTGTCCTCTTTCTCTCTGGCCTTGTGAGTTACTCTTCAGAGGTTTTGAAATTTCGATCAGTTTTTGATGACGCTTCATGAGCTGTGTTAATATTTCCTGTTGGATGGCCTCATGTCCCATGCCACATGAATGGCAATATGTACATCTGAGCTGCCTGCTGTCTCATCGTACTGATGGAGATATCAATCCTGTCTCATTGTAAAGAGATGTACAGCTTCTGTGGGCTGTAAACCACGAACACACTCACACCATCTCTGTGGTCCACAGAGACACATTTCTCTGCCATAAACATACATGTGAAGCCTTTTGCACGACCAAACTGTTTTGTGCAAACGCAGTTTAAAGGGATAGTTCAGATTGTTTGAGATAAGGTGGTATTATAGTTACTCACCAGTAGTGACATCGGTGCATTGATATGAATTCAGGCTTGCGTCCATATTGGACAATTCCACACCTCACAATTAACGTAGGAAGTAGTGTGCCTTTTAGGTAGCAAGGTAGAAAGTAATGGTGAGGAGGTTGGGTGGTGGAGGGTGTGTGGTGCATCTGACTTTGATGCAGTAGACCATAGTTTGCGCCAACTGAAATCACACTTAGTCATCCCTTTTGGTAGGCAAAAATAATATCAACATGTTTTTTTGAAATGTATTGTTAATAGTTTTTATTATTATATGGAAGAAAAAGGGTCAGAAATTACTGACAGCAGCTGGCAGGCTGCCAGAGTGCCAGTGTTACACCATAGGGAACGAGAGCCAAAGCAAACAAACTTTCGCTGTAGCCTACATGTCATCAGCAGACAGCGTGTTGTTAGTGGTATTGAAGAGTGAAGACCACACCAGCATGTAACAGGGCTGAAGTGACATTTGCAGGTACATTTACATGTTGTTTAATGTGCTGCAGCTGAGCAGCTAATTAGCTTTCTAGCCTGCAAACTGATGTTAGAAGTGCACATTTCACTAGTTAAAGTTTGTTTGGTCGCACAAGCTAAGGTGCAGGACAAGACGTGTGTTCATGTTTGTAAGTTAGATGAGAATAAGACTTTAGCAAGAAAGCTAATTAGGGTTAGTCTGTAGTCTATAGCTCTTGTGTTGTGTAGCAGGCTGCTGTCTGGCTTAGTGTGACCATCTGCTCTGCCTATGATAGAATGCTGACGTTACTTCTTTATGCAAGATTTGATTGGCTGTACTGAAATAAGGTATCCATCTACATCTACATCTCAATCTTGGAATTTAAAAGTCCTGCAAATCTCCATACAGCAGACAAAAATGAACAGCAGCCAACAGGGATGAGCTCACAGCAATATTTTAAGCCACACAACCTCATAGAAATTTAGTAACTATGTGCTGATCATTTTGTCAGGCAGATCACTAATCATTCAGTGATGACAGCAATGAAGTGTCAGACAAAAATGAGGAAATGAGCAAATGAATGGCAAAGTCATCTCAGACACTAAGCTGTCTAGTTTTATCATTTTTATGTGAAAACGACTTCCACACTAGCACTTCCAGACTTCTGCCCACATAGAAACACCTAAACAATAGAAAATGTCTGAATCTCTTCTTCAGCCTTTTTTCATTTGCCAAACAACACAACAGTGCATCGCAGGCAGCACTAGGTAAGGAGTAGGACAGACACAGCCTGGCTCACCAAATAATTTTTTCATGGTGGCGACATGGTCTGACAAAATCAACATAAATGCAGGTTAATGACAACAGCTGTGTGATCAGCTATATCGACATTTAAAATGAGTGATCACTGAGAAAGTTAGTGATAACAGAAAGTTCTTCTTACCTTTACAGCCACACAGCCCCTCACTGTGCAGCTTAGGTCATTGTTTTGCAAAAGCTCAGTTTTCCCTGTTCACACTGAAACACCAACACATGACAAGCCAGTGTTTCAAGATTTATACACTCTGGAGACCATTTCGGAAAAGCACCAATTTTGGGAGAGAAAAACACTGTTTTATTTTGAATAATATAATATTTTGACTGGGTAAGTGTAGACATACTCTCAGACACACTGACTGATGACGCGTTTGACATACAAAAAAGACGTTTTCTTCTGTTGTGGTGTGACCATGTTTGCTGCAGTAATCTTGAGACATTAGTATACCTTAAATAAACAAGACCATTTGTAGTGTATTTTCAGCATTTACACCGAAATGTTAATGCAAACCCGTAGAGATTTTTTTTTATTTATCATCTTTGCAACAGGAAACAATGGGATTTAGTGAGAGACAGCCTTAATTTTTAGAAGCACAATGTGCTAGACATAACACATTTAACAACAGCAGAAGTGTAATTCCAGCTGTATCACATTCACACCTTATATGATGTATATTGATCTTAATGTTGCCACAAAGAAACTGGAACAGACCGGTTGACTTCATATAATAAAGTGAGCACTAACACCAATTTGGAGGAAAATGGAAGAAATTGGATAAGATTTTGAGCACATTGAATGTTTCTAAACAGACACCCTGCAAAATCAGTGGTATTGAATGGCGTAAAATGTTCATTTAATCTAATTTTAAAGAACTGCACCTATGTTGGAATTTTATTACTGATATTGGGTCATACACGTCACCCCCTCTCTAACTCCACAGTGGCTGATAAAAACATCAGAGGATACACATGGATACAAAAATACAAATTAATTAATTAAGAAAACAGAGGTGCAGCACAGAAATGCCATGATGTATCAGAGCTATTGGGGCTTGATTAATTTGCCACATCCTGTAGAATATAAGGGCATAGAAGTTGTTACTGGAAACACCCAGAGACATTTTAGCTTTCTGAAAATTCAGAAAGTCACGTAAAACTTGTGCAACATTTTAATGGAATCATAACTATTGTACAGGTGTGGTGGTTTACTTTGCCCGCTACTAGAATAGACACCTTAAATAACATCTCATCCCTTCTTTTTTACTGTAGTTCCTTTATTCCTCTCTTTTCTTTTTGCATTTGTCCTTCTGTTATTCCTCTGCTTTTTTAATGTTTGTCCTGTCTTCTTCAGTTATTCTTCCTGTCTCTTCTTCACTGCTCTCTGGAGTCACTCTTCCTGTCAGAATAAAAGTGTCTCTCAAGTCTGGTCCCTGAGGGAGCAGCTGGCCGGCTAATCCCCGATGCCCCCCCCCCCGATCTCCCTTCCTTCCTTTCTTCCTTCCTCCCTACCTCCTTCCATCTTTCGTGTAATAGCTCCCTTGTTCCTGTCAGACAAAACAGCACCTTTGTGGCCTCTCTCTCCATCTCTCTAACCCCCCACCCCACTCTTTTTTCTCTCTCAGAGCGAAGCAACATTTAAAGCAGGAATAGGGAAATTGTAAACAGCAGGTTTTTGGGCCTGGAGGCTGAGGCAGAGTCCGGCAGGGCTTAGAGTCCAGCAGAGCAGAGAAGCAGGCCTTTGTTATTGGGGGATTAGTTAGGGAGGTGAGGTTAGGGTTGCCACCTCCAACACCATACTCCCACACCTCCAACTCTAATCACCACCACCAGTGCAACACACCCTGTTACACACACATATAAAATTACGAAAATGTCCACTGCCTGTTTAAGATGCTTTCCAGGTCTTAAAAACAGAAATTTGATCTAAGTGAGGACCACTTTCACTTCACATTCACAGATGTTTACTTGGTTGTGTTTGACCTGATATGTGCAAATCAGCATTAGTTTTTTATTATGGCACTGTAGTCACTGTTAATGTTATAGTCGTCTGGGGAGAGTGACCATCTGTGTTTAACATTGTGATTCAATAAGGAAGGCAACATTTTTCTCCATAATGAATAATGAATGAGCCATTACCTGCCGTCTGTCTCCAATCTCGCTCTGTCTTTGTTTCATTGCGTTGATTAGTTTCGCTTTCTACAGTTTCTCCTGGATAGATTCTGTAATTACGACTGTGTTATTCTACATATCTTTTACCAACACATGAGTGAGTACATGTTAAACAACAGCTTGCTGAAACAAACTTAATTCAGGGTACAGGGTTTCAAGGAGAAGAGAACAAAGGCAAACATGGATGCTGTGGTTGAAGGTGTGATAGTATCCAGCCAGAGGAATGGACTAAAAAACAAATGAACACATTAATGAATGGAAGATGTACAACTATATAGCTTGATGTCAAGAGAGGAAAGCTTGGATGTTTTGTGTCAGAAACTAAAATTTTGCTATGTGCTGAAGAGAAATCAGGGGCACTTCTTGTGGTGACGGTGCTCCAGATGCCAGAAGGCCAAAGAAAAAATAAAGTCTTGCTCACGACAAAACTAATCAAATACAAAAAGATCTCAGATATTTGTCAAAAAAAAGTGCAACAAAAATCAACTACTCAATACGTACAAATTATTAATTATAAATATAGGCTAATTAATATGTGTGACCTCTGACCACTCTTGAAAAGCCATAGTCCAATAAACGTAAACCAGTCCATATGCAAAGCTAAAGTTATTATTTCTCCCATAGAAAAAGCTTTTGGCCAAAACTAATTGATGCGATAATTTTGACAAAATTACACACAGATGTTTAATGTGATACAACGATGAAGTGATGACACTTTTTTACTCAAAAGGTCAACTTCATTGTGACATCATAATGTCACAAGTGAAAAACACTTTTCCAAGACTATTTTGGCCATTATTCAACACCATAACTCAGGAACAGAAGGGGAGATTGTGACCATATTTCACAGTTGGCCGGGCACTAAATAGGTGACACTTTTAACTCAAAGGTCAAAGGTCATTGTGACACAAAACTGGGTTTTTTGGCTATAATTTAAGAATGAATTGGGTGATTCCAGATTTCACACACATGTTTACTGGGACGACACAATGAGTAAACAATAACTAGCACAGTACGGACTTTCCTCCATCTCGTCCATTCTGCCTTTCACTTCCTGCCTTATTCTGAATTTCAAGCATCATCGGAATCACGTGACTGCAAACAATGTATTGGAGTGTGCCTAGCTACTCGTGATCCTGTGAGTGAGTTTCAACTACAGCTTATAGAGAGGCTTCGCATCGAAAATTCCAGGAAAAAACAAAAGCACCACATTTTGTGTAGCTATACTCTATAAGAGTCCATCTTTACATAGTAATCAAGTACATGTGTAGTTGTTTAGCCAGTACATCTATGATATCCTTCAATTCAACAATGTATGTTCACTAGAATCATACATATGACTTAACTAAGATTTTATTAAAGGCTTACCATCACCATGTGAAAGCGTTGTTCATTTTTATTTGTTAAGTGCATAACTGATATACTATCAGATAACATATGGATACAGTACCATGTGTTTTGCTAGCTTTTTAAAAACTCTCTCTTGCTTCTGTATGTAAAGTAATGCAGTGTATTGTAAGTGCAAGTGGGTTAGGCACCTTTGGGTGTATGACACTTGCATAAAAGCATTCATTCATACTACATATTGTCTTATCAAGGTTATAAATAAATTACTTAATATTGACAGTACAATAGGAAGTGTCGGCTGCCTATACTTAATAGTATGGTGTTGACTCTGGACTAGGTCCAACATTAAAGTCAATGGACTGCTGCCTAATCTGAAGCCATTTAAATGCTGCAAGTGTTGAATCTATCTTGTATATTACAGTTACATTTTAACAATGACAATTTGTAAACCCCACTACTTGACAGCACATTTAGAGTGCGTTACAGTAAGTATCTTTACTGCAAAATTACCCCAATTTATTGTAACTTGGCTTCACTAACACACAAAACATGGGGTTCAAACTATACAAAATATGAAGACTTTGGTTCCAAGATTAGATAATGCAGCAACTGCTCCTCTGTAATGGCTGCTGGCATGAAAATAAAACTCAACACTGAAGATAATTGAAGACATTTTTGATTTCTTGATGCTCACAAAAGAATCATATTGTCATCTTTGTATATCTGACCCTGGGCCATATTTGGGTGGATGGAAAGCATTTTTGGAAAGAAAACGCAGCTTGACAGCTTTGATTTGCAACCATTAATTAAAAACACAGTAGGTGTCTGCCTTTGTGCCAGACCATTCAGCTGAGGCTTTAAATCTTTGCACTATAGCAGATAGGTATACAAAAGGGCAGTCCATCAGCAGACCATTGTTCCTTTTTTAACCGTCCATCAATACCTCACTGTAAATCACAAAATGACATTTCCCGTCTTCTGAAGAAATCCCCGGCATGTGGCTGAAAGGTGTGTGCCCTAAAAACACACACGTGCAAACTGGTGAGATCGATCAAACACCACGGCTGGGCTTGATGTTCGTCGGCCGTGAAGAGAATGACAACCTCATGTTGAAGATTTAGCGTTGAGCTGGAAATGCAAAGTGAGGCAGGTTAGCATCGCTCTTTGATGAGAGATATCAAATGGCTTTTGATGGTTTTCCTCTCTTCGCCTTTTATGTTCCCCTCTCTCTCTCTCTATTCCATACTCTGTCTCACTCTTGGATTTGCGCTGAACTTTCCATCCACAGCCTGCCTCTCCCTGTGTGTGTGCTTTGAACTCCTCAAACTGTTCTTTTGAAGGGCAGAGTCATAAAACGTCCTTTTATGCAGGGCCGGTCTCTTTGATGGGGTTGTCACTTTGTACAATGCTCCACTCTAAGCCTCAGAAACTTCAGACAGGCATGACCACACCCACGCAGATGGACAGACGGACAGACGGACAGACGGACAGATAGATCCCATGAATGACAGGGAGATTTGATGCCTTTACATACTTTCTTTTGCAGTAAATAGGGTTAAAGCCAGGAAATTGAGATTCTGGCTGGCTGAAGACATTCAGGTATTAGGAAAAATGTGCTGACAAGATCTTGACAATCCAATATTTTACTGATTTAAGGACACATTAAGACCAACCTGCCCTGCCCCCATTTATTTGAATGGAACCACCATCATCCCTGCGTTTGCACCCCTGCTGCAATGCAGGATTTAGCTCTCTTGAAAACAGAAGTTTGATGAATGATAGCATTTAAGATATAATTCAAATATAAGTCCAATAAACTCTAATGTCCCATGATCTGCAGTTTAAAATATGTGCGGTTTCAATACTGGTCAGTGCGGCTGACTTTATCTTTTGTCCATAACACATTTTACATGATTGGTCTGGACATGTACAGGGTGTCTTCTATTATGATGGTGCTCTGCTTTAAGAGACCAGGCTGCGAACTGGTTCCAGTCCATGCAGTGTTGGGGGCCCGCAAAGATGTTATCAGACAAGAGTGGATATCGCCTACCCTTTTCGGCCGCCACCTCCTTACTGCTAATACAAATTTCCCCAAATAGCATTTGAAGAACAGGATCTCCTGGACAGGTTTCTTCACAAAGGGGCTTGAATATGTGTGAAATCCTTTACATACATTATAGTGTTATACACGGGATTGCAAGTGAGGTGCCACTGCAGCAATGGTGGCTTATTTACTTCCACCTACAACCTGGATTCTATAGGTTCAAGGAAAAAGGTTAAGGGAAACTCTTGTTTGAGATTTAACAGTCAACAGCAAGCTTTTTAATAACAAAACCATTTTATATTATTTCATTACAACATTCATGTTTGCTTAATGTTTATATCCAGGGTTTTTGACTTCCCAACAAACTCATGAAAGCAACAGCCAAAGTATCAGATGTCAACGTTTCTTAAACGCACCACTGAGGAAGAGTTACCAAAACAGGTCCTGCAGCTGCATTACAACATGATGATTATGTAACTGTGACAAAAAATAAAGTCTGATAAATGTCCACTGTGATGGATTATGTATGTCAAGACAATTTCTTGTCTCGGCAAGTAGATTTTCACAATGTACTGTCATGAGATGAAACCAATCACCCTTAGAGGTACAAAATCTAAATGTCATGCGCTGGCACTACTTTGGATTGTAGCGTACAAGATTTGTAGTTAATTGGCTAAAACATTCAAATCCTTTAACATGTCAGTTACAGAGCACAGAGATAATGGACAAGACTAGATTCTAACCCGAAACCAGACAGCCTTTTTGGGAGTTGGGGCAGCCACTAGGCCCCAAACCACCACATATGTTTACCATTGGGGCCTCTGTTGTGGTGTCACACCATGTGAATAATGCACATTCTGTCTTTCGTCAACTGTTTTTTTTTCACCCATGGCTCCTGTTCACTCTTACCATCTGTTTTCTCTTGATTTACTTGATCTTTGATATTGGAGGGTTCCATTTAAAATAATACAATGGTTTCACACCATGACTTTCTTCTAATACGATCTTCAAGTATGCTAGACTTGACTGACTCTCCTCTTCTCTCTTGGCATTGGCCCGGCTGTCAAGTATAAGAACTCTGAGTCCGAGCTGTTGGATTTCAGGAAACCTTTCACCCCATCTCGCTATGGTATGGTATCTTATGGTATAGTATGGTATGGTATAATATGGAATGGATTAGTATGCTGTACTATAGCACAGTATACTAGGGCATGGTATGGTATACTATCGTACTATTGCCATTCGTGACACTCGTGCCGAGTTGAACCGTTAGCTATCACAACCATTCAAGCAGTATTAGCATGGTGCAAAGGGTTTTCCACAGCACAGCATGGTATTGTAAAAGAAGTTAGTGAAGTTGTTTCCCTTGATAACATTTGGGATGTGTGCTGCGTTCACACAAAGATACAAAGTAGTAGGCAGTCTCTGACCTCCCATGAGTCTGTAGCTCTGTGTGTGTGTTGCATTGAGCATGTACTTTACATACTCTGCTCTGACTGGACAGTTGTTTTCTGACATAGCCACTGTACTACACTCAAGCAAATAATTCATTTCCCGTTGTACAGTTTGTTTCCCGAGTACAGAACAGCTTTTCTTAACACATGTTGTTGAAATTGTTTAAATACAACAATGATGCCCGGCATTGCTGTCCTGTATCTGCTCTGGAAGCAATCCCCACTCCACCAGTAGAGCGAGGTAGCAAACATCTCTGTGCTCTTGATTCTGCAGGCATTATTATTACATTGCGTCAGATGACATTTGCATAAAGTTGAGCTTTTCTCAACTTTCCCTTGTAGTGCCGCTGAGCACCTTTAAAACATCTAGCTCCTGGGCCCTGCAATGTTCACAATGAAAACATATTGTGCCCCACTGACCAATGTACAAGCGCCCATTAGTCTTACAGCTCAGTGTGACTGTGTCCATGCAATGTTTTGGCCACTGACCAAATAGCGCAGAATGTGTCCATGTTTGGCTGTGCTGACCAAATTGTATTGAAGAATAATACTGCTAAGTTCTCTGACAAAAACATTTGTAAAAGCAGCACGAAATGTTCAGTTGACAACTTAACAAAGATCAGTAAACTTTAAAATTAGGCTGATAACTGAAAGTATGAACCCGGAACGTAGGAGTGAAACTAATCTCCATACTACAGAGATTCAGGCAGAAGCTACAAAAATACTGAGAGCTGAGCACTAGTCACACAGCTATGCAAAACGGGGGGACACTGTCACGGGTTGGACCATTTGTTTCATGGAAAAACCCTATTAGTACATATGGTTTGGTCTGGCCTACTATGGTATGGTATGGTATGGTATATTATGGTATATTATGGTATGACATGATATACAATGGTATGGTGTGGTCTATGGTGTGGTATGGTATTTGTGTCGTACTGCAGACCATCCTTAAAACAGAAAGCTTAAATTCAGCTTTAGCAAGTGAAGTGTCCTTTAGCAAGACACTGAACCCCAACCAATGAGTGTGCTGTTGCAGCTTACCCTGACCCTCAATGTCCTTGAGGAAGACAGCAAGATAAAACCAGTCCCTAGGTAGAATAGGGGGTCACCTGCACAGACTCATATTGAACAGATCTTCCATCTTAGCAGGACATTCAGTTGAACACCAATCATGTCCTTGTCGCCGAGGTAGTGGTTCCTATGGATTGGTCAAGATGCTTGTGTAGAGGAGCATGGGATTTGTGTGGGATACCCTAACCCTCACCATAATTTAGACAGATCTCACCTTTGGGTGATCAACAGAGTATCACAAAAAAAGTGCAATGCATACATTGCATTTTGTATATTTTTATACACAACACACTTCTTATCTGCAGAGTGGGATACCAGACTTTCAATTTTTGTACGTGTGTAAAACACTAGGGTGAAAAAAATTTCATCTCCCAGGCAGTAAATGTATCCTATTTTCCTTTCGCCTATTAGTTCCCAGTTGTCAAACTGTAGCTATTACAGTCTGGATTGGGTTTCTCATAAGCATCCCAACACTGAGACAATCTTTGTTCCATTGTAAGCCGCGAGCACTGAGAGGCTTTTGGGAAGCTGGAACCTGGCTGTTCCCAGGATCCCTTTCACCTGAGCAGGAGAACAACAGGGGGGAGAAAGGGGTAACACAGAGGGAGGCTGTTGGAGAGCAGGAATAATGTGAATACAAACATGCATGCAGACGCACACATTCACACAAGAATATGGACACACATAGACATACATGCAATGAACATTTTTTCTCCGACACACATACACACTTCCAACAAGGCAATAGCGGATATTGTTGCACTAGAATTTGGTGCAAATGTAGGTCATTATAGACCAATTTCCTGCAATGGTTGAAGAAAGTCTTTGTGGGTTAATGTAGTGTAGTTTACTGACTATTATGTGTTTCTACCTGATATGTTTCATTTAAGAAAGACACTTCACCTTTTGGTTAGTAGGTTTGGTTTGTTTGTAGTTTTGTATAGCAATGTGCTTAGTCTTATTCCTTTGCGCCAAATGAGCACCACAGGTCAGTTGTACAAACACTCAACCCATTCAGTTCGCTTTGGACATGTCTATGCACGGGACACATCCATGCGTCATTTTTGGCCTAATGTTGCAATTCAAGTGGCACCAAAGATGATCCTCTGGTTCCCCAAAGTGAACCTCTGGTTAGCTCAAATACTCTGATGTCCTGCCGCTCTGTCGTGTCCTTAGAGTAAAATTAATTCCAAACCCAAACATAACCCTAACCCTACATGAAGAAAATAATAAAAATTTCAAATAAATTAAAAATACATTAAAAGAAGACAAACAAAAATTCAGCAGGACCATTAGCCTAGAAAGTGCACAGTCACATCAGTTTAAGAGGTACTTTAAAGCAGCCCACAGATGATTGCCAGCAAAATGGCTCTGTGCTATTTATTTATTTATCTATTTATTTATTTTTAACATCACATGAAAAATTTAGACATCATGTGTAGTGCCATAACTGCTAACCAGATCTCTCATGTTGTCATCACTTCGTAGCATATCCGTCACATTAACATTCCCTAACAGTTGGGTAAAAGGGCCCAAAACCCTATCAAAGGTTTCATTGCTTCTCAGAATATAAGTTATCGTCTACATAGCATAACAATTACTCATTTCCCTAAGCCATTGGCCCACCTGTGGTCTCTGGATATTCTTCCATGATAAGGTGATCAAATGCTTTGCTTGGAGTAAACACATCTCCATAAGAATTTCTTTATTTCTTAATATGATTAGGGTGGCAGGACATAACCCCATAATAAACATTTATAGTAGTATATTATATTCTATACTAAAATGCTTGTGCCACGCAAACGTCTCTGAATCAGTGCAGGTTTGCTTACATGCAGATGGAGAAGCATGCTCTAGACCAGTCTGAACTGGGGTATGCTTGAAACAAACTAGTTGTTTGATGTGTCATATGAACACGTGTGAAGGCAAACATGTTTATAGCTGTATAACGGGCATACATGAAGGCAGGGCGAAAAGCCTATTGTCATAGACCGGGGTGAGACGTGACACAGTGCACACTTTAGGAAAGTTTCATCTTGAAGGCATTCATTGTGTTGCACTCATTTGCAAACACTAGAAGTACTAAAGAGAGCTTGAAAGAGAATCCTGCATACTTGCACACATCCAGTCACATGGCCGATCGCTGTGCAAAGTGGGCATGCTTGTCAGATTGTCAGAAAGGTATAAAAATTGTTGTTGGTACAAAAATTGACAATTCTGAAGCTGGAAAAGTGTGGGGGGGTCTTAGGGGTTTGACCATCCGACAGCACTTGAAGAATACTGAGGCCTTCAAACATACAGTCATCATCAATTCTATAAAATACATTTAGAGCTCCACTCATGGTCTTGAAAACAGATTCATATGACCACTTGTTGTCTTAACTTGAAAATTAGATGACAAGCCAGAGAAGGCTGAGATGCATATCAAACTATTGTATTTGTAAAGTCTTTTTAGGAACACCTACTAGCTAGTTACCATCTGTATAATTTATGCCCACTGTTTCCTATTGGCAGTTATAAAACTGGAGGGGGAAATTAATGTATATCAAACACATTAAGCATTTATCTTTGCAGATGTGAATACCACTGACAGTGATGCTTTTCTGAAACAAAATAAAAGGTTTACTACTCATGATATGTGCATTCAAAATGCATTGCTGTGCTATCAAAGTGAAATATTGCTTTAAAACCAGTCTTAATTCTGTGCCAGGAAGCCAGTCTTTGAGGAAACAGAATGTTTGTGTGACAGGACCCCACTAACTTCTGAAATATCCATCACCCTCACATTCAGAGTTCAGCGGAAGTGCTGTCAGGGTTGAGTATGTGAAACCGATTTCTAGGGCAAAATCTCTATACAAACATCATACGGCCTCTGTTAAACCAGTTTGATCATCAACCTGTTTTCTTGCTGAGCATGTCTTCCGCTCTTTGGTCTGTGGAGTGTGTGTTTGTGTGGCTTTTGTGTGTGCACCTCCTCAAAGAAGGTCTAAGAGGATGTAAATCACCCCGTCAAAAGTGAGTACTGTGAAAACATCCTGAGTGCATACTGAGACATCCATACACACTTGTATGCACGCACACACACAAACACTAGAATTGTCCATGTGAGATGAATAATAATTCAGTCAGTGGAGTAAAGTGACGGAAAGTATAAGAATTAAAGTTAAACTGAACAAAAGTGCTTTTCTTTGTTTCTAGGAACAAGATATTACGTTTTTAGTCATTTTGGGTAACAAGGATGAGTCAAATGGTATTTATCATGTTTTGTCAATATGACAAAAAGTATATTGACAAACCAAATCCAACACGATCATTTACAGATAACACAAAACCTTTTTTAAGACTTTTATCTTAGAACATCTGCACGTCATGACACCATATTTCATCAGCAAATCTGGCCACAGTGTATCAGTTTTGTTTCCATTTTCCTCACCTCGGAAATGTATTTTTCGGTTTCATGTGTCAGCGGTAGACAGCGTTCCTACACCAGAGAGCTAAATATAACACACATCTGAGACATCTGTGGTAAGAAGGTTTTGAAATCATGCAGATAAGCATTTTGCAGAGATGTGGGCTGTGAAAATGTGAACTTCTAAGTTATTGTAAGACAGCTTCCAGACAGGATGGTGAGTAAGGTTAAGTATATTCAGGAGATGTGGATTTATTTGAAGAAGCCATGTGATTCACTGGACTGAAGGTTCAGGAGTTTTGAACCTTAATATTAAGTTTCTCCTCCTGATCATTATAGACCTGTAATTTGAGTTATGATGGGTTAAAAAAGTTCCACAGCCATATATATAACATAACAAACGAATGGCAAAGAGTATAAAGTGAGTACAAACCAATTTTAGATGGTCACATAAATTCTAGGTTATGCCTTTAAACAGCAGTCCTAAAATCAGAACACCCAGCTGCTCTCTGGTTTTAAACTACCTTCCTTATTAGCTGCAACCAGCAGCTCTATAGCTTGCGGTTGGTCGGTCAGTCGACAAGAAATTTCCTCACCCTTTGGCGGCCGCAGTTTTCGCACTAGGAGGCTGAAATTTGGCATGGAAGTCAAGCGTGTGTGAAGGTGTGTGTTTTTGTTCATGCCAGTTGGAAAAAAGGGGGTGTGGCAGTGGGAGTGGCCTATAACAAAAAAGGCGCAAAACTTCTAAATGGATTCACGTAACATGACCAAACTTCGTGGACACACACACACACACACACACACACACACACACACACACACACACAGATAGACATACACACACACCATTTTGCCACGTCCCCTTTCATAACTCATGAACCGTTTGTCATCGCGTGGATGCATGCACGTACATGGTCACAGCGCTTGTTTTTTAGTATTTAGTATTTTTAGTATTTAGTATTTTATATATATCCAAATCATATATTGTCCTGTAGCTGTCATTGTGAAATAAGAAAGTGCTTTGATGGCTGTCAGAGACCAATCAAGTCATGGGTCAATGGGTCACATAGCAACAGGCTGCAAAGGCCACAGAGGAAGACAGAGAGAGAGTCACAGAGGAGAAAAAACAGGAGAGCAAAGACAAATGCTTATCACTTGAGCGCCCTCGTGTCAGCAGCGCCATCTCTGACTGTCACCACCTTGAGTGACACACATCGGGGTTGAGGGGTCAGCAGGGGTGAGGAAGTGTGATGTATGTGGGTGTGTCTGTGAGGAGCTGTAAACTTCCTTGGAGAGGAACAATAAAAGTAGTGATTGTAGGACAGGTTTTTGAGCCCCTTTGACAAAACATAGTCTCAGGAACTAAACCCAGGAACTAATCAAGACCTAAAAGTCTCATTAACTGTAAAAAATTACACCAATAACAGATCATATCGCGACACATCTCGCTTGCTTTTAATCTAGTCAGGAAGTCTGCTATAATTATAATTTAAACATCAGCGACATTAAGCAAAATTCCCATCCAAAAGTCTGAATATTGATAGCAGTGTCAACCAGTGCTTGACTGAATGCTGCACACAAGTTTGCCAGCAGGGTTTGTGTTTGACCACTCAAAGCTGTTCACACTGCAAATTCCACCATGATACTTCCTGGGCGATAAAAAATTACTACCCCAGCAACAGGGAGTTTTGGGGGGAGCAGGAACTATGGCCTAGGAACAAAAACTGGAACTACAGTACCAACTCTGTCTCCTAGAAATTACATTTATATAGAAGTAAATTGTTTTCCTATGTACCTTGTGGTTACAAATGTAATCACTGTCTCGGTTTTGTTCAACTGCAATTTTTACTGCTAAGTTCAGTATCAACATTTTAAGGACTTGCCAGATATGTTACTTAACATTTGCTCATTATGTTACTAGAAAAAGTAATCTGACTGGAATTACATTTCCTTCACAACATATTTGCTGTTGCTAGTTAGTTAGGCTATATAAACGTAATTTCCAGGAGAGAGGGTTGCCAGTACATACCTGAAATACAGGTTCCTGAATTCCTAAAAAAGTTTCTCAAAAACATTACATGATAGAAAGGGATCACTATCCAGCTTTAGCTAGGCTATGTGTGCAGTAATGCAAATAAAGCATCTTTTTTTCCCTCTCAGTACCATTTAGTGTATATGCATTTTGTCACATGATTTGTGTCAGCAGCCAAGAAATTACTTGAGAATACACTAGTCACTAGTTTACATGCTCTACTTCTCTCACCAATTTTATATTTTTCTTTGCTGTATCCTTGTGTCATTTGCTTTTACTGTAATCTGATGTCCTGGGGAGAATCGTAAAATGTCATCTTATTTTAGTATGTTATATCTGTTCCACCAATTAGGAACTGAAAATAGAGCAGATGAAAAAAATACATAGTATATCAAAATATTTATTTTTATTTAGTATGACATGTTCTGATTATTACAGTAAGGGCAGATCAAAGAGACACAGCAATTGTGACACATGGGAAACCAGTATGTTTTTATCTTTTAAACTAGCAATTTGGGGGGTCACAGTTGATTGTGGAGAAACGGGAATATCATATTGTAAAATGGTATCATCTCTCAAAGTCAAAAACACCAGAACTTGAATGTAGCCAAAGTAACCGGGTAGTATTTAAAGCCAAAATCAAAACATCATGGCAAAAGTGTTAAAATAAACAAACCTGTGCAAAAGCAGAGCCAAAATCTCAGCTTCATGCCTGAGGCTAAATTGACAGGAAATAATGAATGGGTGACATTTGAAGGGACACTTGGCCACATTTTACGTGGATGAGACGGGTGGAGGACAGGAAGGAAGCAAACCAGTGTTAGAGGCTGTGTGCCACTGTATGTGTTTGTACATATGTGAACGCCCATGCATGTGTATTCATAGCAACAACAACAAAAGAAACTGCCCTCAAGAAGCATTTTGACACTTGCCGATAAGCTTAATTAAAGGAACAACAGTAGATGAAGGTGAACGGGGGATAGTGAGTGAACTTGGAAAAGAGTGTGTTTGAGCAACAGAATAGAGGATAGGTAGGGGGCAAGGCAGTAGGTGGGTAGTGTGACCATTGTGAAAGGATAGGCTACTGTTAGAGCAGAGGAGATTGGAGGTGAAGTGAGGGTGTGACTGACACATGGATAGAGATGACTAGCAGGGGGTGGTAGGAGGTGGCAGGCAGAGAATAATGGAGGCAGGATGTGGATGTGTTGCATTGACAAGGGTGTGTGTGACTGTGTGTGCGTGTGTGTGTGCCACCAGAGGCTATCCATGGTCTCCATGTTATTTCAGGTGTCCATACACCCCCAGCCAACCAGCAGGCCCTGGAGGGAGGACTGGCAGCTCATTAGCCTGATCAAAGACTCCACTTCCTCCTCTGGTTTAACAGACATACACACACACACACTGTGCTGTGTTTACCTGGCTAATCCGAAGCTAATCTGCCTGATATGCAGGATGTGCGGATCAATTAAGGAAATGAAGGTGTGGTGATGAAAGGAGGGGTGGAGAAGGAAGAAAAACGAAAGGTGCTGTCCAGAATGAAATGTCACATTTCCAGGTCAATTATGCCGATTCCTCCCCTTCTACAGAACAGAAGGTCAAAGAAACATGCAGACCTTTTGGTAAAAAAGAAACAAATAAGCTCTTTGGGCAGATTTATTGTTACTTGGTGGTGAGAGTATTGGCCTCAGAAAATTTTATTTATAATATATTTGTCTAAATGACTTCAGTTCAAATATTTCTTATAAAGCAAAGGCAATCCATCGTAAAAGTTCGGTAAACTCTACAAATCAAAAAATGAATGACCAAAATATAAGCAAAATGGGAGAACTGAGGTAAACATTTGCCCCAAAGTCACAGAATTCCTTAAAATTTAAAAAATTATGGTAACACCATGGAGTTTATGTTTTATTTTCTGGATGCAAGTTTGTGAAAATCTGGTTGAGCATGTATGTGACAAGAAATCCGGTTTCTTCAGCAGACATCTATCTCCGTTAACCAGATTTGTTTTAATCCGTCACTCAACCAGGTTTCTCGTTAACTGTTTATGGAATCAAGTTACTGGAGGTAACCAGGTGACTTAAACACATGTAAATGCACTGAGTGACACAGCTCATCTGATGCCGAAAAATATTCTTGCACTACAATGTGCAAAGCTGACTGTCAGGATGTAATCATTACTACTGATTCAGTTCCTGAAGCTGAAATGATTAATTTTAGTAAGAAGCGTATCAAAAATAGACCCTATAGTGAAGAACTGCTTTTTATTCTCTTTTCATATTGAATGGGGTCCTGATTCATATCCTGTATTGACTGGGCCTTAGTTTGGAAATTGACCACCTCATCATCCATCACAACAGAAGAGCCGGTGAGTCAAAACATCCCTCTTGAGCCACATCCTCCATCCTCTCGTCTCAGGAGGAGATCTTGTTATATTAATCAGAGCCTTGTGAAGCATACTCACTATACTCACATCTGGACACAAATTCACACACACACCACCAACGCACACCAACTCTCAGGGGCTAAATCTAAATTTAGATACACCTTTGAATGCTGATTATAAACTTCTATATTTCTATGTTTTAATCCTACCGAGAGTTTATACTCAGAGTTAATTTAAGGGCCAATCCTGAGCCATGTCAGCTCCATAAGTGGTCAAAAATATCACCAGACTTTACTTGTGTTGTGATATATTTTGACTAAGAAGACGAGCTTTTACTTTTTAATGATAAGATTATTACGCTTTGTTTTGTAGAGCCCTTTTTAAAAAAACAAGTTAGAAAGTAATTCACACAAGATAAAAAAAACATAATAAAAGCAAATAGATTACCATAAAGGTAAATAAAAGACAATAAACTGGACCAGATTTAAATAAAAAATTAATTAAAGAATGAAAAAGACAACTCGAGTAAAATCAGGTTAAAAATAATCACGTAAAATCGGGATAAGATCTTAGGTTAAAGTAGGTTTTAAGAAGAGATTGTAGAAGACATTTAATGACTCAGTGAGTCTTATTTCCTCAGCTAGGTTGTTCCAGGGCCTTGGGCCCCCAAAGGCTCTACTTACAGATAAAGTTCCATGTTTTTCCCAGGAATTTAAAGGCATAGTTGGATGTTTTGGGAAATATGCCCAGCGTTAGGTGAGAAGATCGATACCACTGCATTAAGTTTGAAGCCAGAGCTAGGCGACGATAAGCTTAGTTTAGCATAAATAATGAAAACAAATGGAATCAGCTTGCCTGGCTCTGTCCAAAGTTCAAAACTCCACCTCCAGCACCTCCAAATCACACCAGTTAACAACGTATACCTAATTAGTTAAATCCGTACACAAACGGAAAAGCAAAAATGACAAGTTGTGTTGTTTTACTGGACGTTACATGCTAACTATTTCTTGGCCAGGTGCAGTGAGCTTTGGAGGTGCTGGTTTGGATAGAGCCAGGCTAGCTGTTTCCCCCTGCTTCCAGTCTCTATGCTAAGCTAAGATAAGTGTGGCTTGATTCCATCTTCATACTTAATGAACAGACATGAGAGTAGTATCAATCTTCTCATCTAACTTTCGGCCACAGAGTTTATTTCCCAAAATGTTGAACAATTCTTTTAAAACAACGTAGCACACTCAACCTTAGTGCGGAAAACCATGTTAACAGAGCTGCTTTTGAGCTGTCAGCTCAGAGACAGGGTCAGGGTCACTTGGACATGAAACAAAATTTGTAAAGAAAATAAAACTTTATTGCAGGTTTACAGGAGACTCGTTTAGACTCTTACAGGTAACAGAAAGCAGTCTCTGTTATATCACCATCCACTGGCTGACATCATTTATTTAATAAAAACCCTGGTCTAATATGTCAGTCTAACCTTGTTCCCAGACTTACTTTCATAAACCTGCTTCTTTAAATATGACCAGACTGATCAAATTAGGAAATCTTTGTGGGAATGTTCCCAAGATGAAACTGATTTTCCTTTGTCTGCCACCCACATTATCCTCCTTGTGTTCTTTCCCAGACTGATGGCTCACAGGAAGTTGCTGTAGCATGTTCATCCCTCACTGTTGCCGCTCCTCCTGTCCTTTCTCCCGCCACGTCTTCTTCCTCTGCTCCGCTTCTCTTCTTCTCCCCCCATCATTTTATACCTCTTTCATCTCCTCCTCGTCTTCCTCTCACCTCCTTCCTCCTTTCCTTTGATCTCCTCACCCCTCTCATCTACCCTCTTTTCTTCTCCCTCTTCCGCCCTCCTGCCCTCTACTCTCATTTACCTCCTTTATTCCACTCATCTGATCCTCTTGTCTTTCCTCCTCTCCTCTACTCCTTTCCTCCTCTTGTCCTCCCGTCCCTCCTCTGAAGGCATAATTTAAACTTGTCATCAGGGTGTCTGTGAGCTGAATTTGAATACTGCAGCCATCACAACTTCTGGGGTGCCGATAACTCGCCTACAATACTGCTTATTTCTCTTTTTTTTTAACTCTATTGAGAGCAGTGACAAATATGTAAAAAGCAGAGAAAAAATAAGGCTGAAATACATTTGATTCACAGACAATCTAAAATAAGGAATGTGTTGTAGATTTGGTGTGGATTTCACCAATGTGTTATCTGGCTCTGAGACAGGCTGGCTTCTAAATTCGACTAAAGCCGTATTGGTGCTAAATGTGTCTCTTTTCCTAATATAATTTCTTTCCGTTTTTATTTCCGTGGCAGCTCAACACACTGCAACTTAAGAAAATCTAATATAGTATATTACTGAGACAAAATGTGAAGAATCTCTTGTTTCACATTTTAATGTATTATTTGTTATTGCTGCTGTACCGACTAGAATTTAGCCTCTGTACATAGCTACTATCTGCCTACTAATTCTTTAAATATTTCTTGAAATGTACCCTATAAGTTAAAATGACAACCTGTAATGATCAAAACATTTTTTTGGCTACTGGGGGAGGTTGTTCAAAATGAAAAAAAAACAAACAAAATTAATCGAAAAATGTATGACTGCTTAATTTGTATACTTCTGGAATGTATGTGTCATCAGCTCTTACAAGTTAAATGTACAGTATGAAATTTCTGCCGCTATGGGTTCTAGTAACTAGAGGGGGCAAAGGGGATATGATGCTATTGACGGGTGACCAAATGAAACGCACCGTTACCTTGAATAAAATTATGGATTTCTCTGGATTTGGGATAATGTAAGTACACAACTCAACAAAATATATAACATAGGTCTAGTCGTTTTTAGACATTTTAATGCAGAAATGTTACATATCATACCTTTAAGTACATGTGACAACATTAACAGATTGAACTGGCTGTGCAGAGGTTGAAAAGATCGGTTTATACAGAAGTGGTGCAGTAAGTTCTAAAATATATCAGTGTGATCTTTACATTGAATTTAAACAGGAGTTTGAACTTATAAAACAAAAATGTAACTTAAAGGTGGACTTGTTTTTGATCATTGATCATAAAGTCAGAGTAGAAACCACTGGGCTGAAACAACATGGGTTTTAATTAAGATTATATTTGTGATGCTTTAAACTCAAACCACAGTGAGATGTTTGTATTTGATTACTCATAGATACTTTATTGTGTTTGTATGCATTATGGGCATGAGAGATGAGACAAATCTGTGGATTTTAGCAGTAAAGCTTTCTGTTCTGTTCAGTTGAAAAATTCCTGGAAAAAAGACTTTGTGGCTCTCGCCTAAGCGGGAAGAACCCCGCCGGGCGAGGGGAGGAAAGGAGAGCTCGGTGGAAGTTGACCTTCGACCTTTCTTCAGAGGAGTGACAGGACCCCGACTGCACTCCGACCTCCAGGGACCAACAAATTGCTGAAGCGTGACCTGCCGTCAGGGGCGTGGCCACAACGGACCTCGTTTCTCCTCTCCACCTCTCACATTCTGGGCATTCCAAGTGTCGCTGTGAACACATCATCCAGGCAGGCACCACAGGAATGAACAGACATGCATTTACCACACAGATTCAGTGGTGAAATATAACTCATTATTACTACATTTATTAAAATACAGATTTGGAGTACTTGTACTTTACTTTAGTATTTCCATTTCATGCCACTTTATACTTACAAGGAAAATATTGTACTTTATACTCCTCTATATTTATTTCACAGCAGTAGTTATTAGCTACTTTATGAATTAAGATCATACAAAACATATGACGGGTTTATAAAATAAATTAAAATATGATTTAACCCAGTTTAAAATTGTTAAAATAAGCCTCGACAAGAGAAAAATGCAGCATATTAAAGCATCTGCATTAATTATCCAACATATAATATAGTATAATACTAACAGGGGCCATTATTCTGCTTTAAGTACTTTATCTTTTGATACTTTAAGTACATTTTGCTAATAATACTTACATTTTCACAACATTTTCAATACATGACTTGGTATTGCTACTTTTACTTAAGTAGACGATCCAAATTCTTCCTCCACCAGTGCACAGGGTCACCCGACATATGGACAATTTCTCATACATGTATTTTCCCCTCATGTCTCAGGGCTTTACAATCTGTACCATATCTCTCCTTAGATCTTTGATTCAGATAAGGAAAAGCTTCAAAACTTTATTACAAACAGGAAAAACTTCAACTAGAGCAACAGAACACTTGGCCCATGTACAGGGTAGGCAGAGGTAGCAGTGGAGGTAGCCTATAACGTAGAGAAACAAAGTACTAGAAATACAAAGTGACAGAACTACAGTATACAACAAAGAGCTGCAAAGTGACTGAGCTAGTGGAATTACAATATACCACCAAGAATATATATATAAACGAAATTAAGCATATAAACAATTTTGAAAAGCAACTTTAAGTGTATTATGTTAAATTGTTACAAACAGAGTGTTAAAGTGAATCGAGTGAAGACTCTGGATTAATTGCAACTTCCAGATGTTGCCAAGAGCTGGTTGAACCTTGATCACAAAACCAAGTGAGTGTCAGAATTAGTTTCATACATGCAACATGTAACCCACACATGCTGTTTTTAATTTATGTCCTATTTTGTCTTTGGTGTACTCCATTGCTACTCGCTGGGACAGGGATCGTTAGCATTTCAACTCAATTTGAAAGTCAAAACTCTGTTGCTGTCTGTCTGTCTACTTATTTTGGCACATTCATGAGTTTTAATATGAGTGATGTGTATCTTTTGCGGCTGTCTGGCTAAAAGCATTCGCCCCATATTGGTTGTTCTTTGCTATTTATGTATTTGTTCATATGACTACTTGCATATCCTTGGCACAAGGGTACCAAGGATAGACCTGCCCTGTGTGTGTGTGTGTGTGTTAGCACAGTAATGTGTTTTTTATTTGCCCTCCATGTGTGGTTCGGTTTAGAGTGGTGCAGTCCGCATCAGACTCAACACGCACATACCATTCACACAAACATATAGATAGACACACCACTCACACACACATACACACAGTCTCGACACTGACCCAGACAGAACCAGACCAGGCTACACACTAATTACATGCCTGGAATTAGACATAATATCAGCCAGCCGGGTAACTATGGAAACAAGGATGGAAGGCCAAGTTTAGGGATGTGTGTTCATGTGTGTGTGATTTCTGCATGCACTGTATGTTCATGAAATCTTTATGGGTGTCTTTCTGTGCACGTATATTTATATTCTTGTGTATCAGGAGTAGCCTTGAGAGACAGGTTGATCTTTGGTGCTGCGATATAAGATGTCCTGATATACATCATCTGGTCACAGGAGAAACTGTTGCATCTTTTCTTCAACATTATATACGGGACAGAGTTTCTTGTATATTGGGTTCCTGCTGTATACTTTGTTACATTGACAAAGTCAGACTTATAGCTGACTTCGTGCTGAAAATGAGATACAATGCATGTGGGGTAAGGACAGTGTAAAAGATGCTAGACAAAGACAAAAATGAATGCATAGAAAGTACCCAAAAATGTGCCATTTTGTAATTTGCTCTCTCACAATATAGCATGTCAGGAACACGTTTGAAAGAGGACATCAAAGAGTAGACTTTCAAACTAGCTACCGAATTCATGAACAACAACTGCTTTTATTTTGCAGGAAAATTAGATAGGTTACTAATTCAGATTTAGATTGATTTACTCAAAACCATGTTAACATGGTGTGGAGGATGGCCAGCATTATACACAACAGAATAACGACAAAGCTGTGACACAGAGAAGGAATGACCTGTAACATAAATTACCTAAACAAAGGTAAGATGCTCTTCAAAAAGACACCTAGTTTATATATTACCCTGAAAGTAGCCTACTTTTTCCTGTCTTTCATCGATAGCTACACTGCTGGTTTCCGGTGCTGAGTTAATTAGAGCAAATAAACAATGATATAAAAGAAATAGTGAAGAGTTTATAATTCTCCTTAGGACCACCCATGCTTAAAATGTATCACAGTGTTTTAATGAGATGGTTTTATTGATCCCCACAGGGAAATTCTTTCATCGCTTTTCACCAACCCAGGAAGTTCAGAGGTCAGGGTCAGCGACAGCGCAGTGCCCCTGCAGCTGACATGGATTCAGGGTCTCGCTCGAGAGCATTTCAGCAGGGCAGATGCTTGTCAACATGGACACTGTGTCTGGGTCATCCAGTGAAAATATAGTCTACCTGACCTCGAGGTCAGGGGTTTCCAAACAATGGATCCTCAAGTGTCCCTAAGAGTCACCAGCTAAATTAAGTTGATGGAGTTTAGTGTTACATTTGCTTCATTTCCAAGCATTTTTCACATGTGTATGCTAACTGATCATAGCTTATGGAAACCTTATATATACCCCCACCAAATAAAGTATAGTTTTCTTCCCACTTATCAGCAATAATCTTTTCAGCTGGCATTCTCTGAGACAAAATCTTCTTAAGTCTGTAGACTATTTGCAGTTATTTTGAGGTCACTATTTTGAGGGACAGTGCTCAATGTAATGCTCTTGCCCGTAATAGCATAGAGAAATGCTAAATGGCATATGCTACTTGAAGTTGTCTGAAGTATGACCAACCCAGATCAGGTGAGGCCACATTTCCTGTGATGACTGCCCAGAAGAAAAAAAAACAACGTCCTATGGGCTCACTGCTGATCTGGACAGACTGCCACTAAGGCACCAGGGTTTCTCTAACAATGGGTGTGACTATCTGGAGCCACAAAACCCATTTCCTCCTGCGTAACCATGTCAAATTATTGGTCACGATTTTTCCTTTCAAAATGTCAAACGCTCATGCAAAGGTTTCAGACTTCTGTGGAATAATGTTTTGTAAGAGCTCACTATACTGACAAAAGAATTGCTTGGTTTTCGGGTAAAACTAGAAACATTTATATTCTGGTAATGACATTGATTTGTTTGTATGTATTCCTTAAACATGACAAATTACATCATAGAAAAATTACATTTCAGACAAAACAAAGTTTAAAAGGAACCTTCAAAACATGCAGTCTACAACAAAAACTTAACTTATCAAAATCTAGGATTTACTAATGTGTTTAGACGCAGCAAAAAACATGATCATAGTCAGAGTGAAGACATTATATGTACAAGACAGGTTGCTTGGTCAGACAAGGATGTAGAACATATTGTTTCACCAACGTTTTCTTTACTATAACTTGAATTAAGTAACTTATGGTAGATTAGTAACAGATGATGAAGTGAAAAAAGTGTGTTTAGTATCAGGAATTTTACAAAGTAATTAGATTTTTCAAAGTTTACAAATATGTATTTAATTAATAATAATATAATAGTTAGGATCTTATTACTAAACAACCTGTTGTTCTGAAGGCAGCAGAGCCAGTGTAGCTCATTTGGCCTCTGTGTTGTTATTCCTTTACAGGAATTTTTGAGCTCTCTAATGGCTCTAAGTGAATTAGGTCTAATGTATCCTATTATGGTGCAATGAGGGCAGGCCAAAGTCATCAAACTCTTTATTTTGATGGATGTGGACACACAGACTCACACAACCACACGTACATGCGCCCCCAGCCCCCTTCCTACCTCTCTTACCACACACCTCTCCTGACTCCAAAGCACACAAACACACCTCCTGACCAGGCGGGCTGCGAGGAAGGAAGTCAATATTTGAGGAGTTGAAGCTACCTGGCCTCGTGGTCGAGATCCACCTCTTACTGTAGGCAAACTAGAGTTTTCTACAATGCAGCTCTCAGCTTGCTTGGTTCCTGTAGGTTATAACACATCATTACATTTGCTTATTCTGTTACTAGTGGCCCTAAGCCTACCCCGCCCCAGAAAAACTCACCCTTACAGTAACACTTTACAAAAACACAAGTATTGGTGATGTACTCTACTTGTCGGACAAACCCCCACAGCCCTTTCATATGAGCTCAAGTACCCCTTCATCTTCACCACCTGCCATGTTCCAAATATGTTCTTATGAATTGATTATGAACTGGGTGTTATTAAAACTATTAATTATATATATGTGGATATTGATCATTCATACAAATGAATTGTCAGTGTTTGGTTGCTTTGGTCAAGTTTGCATTTGTACTGCTACTACTTGGAGTGGCAGAAGCTGGAGGTAAAACGTACTTTTATATTACTATTTATCCATTACTTTTAGCTCACTATTTTTTATTCATTACTTTTAGCTTTTTCAACCATGTATCCAATACATTTAGCTAACTATTTCAACTGTTTAGCTAGGGCAGCTTACTGGTTATTGTATATTTACTGAAGATCAGCATCACATCCTATTTGGCTGTTTATTTTCCTCCCTAACACAAATATGTGGATGTATTTTTGTTGAGTTTATTAGTTGAGCTTTCTGTACCTGCTGTCGGCTGCAGAAGAAACCTTGGTTGGAAATCAATGTTCTATGATGGAGTATCTATTTTATTCACATGAATGACTTAATCATAGATAATGGGACATCATACTGAGATATTTCCATAGATGATATAATGGGGAAAAATCTGTATTATTTTAACAGCAACAATAAACATCAGGTTTTAATACAAAATTATATCACACACTGATGACGTAACATTGTGAGTATCCCTCACATTTTCCCTTTCATCCGTCTTTGCATCAACATCCTTTTTCTAAATTTGACTAACAAACATTCTGCCCCACAACCATCATGACCAAGCAGAGTTGTTGTGATATGCAGGAATGGTCACCCTTCTGAACGCACCAGATGTCCAGTAATCACAGCTAAAAGGTAGAATGGGATTTCTCAATGTTCCTTAACAACACAAATATTTACAGGAAGCAAGCAAAGGAAACTTGCAAACTCAAGGACAGAACTCTAAAGAGAGTTGCAGTCTTCTGTGGGGTTGCAACTGTTTTTTGAACATCTGTATTATGTTAATTTTAAATGCAGCTATTTTTACTGCTTCTGTTGTGCTAGATACTTTAAACGTTTGGTGGGGACTGAAGTTGAAGCTATGGACTTTTAAATACTTTAAAAACTTTTTCCCCAGCATATTCAGTTAAACTGCCTTTTAAATTAATGATTCCTCTCCGTTGCAGAAACATGATTCACAATTGTGCAATGAGCTATTGTTTACTGTATGTTGTATATTTACATCAAATACCATAAAACTGCATTCTACCTCTTCTTTGGTGAGTCCTTTATGAGTCAGTTTTTGTGTTATCATCACTTCTCAATTTTTCTCTTCAAGATTTTATTTCATGTCTGTGAGGAAAGCTGTGAGCACACAGACATGGTGACCTGGTGTGAAATGTCGCACTGCAACTATAGCCCCACACAACTGTTAATTGGTGAGAGATGCGTATTGTGATGTGTCAAGGGGGAGGAACGAAGTAAATTATGGCTTACCTGCAACAGGAAGCTTCTGATGTCAGCTGTGAGCACTGTGTAGAGCTATTGCTGTGATTTGCATTTAAGCACTGTCACCTAACACTCACACACAAATAAACACACATTGAACATTTAAGCTACCTTTATCAAGCTATTGTGTCTTGGGAACAGTCAGGAAATACAAGATGGACAAACACCAATAGATTAGTGAAGTATGTCAAGTGATAGACTTAAGTGATAAAAAATGCTGTTGGCATTGTAATTTAATTTAGACAGAATTTTCTGGATTGGTCTGGATAAAATAATTCTGACTGAACATTTTAGTAAAAATTTGAATAAAGAAGATCAAGTCTTAAAAAATACAAATAATAAAGGTTTTGTTAGGTTTGCACACTGGAATGAAAAAAAAAATATTTAAACATTAAATATGTGAAACTGCCCTGGAAGCAGATGGGGCTGTCTATTAGATTCCCATGCTCACAGCAGTAGCCAGCAGATGTGGCAGGAAGGAAGGCTGGGAGGGAAGACTCTGGAGAGAAATCTAGGCCTTCCCTTCCGTGCATGTATGCCTGGATGATCACACCGACAAGAAGTCTACAATTCAACAAGCACTTCGTGCAGGCCATACCTCCAAGCCACGCAGCTGCGGACAGAAATCTGCAAGTATCTACAGTATGTGTCTTTGTGCATCTCCCTATGTGTGTGTGTGTGTGTGTGTGTGTGTGTGAGAGAGAGAGAGAGAGAGAGAGAGAGAGAGAGAGAGAGAGAGAGAGAGAGAGAGAGAGAGAGAGAGAGAGAGAGAAATAGAGAGAGAGGGATAAAGATGTGAGAAAAAGCAAAGAAGAGAGGCTGCCATGGAAGATTTACATATGTGTTGGTCTATTATGAAAGCTTCCATTCTTTTATAATACATCTTTAAAATGGCTTCTTACAGTTACTTTTTACTGAAAAAATCCCTGCAGACAGAAAGTAAAGCCATGAAGTCATAACATAAAGGCTTAGCAACAGGTCTGTACTGCATCATCTTGTTTTTACAAAACTGTTTTGTAATACCGTACAGTAGATATTTTAAGTGATACTATTTAAAAAATAGTAGCATGTAGTTACTACGGGTTAAAATATTTCCCACAAGACAGTGCAGTAGAATCCACATTAGATGAATAAAAGGTAGGCTTGCAATATGATTACTATAACCTTTAACCAGTCTCCATTAGAGCCTATTTATATAGTCATTCAAATGTATTCTTTTATTTTTATTTTTTACATGTACTGTGTGTGTATAAATAAAGCCGGGTAAATTGTATTTATATAGCCTGAAAGGGCTTAACAATCAGCGTACAACACCTTCTATCTTTAGGCTATATCAATAGGCTATTAAAATTGTGCCAAAAGAGAAAAACTAAATGCCACCTGTATATTAAGGTCATATATTTACTCTTGAGCACCCCAGTCACACTTTAGATCCCTATATAAACATTACATATATTAATATAATATAATATAACGATTATTATAGCAATACCATAGGAACCATAAAGTGGGATTAAGTCACCTTAAACTCATTATTAAGAATTCTAGATAGAAATATTGGACAAGTCTGTGGAAATGTAGCAGTGAATTTTACATTTGCCATTGATCAAATGTAGCTATTGTTTCAAGTTCAGTTAATTAAACTATCTTCGGTATGTTTTACTGACAAGGATGGTATATTGACGGTAACTCATCCCTGATCTATCCAAATATAAATGTATTTTTTTCATTGCCTTTCTCTTTCTTTCTCTTGCTCTCTGTCTCCAAAACAATAATCCCAATTTGGAGGTGTAGTGGTTTCCATGGTGATGTGTGCAAACGGATAATGAGGCAACTGTTAACCTTTGACTGGTTAAAAGCCCCAAGCTGAGGGAGGGGAGGGAGGTAGGGGTGGTGGCGGGGGTTGCAGGGAAACACACACACACACACACACACTGGGATGTCAGAGAGAAAGGAAATTCACACTCATTTCCTCCTTGTGGTTTTGGTACAAATCAACAACATCCTGTCCTTTTGTGAATCCTGCCTGCCCTCATGCTGGTTTGCGTTTCAGAGTAGGCGTTATGACCCCCCACCCTTCTCCTCTCCTTCTTCTCCTCCTCCTGTTTTTTTTTACACTACCATAGAAGCTGTAGTCATAACTCACATTGTTGCAGAGGAAGGAAGGGCACGTCCTTAACGCAATAAACGGCTTTAGATAGAACAGGAACACAAGAGGAGCGGCCATTATTTAGCCTAATCGAGCTGAGGCATGATATCCTCGTCAAGGATGCACTGATTATAGTGGAAATAGCCCCCATACTATACTATTTTATTTATCAAACCCACTGGCATCATATTCCTGCAGATTTATGGCTTTGCTGGGATGACTGCATCTTCATGTTTTTCATTCGACATTTTGGCACCCATTTATCAGAATCAGAAGAATATTAGAGATCATATTTGCTAGCAATGAAAAAAGAAACTAATTCATTGCAGATTTAGCCCACTCATATCTCTCGCTCCCTCTCATCTATTACACAATACCACCACCATAATTACGTATTCTTTAACATGTAGCAGGAAGCGCGAGCTGCATAGATAAAAAAATGAACAGGCTAAAATAAAGCGAGAGTGGCACCACAGCCGATGAGTCGACGCTTTATGTAAATCAGCCCTGACATTGCCCTTGTGACCAAATAAAGCCCCCACCTCCTCATTCCCTCACCCCCTTCTCTCTCACACACACACACGCCTCATTTGCCATTTCTTCCCATTCATAAAAATCTCGGCATCGCGCCTGCGCAATGCCATTCGGAGTCCTCCCCATTCATAAAAATGTAACCTCCGCATTTCAGCTCTCCCGAGTCGCTCTGCCCTCCCATTCACAAAAAAGAGGAAAAAAACGCCGAGGCATCTGCGCAGTGCCGTCCCTTTCCTTTCCTCTACCCTCCCATTCATAAAAACTCACTCCCCTCCCCCTCGGTGGTTGCAACATCATATCCAAAGCTCTGCGTCCACAACCGCAGTCGCCTTTTACGCACCAGCGAGTGGAGAATAGTGCAGTACATTACTCATATTATTTTCCTAACATTTGGACGTACCTTTACTCAACATTTGTGGAGCTACTCACTTGCTTGGACTGGACTATAGCCTGCGCGCAAACGTCGTGCGCAACGAAGAGATGAGAATTTTATCCTGAAACCACAGTAAGTGATCATCACTGGTGTTTTCTCATCATTAAATGTTTGTAACTTGTGAGCGTGTGGCTGCACAAACTGACTATTCAGTCCTTTCACTGCCTACGCTTGACTCTTCCTCTCTATCCCCTGGCTCGCAGGCTTGAAAACGCTCTTGCTAACCATATTTTGCAACAAGCTGTTTTCCCGGCCCGTGTTTGCACTTTGAGTCAATATTTAACCACCGATTTCGTACCAAATGCAAGGTTGAGGGCGCAGAGAGAGGGGACAGTGTCGCGTTTTAAAGCGTAACTTCCTCGAAATCCAGGTTTTCTGACAGCACATACGTATTTCAACATCTATCGCGTCGCTATTTGTGGCTTCCCTTAAAGTCACTGTCACGATAAAAGGCAACGGAACGGATCCATGTTTCCATCTCTGTTCAAATCTCCGTCCACTCTGAAGCTCTTTCTCGCTCTGCAGCACCCGCCTGGTTGGCGCACCATGTCGGTTGTGTCAGGTGTTCTGTCATTTGCCTTCACCTTATCCGGTTAACTTCCATGAAAATATCAAAATGTGTCTTTAAACAGCTTCTTTTGGTTGCCATGAGCGATAGCGTCTAGGTTTACGCATCAAACTACGCATTTAACTGCCGCCGATTAAAACTATCCCACAGCCGTCTGTCTGATGGCACACAGTGTACCATTTTCTTTATCAATATCATATTTTTGTCGTTTACAATGAGGCGTTGAATACGTGGTTACAATGCCTATATAAGCATGCTATTTGAGTATGCCGAGCGGCCGCCTCCGGTTTTTATGACTCAGTCCATTCACATATTGAAGGGAGGGACGCGCGCACACACACATACACGGACGCATATACACACGCACTGTTCCGGCTTGGAGCTCTTAATGGTCTAGATTTGACGATCACAAGCGCTTGTGTCGGTGCCAGCAATGTCGCAACAGGTTTCTCAACCAGGCTTTTGCAAATCCGAGGAAAAACACGAGCCGACGGTCAAGCAAAGCGTGTCGACTACTGACACGTTTTTAAATAAAATAGTCGTCAATCAGCAGTAATGAACGACAAAACGCGACAGTTTTAGAGGTCCTTTGAAAATTCAGGATACCTTGAAAGAATAATGAAAAACATAATGCATCTTGTGGTCTGAATCAGCTGGGTTTTGTGGGGCATTTTGCAATAAGCCAACTAAACACCGCAGATATGGGTCAGTGGAAATGTCGGTTGTGCTGCCCGTTTGTCTTCAATCATCTTTTTGTTTTCTGTAAAATCGGTTAGGTCTTTGCCAGCTACCGATCGCTCATCGATGAAATGGATGAAACCGATTTCATTCAGGCTTATCATGACTGGAGCCACTGATTCATGCTTGCAACACCGAGTACAGCCAGCAGCTTTCATTCACAAAAACCTGCACTTCACAAAATCAGATCCATTCACAAATTCCCAGATTGGCCTGTTTCTCTGATTCAAATATACTGAGAGAGAAAAAAAATAGAATAATAGGTAAAATTATATTACTTGGTTTAAGTTAATAGCTGTCTTATTGCTGTGTGATTCTATACAAAGACCTCATTTCCTTTGCCTCTTGCATTCATTTTGGCTTTGTTGAAGTTCCTTTTCTGGCAACCTTCTTCTCTCTTTGCTCTGCCTTGTTTTGCATCTTTGAGTCTTTTGCATGCAAGCCCTGCTCTCGGGTGCTCCCTGCTTTTTGGAAGGGAGGCATGAGAGCCCAACTTCTATTGTTCTAATGTCAAAGTTAGAATGGAGGAGGTTTGAAACCCTGTTGGTATTCAGTCTAAAGATCAAGATGGTTTGGAAACTCTACATTCAGATTATTGCAGAGATCCGGCCTGGAAAAAGATTTTCGTTGAGACACTGAAACGCTTTGGTTTTAAAGATTTAATAATTGTCTTGGGTGAAGGAAACTACTTGTAATAAATCAGTTTTACATGCTGTCCGAGGTGTTGATTTGAAACCTAGTGATCCAGGTAGTTCTTGGATAGTCATTGTATGATATATTATACTCTCAATCATGTGGGGAAAGTAGTTTATTGAATCATGAGATAAAGCAGTTGTTAGTCATCATCAGTAGCAATGCAAAAGCAGCAGGAAATTATACCACAGAGGGTAAAAATTACATTTTACAACCTGACTATCCAATATACATTAAGTTGTGTGATTAAATACAAGGCTGAATACATGCAAAGGATGTCTTCTTCTCACACCCTGTCAAATAAACTGAAGGTTTTGACCTCGACCTACTCTGGTTTGGTTAAATGACAAATTAAGGAAGGCTATGTGTTCATGTACTCACGCTCTACTTATTATAGCTATCCTGACTGTCATTGTTTGGACAGTTTTGTGCTGTTAACTTCATGTAAAATGATCACAATGTTATTTTTCTCCTGTCACCCTTTTTTCATAATATTCTTTGCTTAATATTCTTTGCTTTCTTTGTGGATTAAGATAAGGTCTTTAGAAAAAAAGAGGATCAAAAGGGTAAAAGATCAAGAACTTAAACAACAGCAGATGTAGCTGGTCATAACTGTCTCTTTTGTATCTGTCTTTGCAGTACTGCTAAATGCTGCTTTAGAGTGAAGACGTGCGAGGCACCAGCCTACACATGGAGTCCAGGGTTCCCCACCACATCCCCGGAGTGTCCTCCTCCCTCATATCCCAGCCCCTGCTGGACAGTCGAGTGCCCTACGGCCGCCTGCAGCACCCTCTCACCATCTACCCCATCGACCAGATAAAGTCCTCACATGTGGAGAACGATTATATCGACAGCCCCGCCATCGTCTCCCAGCAGCCCCTGAGCCAGAAGTCTGTGAACCGAAGAATCACCTGGCTTGGACAGAATCAGGAGGCCTTCCTGGGGGCAAACCACAACCATCATCACAATCACCAACACCAGCACCACCAGCAGGGTAGGTGCGAGCCCCACCCTCACCAGGACACCACCACCCACCCCTGGATTTCCTTCAGCGGGAGGCCCAGTTCTATCAGCAGCAGCAGCAGCACATCGTCTGATCAGAGGCTGCTGGACCATGCCGCACCCACCCCAACTGTGGACCACCACCCAAACCTGCAACCCCACCAGGGCCCCGTAAACACAATCACTACCCGAACTCCAGGCTGCTTCACTTCCTCTGAATCGAAAGTCCTCACCTCCTCTTCCTCTGCTTCCTCCCGCTCCTCCTCCTCTAAATCACTGGACCTCAAGTCTGCAAAGATGCCTGCAGGAGGCGTGTGCACCACTGGAGGCCAGCGGGGGTTGGTGCTGATCCCTTCCTCACCAGACGAGAAGAAGCACCTCCTCCTCTGCGAGCACTGCGGGAAGTGCAGATGCACAGAGTGTACGCTCCCTCGAACCCTACCCTCTTGCTGGGTCTGCAACCAGGAGTGCCTGTGCTCTGCTCAGAGCCTGGTGGATACAGCCACCTGCATGTGCCTGGTCAAAGGGATCTTCTACCACTGCACCGAGGATGAGGATGACGAGGGCTCCTGCGCCGACAAGCCCTGCTCATGCTCCCAGGCCAACTGCTGCGCACGTTGGTCCTTCATGGCTGCCCTTTCCATTGTCCTGCCTTGCCTGGTCTGCTATCTGCCAGCTACTGGTCTGGCCAAACTGGGACAGAAGTGTTACGACAATGTTAGCAGGCCCGGCTGCCGGTGCAAGAACTCGCAGGGTGGCGCAAGTGTCCCTGTGTGTAAAAACGGAGGTGTGGAAGCAAAAGTTGGGACGCTAGAGAAGCAGCAGCAGGGGTCATGATACTGGACCAAACTGGCTGGCAGTGGCCTTGCTAAAAATGGACAGGACCACATAGTACTTAATTTCTCTCTATGGATAGGACAATCCAACACCAACCCCTTAAACTACCCCATTAATCTGCTGGAAGATGACTTATGTAAAACAAAGGTACTTAAATGGCTTCTTGACCTATGTTTGATAGGGTGGATGATCAACAGGGGCCTGATCTGAGAGAGTTGGCTAATAGGAATAGCTAGCAGGCCCTCTGAGATGTGTTTTTTTGTAAGAGTGACACAAGATGAAGAGACTAGATTGTGGGACTGGTGTTTGTGTTGTTTTGCAAAGATGGCTGAAGACACAAAGTCATTGTACCTCTCTGCTGCTCTGTATTTCTCAGCTAATTTTGTAATGGTAACTAACCAGAAGCTGGTTGCTGATCCTCAAATAACATTAAAGTTATTTGATAGAGATAAATATCTGTACACCCCCCACCCCCAAAAGCACAGCCCAGTGTCCCTCTGTCTGAACAAACACAAAAACAAGTGATTACCTATACTGTGGCTTATGATAGGCCACTGCAAGAGTGAAACCACCACTTATTCTCTCACTCTCTCCCCTATTATGATGATCACCATCTTTTAGTGTCGCCATTTTTCCTCTTTTAGCTTAAAGATGCTAGCTTGTTAATGCTAACATTTTATCGCTACATTTTTATCTCCATGGAGGAGCTGTAAAAACAAACCTCTTGAGACTTAAAAATAATAATAATTTCCCATCATTCTCACTCTGTATTGTGCATAAGATGTTGTACTGCAAGTGAGAGAGAGATAATCACTTTACAGTGTGTTTCCTATTTGTGGGGGGTGAAGCCCAGACCTTCTAAAAGATTTTGAATGCTGTTCACCAATCACATCAGAGGTAATGCATGTCATGACCTGCATGCTCTAGTCTAATGGTTACCCACTGTGCTAGAAGTTGATGTGTCGTAGAGAAATGTGTAAAAAAAGTACACCCAACCTTCTCAGGGACTGTTACAGTAATCCTCTCTAGAACTTGGCCTACAGCATGTTGATTTCTAAACTGCCTAAGAGCCTGATCTACTTCCTCTTTGCACAAGAAGGCAAAGAAACATTTAGGGGCAAAAAGGCAATAGTGAATAATTTAAAACAAGTAAGCTAAGTGAGAGACAAACTAGCCAGAAAATAATGTTTCCGAGGAGAGGGGATGCAAGTGATAGAGAGTGAAGAGGGGGAGAGAAGGCATAGCAAAGTTGTTGTTGTGTTTGTATCTAGTCAGCCTTTGTCAAAATCAAACCTGCCACTTGCACAACCTTTTTAGAAAGACGCAAATACTTTAAAGGATGTACTAAAGCACAGTATTAACCACCTCAGCTATCTCACATTACGTTCACGTGCACTACATTTAATGCCCACACCCCAGCCCCCCTCTACACACACAGTGTCTTCATTAAATTCTAATCATATCATCCAATCAGTCTATTTTTGTGGCTTGCATGACATTCTTAGGAATTTGCCAAAGGAAGTTAGCATACAGTAGCTTGTTTTTCGCTGTCTGAGTGATCACAGTTGTTATGCACTCTTGCCAAATGGAGTTGACGGCAGTTGGTTCTTAAAGGCATGCTGCCCTTTAATACAGATGGCCTTTTCCGTTTGGCATAAAGGCATACTGTCTTTGTTGCTCCTTAAGACACACCTCTCTTTCATGTTGGACCCTTAACTTCCATTAGGGCGCCTAACTTTGCTCATACCTGTATTTGTCTTGTTGCACAAAGCTGATATCACACAGGAAAAAACGGAAAGAAAAAAACACACTGTCCTAGTCTTGAATGTATGAGGCAATATTTTCAAAACCTAGCAATTCAGTCCGAAAGAAAGGTGCCAAAACTGAGAATGATTGTGTGACTGGGCAAAGGCCTGGTACCTGTAGGTGGGCGACAAAAATCACAAATGTTTTGACAATATATTTAGTAATAGAGCTATGCAGGTGAAATGTTATTTGCTGTAAATAGTTTCACAACATTTGTGTTCTTTAGAAGAGACTTTTAAATGTCCTTGAAAGATTGCATGGTACATTATAACTACAATTCAGTACAAAATATATAGAGAATATATTAGATATATATTTTGAGGGTAAGATTAATATGTTTTTGAGGTTGTGAGAGAAAGAAAAGAGGGAGGGTGGTGAGAGGAAGGTTCGGGAAAGGGGAAACAAAAATGACAGGTCTTTCTATCACTACCACTTGATTCAGAAACGTGTGCCTGGCAATAAAAAAGAAAAAAGACAAACTCCTGCTGTTTATGCTATCCATGGCTCATTAGCAGTCGAGAGGCTAAGCTAATTCCTGGGTTCCTCTCTGAGTCCTAAAGACTGTGGACTCATTGAATCCATACAGGGAACACAATCTACCCCTATCCGGATCAACCCATTTCCTGCTGTTACCGCTCAGTGTCTCAGCTCTCTCCCCTCTTTTTCTCTTTCTTGCTCCCCCCCCCCCCCTTCCCTCTTCTTCCCTCATTCCTCCCTGAGAAATTGTCCAACAAACACCCCTGGCTTTGATTGACAAACACAGCTGCTGTGCATAAACTTGTCATACCACAGAGAGGGGAGAGAAAGACAAGTCTGTCTCTCTTACTCCCTTTCTCGCCGTTTCCCAACCTGTCTTTGTTTTTCATTTGAGTTGTGTTCTGTGCCATCTTTTTAACCAGCGGACCTCTTTTTTAACAGTCACTGCCTTTTTTTCTTTTACTCCTCAGCTCTGTCACTGCAAGAGTAATGTTTTTCACTTTACGTTAGCTTTATACTTTTACATGTGCTCACTAGCCTGTTCAAGATGTGGAATAATCACCAACGACGACAACTCGATGATTAAGACTCTTTTATTCTTTTCTTTTTCCTTTGCTACAATGCTGTGACTTGTACACACCCCTATGTGTCGTTCATTTGCGGGCACTGATGTTTTATTTTCAACCCAAACAAGAGGAAAAGTCCTATACAGCTGGGTGATGCTACTCCATTCCTTTATGCCTTTGCAATGTCAATTGTGGGTCAGTTGAGGATTAAGAACGAGATCTGTGCTTTTGTTTTGTTTAGATATAACAAAAAGAAAAAAAATCTCTCATATAAAAGGTTCCCTTTATAGATATATTTATTTTGAAGTTCTATTTTATATAGTATTTATTTAGATGCCAACTTTTTGTTTGTGAAGAAAGCTTATGTCGAAATGGAATGTACATTGACAATGGAAATATATATTGTTAAATATATCTGGCTGTTGTGTCGTTACTTTTGTGAGTAGTTTTCAACCAAATAACACACACACACTTCTGACCATGCACCTAGAGATACATTAAGTGGGATTTTGGACAAAAATACACTTCTTATGAGAAGATACATAGCTTATTTTATGGCCAAATATGTATCAAGCAACGTTTTCTACAATTTAAACTTGATATGTCGAAAAAGGACAAACATGCTGAGTAAAACCTTAAGTCCTGCAGTAATGGTACACACGTACAGTATATTTTAAGACAGAAAATCCTTTTTAAACAGCTTTTAATGTCTCTGTAACCACTTATAAGCTTCTTATGAAGATACTTTGCTGTTTATTTTAACTATTAATCATTCTGCAGCAGAACATTTACGGGCTTTAGTTGTTTTACATCAACACTTCAACTTCCAGAGGTCCCCCACTTCCTGTGTCTGAATAGATCGCTCTCCATAAAATACTGGTAGGGCAGTGAAGGCCAAATAAAGCAGCTTGACCACCTTAAACTGAAAGAAAACATTACATAAGTAACAGGAAATAATTCTTTGACTTCCTCTGGACGATGTAACGCGAGACGCGAAAATGTCAGATGGCCATTTCATATCAGAGCTTAAACTTGACGGCTGCTGTGTTTGTGTGTGTGTGTATGACTGGCAGGTTAAACTGACTTCCTTCTAGTTTATAGGGGTGGTCTGTTATAATCTGGATGTGTAACATTCCTTTTTCTCCAAAGCACCTCCTCATGAAGCTGGAGCACAGACAAACTCACACACACACACACACTGTCGTCACCCCCCACCCCCCAGCCCACCTGTGCTGCGGTTACCCCGAGGCGTTCTCTCTGCCCCCCCCCCCCCTTACGCTTGCTTCCTGGGTGTTTACCCGAGTGCACCTGGCGGAGGAGAGTGGAAGGAATGAACGGCACGGAGCGCGTGAGAAACGTAGAAAAGAGAAGAAAAAGGAAAAAGAAGACAGAAAGAGAAGAGAAGTGAAGAGAAGTGAAGAGTTGGCCTTCCAGCGTCACATAAAGAACAAGTTTCCGCTGCAGAAGCCCTGCAGGCGCTGCAGTGTCTGCTCCAACAGGTGAGATCAGAGACCAACCTGCCTGTTTACCTGCCGGTCTGTCAGCACCCACCTGGAACAGCACACACACACACACACATACACACAAACACCTGCATTTGACTTCCTCCACACCTACATTGTCATCTCCACCCCACCGGGCCACATACATATCATCAACACAGGAAGCTTCGGCACAGGCAGGTGTAGAAGAAACCATTTATTATCGGCTAGTATTATGGCAGGCTGAATTCACCGAGGAACCAGTCCTAGGTCAGAAACTGTGTATGCAAAATGCAAATAATTATTTGTGCTGTGGTTTGGCCTGCTGTGCTACCATAAGGGTTGGGTTTCCCCCACAGGAGACAATTCAACGAACAGCAGCCAGAAAACGTTTGAAACTAATATTTGAAAGTTTTTAAAAACGTATTCTTCTCTATTCTTTTCTGTGTTTTATTTGCTAAGCAGTGTGTGAGGGGAAGCTAGAATGTCAGACTGCTGCAGCAGCATGTTTGTGCTCAGCTTTGCTAGCAGCGTTATTGTAGAGTGTCAAGAATAAGGTTGTCACACCCAGCACGCATACAAACACACACATCAGCTGTTGTTATGGCAAAGTATTTCTGTTGTGCTGGTAATTTCTTACACATGCAGACTTTCCAAGTATGTCAATGTTACATGAATGTCCAAGAGAAAAAATAACAAATTATCTGAATTGGCAACTCAAAACCATACATTAATTAAATGTGTTTTGTTTTGTATTTCATAAAAAAAAGAAGATGGGATATAAAGAAAAGGAAGAGAGGAGAGGCTAACAGAGGGGTAATTCTATTCTGTAAAAGTGTGTCAGTAGCCCTCAGTTCCGGATGGGACTTTGCTCCAGTTAGGACACATGTGACCTAGTGTGTGTGTATGTGTGTGTGTGTGTGTGTGGAGGGGGTTGGACCATCACTACAACAGAGGTTGTGTTGCGATAACGCAGGACAAAGGGATCAACAGGTGCAACCTCCAAGCGACATAATCTGACTTGACCCATCTCATGTTTGTCTCCTTATCTGCTGCCTTTCACAACTGGCAGAACTTGTACTGCTAAGCCACCATATCGCCATACATGGATGTGACCTGAGATACCACTTAAAGGGGGCAAACCTCTTTTCAGTGTGAATCTGCATTTAGGTAACATGTGTTCGACTAATGCTCTGAGGCCCTGGGGGAAACCACATGCCAGTTTCCTGCAATGAATGATGGTTCCCCTCAGCTGGTCTCTGAATCCGTTTGAGAGTTTCAAGAAGCTAACTGTAATTTTGATATTCAAGAACTATGTGCTTCAAGTTAGCTCTAGTAAATCCCCCGCAGTTTGCTGTTTAGATGACATATTGCAAAAGTAATTTTCACATCTGGTGTAGCGCTCAACCGAACCCCCTCACACCACCGACAACCCCCAAATTAACACACGCACACACGCACACACACTTTCCTCTCTTTCTTTCCCTTTCACCCCCATTCATCCCCTTCTCTCTTGCTCTGTTTATAGAACACAATCTATGAATGCAGAGTTGGGTGCTATTAAAGCATTGCAGAAGAAGAGGGTGCACGGTAAATGATGCAATTAAAAGAGTGCCAGTCAAATCTCCAATGAACAAAAACAATGTGAAATATGGAATTTATGTTTGTTTAACGTATTAAGTTGAGGAAGGTCATAGTCTCCTTATCGGTCCCCACAGATCTGATGTGTTCGTCTGCCGCTTTACTTCTGTTGTGATTTATTTGCTAAGTCTGTTTCCATTGCACTTGGTCATATTTTGCTTTTATCGATACCCCAACTTTTCCACCTCAGCCAAGCGTAAAAACTATATTTCTTATTACTTATTTAAACTGGTTTTCAAATTTCCGGCTTTTCCACTCAGGTCTTTTTATGTGCAAATTGAAAAAGTGCATAAAAACAGGTGTGTGGAAAACGCCCTTAGAGACTTGGCTGCCTGCCTGCAGGTGACTCTGGAGCAGGATGATGATGATGGCGAGTGAGGAGGAGTTTGTGCGTGTATATGTGTGTGTGTATATGGGTGAGTTGGGGAGGATTTCATTTGGGGCAGACATGGCAAGTGCATGCTGTTTGGAAATGGAACCCCTGATATTTAGACCTGCAGACTGCAAAATCATGTCGCCTCCCACCACACATACACAGACATACACACACACACACACACATGCACAGATGTACAAACACACAGTATATCCTCCTCTGCCCCCCTCCTTTCCCCTCCTCTCTTTCTTCAGTGGAATTCAAAAGTAAAATGAACCTAAGTGTGACAGGACGGCTTCAGCTGCAGGAAAAACACACATTTCAACACTTGGGAAGCGAAAGGGAAAGCAGAGAGGAGAAGAGCAGGAGCTGATGGGACAGTCAGAGGAGAACAGGGAGAAAGGGAGGAGCGGTCGTTCAGGATTCTGAGAAGCTTGTATGGTTTAATGTGCATCCGTATTAAAATGGTCAGTGAGAGCCTCAGTGAGCTTGAACTACAACTGTAGATATTAGATCAACATCTTAAAGTTTTTCATGAATAATTTCAGCCTTGACAGCTATTGTCAAACATCCAAATAGTTTTCACTTCCAGTATGTCAAAAACCAAAGTGGCGGTACATTTTTATGGAACAAAATATTTCCCAGTTCACGGCTTCAAGTGTTCCTTTGAGCCCAAGGAGGCGAAAGAGGAAGAAAGACAGAAAGAAGAAGAGAAAAGAGAGATTAGCCATGATATTCAGTGCCGCAGTTGCCTGCCTACCAGCAAGTCAGCCAGGCAGTCAGCCTGTCCACCATGAAGCCAGTCACCCAGCCAGCAAACAAGCCAACCGGTCCATTTCATTCAGTGGGGCCACTGGCATGGGACCAAGTAATGCCACTAAACAAAGAGCTACTGTCTTGCATCACTTCCCCTCAGAGAGGCCATCCAGGCCGCAGCCTCTTATCACCAGGCACTGCCAGTCTGCAGCACACCAAGGCCTCCACCACAACGGCCTCTTTACTGCTTTCTGTTACAGCCTTCTCCCATTATACCACCATTATACTGACCCTGTATCCAGGGGGAGGGTTTTATTTCAGCTTTCAGGAGTGTCAACAAAAGGGGTAGCACATAAAAAGAAAAAACAAATGAAACCCATCAAACAGCATTTTTAATTGAATTTCATCTGACCTCCCAACATAAAGGAGAACATTTTTTTTGCACTTCTTTTTTTTTTCAGAAGTGTACATTTTTGTAAGAAAACCGAGTGAAGTCACATAATGTTCATACAGTATGTATTAAAAGTTTAGACAAACAACTTAGAAATGCACAAGTTAGTTTTCCACTTCTTGTTAGTGGACTTCGGCTTCAAGACCACAGTCTTGGTTCTCGGATTTACAGCAGAGGGAAAAACATTTTTAAACATTTGAAGCCTAAAATGTGGTATTTTATATATTATTCTATTCTATTGTGATCCTATTATTTTCTTATTGCAGAAGTTAAGCAGTGAAAGTCTGGAATCTTAATGGGGGGCTTTGCTCCTCAGTCTTGATAAGTATTCTGCCTGGTGTAGTTTGATACTTCCTTTCATTCCACAACCTCTGTGTGTGGGTGTGGGTGTGTGTGTGTGTGTGTGAGAGAGTGTGAGTGTGTGTGTGTGTGTGTGTCACATGGATGTGTGTCTGTTTTCAACAGGCCCTGTGGCTGCCTAAGAGGGATGGACATGTGTAAAGGAACAGTTGCATTCCTTTCAGATCCTCCTCTCAAAGGGAAAACACACACATAAACACACTCATTCAAATCTATACAAACTAAGCTTACAAGAACACACAAACCTACACCCTCTCTCCCCTCTTTCTCTCTCTTCTCCCTCTTCTCGTTCTCTCTCTATCTTTCTGAACAACAGCGGAGCAGAACGGTCCCCTGAGGCGTCGGAGGGGCCAAAACTGAACCGACCAAACTTGGCTTCCGACCCCGGAGCAGCAACACGCCCACTTGGCGGCGGCCTGCAGTGCATTCCTGGTGAGAGCATTGTCAAAGCCAAGCACTTCATCTGGAGCAGGGCCAGCCCTACCACAATAACATTTCATACATTTATCTCTTGGCTAGAGTCTCTTACACTCAGTACTGACACAAACAGAGAACAGACACACATGCGTACATGCATAAGAAAGAAATTGCGCATACATGCATGCACACACGTACATAGAAGAGTATTACAAAGTATTATTTTGATCTCTACCTCTCCTCCTCTCTGTCCAAGTGTTCCTATCTATGTTCTTTCTCTAATCTTGTTTTCTCTTTCCTGAAGTGAAGCTGTTGCACCGACCTTTTCCCTCTCACGATTTCACTACATAGCGAATAACATCACCTTCATCCTGACCTCCACTTGTTACGACAATCCTCCTCAGCCTCATGGGTCTCTTCACCTGGGCTCTCAAAACTTTTTCAGTTTGAGAAATTTACTACATCCAAGAAAAATGTTTTCAATTATGTAAAAATCAGATTCAATGACTCAAGGCAGCAGAGACAAGGGGCGAGAGAGACTTATGTAACAGGTATGACTTCACAGTTATTTGTTTGTTCCTTGCCTCGTGTATATCTTGTATGCATATGCTTGTATGTTTTGTTGTTGGACTCAGGATGATGAATTGATGTCAAGCAGTACACAGATTGGACAACAGAAGGTCATATTCCCGTTCAAAGCACAAAAGCATAATTTATAAGATGGGGTTGATATTGTTTGATTTTTCAGTTTGTGTTATTATATTCAAAAATATTGGTGTTGGTCTTGAAATGTACTGAAAATTGAGGGACATTCCTCTGCTGGCCTATCATTTAAGAGGTTTTTCCTAAAATTTATAGGTTAAAATGCTGTCAAACAAAATCACCAGTACAGAAATAAGGACATATGGAAATCTGATGGGCTGTTAGCAGTGGGTTGCATTAAATGCAGTCACTTTTCTAGTCATATTGACAGTCCACATGACCAAGTTTCTCTGTCCACTCACCCTAACAGGAAATTAATGAGTTTAGTTGTGAAGGCTGGATGTGTTGTGATAAACTTCCAGCAGCTTTGTATTGCAAATCCAGCAGTGGCCGTGCCAGTGACATAATGATGTTACACACATCTGTTACTCAACTAAATCTGCCAACTCACTTACTGGCTCAGGAGAGGAGAGGACAGGAGAAACCCTAGTCTTGAGAAACTTTGCTCTTGTAAATTTCACATGGTCACATCTTCTTCTACAGCCGATCGCTAACATAGCTCTACCCTGAAATGCCCTCTGTCCTTCCTGTTAACATACATCTGTTTAGTCAATATCATAAGCAACAAGGAAAATCACCACAGCAACCCATCAGAAACAACCAACGACTCACCACCTCTCATACTAGCGCACCTATAGGCAAAGAGAAAAAAGGTCAAGTCATGTTTTCTCAGATATGTGAGTTGTGTGCATTTGTGCGTGTATGTGTGTGTGTTTGAATGTTTAGGACCTCAGGGTGGGGTATCTTGGCATGTCTCACCACAGTTCAATGTTTCCTTTTAGCTCTGTTGGCACTCTCGTGTTCCTGTTGGCTGACCTTTTCTCTTCCTGTGAAGTTCCTGTCATGCACTCTCTGTTCTCGAAGGTCACAGATCTCTTAGCCGAAGCCAGTTGTACCGTATAATAATTTAGAGAGAGGTATCTTATCCCAGAAATACAAATTAATTTAAAATATTTAGTAAATACAGTGGATATATTTTTGATTATATGACAATAAAACTAGGGTTTAGTTAAAGTCACTGGTACTTCATTCTCATCATGCAGTCAAATGCATTATTGAAATACAAAGCAAAAAATATCAATGAACATGTAGAATTTTGCAATGAAAACCTGCAAGGTAAATTTTGGTATTTTTCAACCTGGGTCTTATTCTCATAATTGTGACCATTCTGACTAAAGGGTCATGCTATTTGCACCTTTGTTTTTTAAATGTATTTTTAGGCGCTTTAAGCACCACTCAACAGCAATGTCTCTTTTCCAGAAAAGGAACTATTTTCTTTCTACCGATTGACATGAAACTGCTCACAACAAGGTCTGTGGATTATCTTGAGTAACCGGGTCATGATTTCTGGAAAGAGACATTGCTGTTGAGTTTTTCAAATTTTTTTTTTTTGGCACTTTGAGCACCACAACCTGAGTGCCATATAGTACCATTATATTTAAAAAATAAGCAGACATCTCTATGGCCGATATCTCCAAAACTCGGCAACTCACACCAAAACAGTCTAGATGGATAAATAGCACTACAGGTAAGAGGAAAAATATGTATTTTTGATTTGGTCCCTTTAACAGTGAGAAGCATCAAAGGAGTAAATGATAGGATATCTCTGGTTTAACTGCATCAGTTTTAAGAATTCTTTTTTAAGTTTGTGCTTTGAGACGCCTTTGACTTAGGGAATGTGCAATATCAAATTAACTGACTACTCGTTTAATCTTATTCAACAAAGCGCGGCATCCAGCTGCCAATCAACATGCCTCAAAGGACAGAACCTCTGAAAACATGGAGAGAGGGGATGAATTAAAAACCCTCTGGATTCACTTCCTGCCAGCCATTGTGAAAAGTGATTTAGGTAATGGTTTCCAAGAAAGGGAATCTCTAGGAACTACAGGAACTAGTTTAGCTGAACCACATACGCACGTGTGTGTGCGTGCACACGTTTGTGCACATACAAATGCAGCTGAATGTATATTAGTAGCAAATCTTGAAAATTTTGTGGTAAAAGTCTTGTTTGTGAGAAGTGGTCTGGCTTGTGAAGACCCCTGGGCCAGAATACTTTCCCTGTGGCTGTGCATGTGTGCTTGTGTGTGTGTGTGAGAAAGAGAGAGCGCGAGAGAGCGAGGCATCATTCAACAGCCGCTCCTCCGTCCAGGAGCATCGGATATTGGATTAGTGTGTTAATCTCCCTTTCGTTCTTTTCTCACGTTCCTCTTCCTGGGTCTGTGTGTGTGTGTTTGTGTGTGGCTGCGTACACTTGTCTTCTTCAATACGTCCTCACATTCCCAATCCATCCTTTCCTTTCCTGCCAATGGCCTATGATGCCGTAAACAGGAAGACCATACCTCCATGTATGTCCTAGCTGCTGAGGTCAGACATAAACTATAATGAACGCTCAGTAACCAGAGACAGAGAGAGAACTATGTTCCCATCCAACTTTAAGAAAAATGTAAGATGCATTTTTATCAGATGGTTTTAAGCCTCCACAAGAAAAATGGATTAAGGAATATATTTGCTGTTATTGCTCAGATTTAATGCTTTCAAAGATGAGAACAAAAAAATGCACTTGGTATTATTGTAATGTTTGCATCTTATGCACAGAAAAGACAACAGACTTGATCTCTCTTATTTCCAAGCTTCCAAAATAATATTTGAACTGCAATCCTATCAAGCCAGAGTAAGTATTAATTTATTTATTTATTGTTGTATGTGTCCTTTGGTTTTTGGCTCGTATGCTCTTTATCCCAAAATTTCTTTATTAGGGTTAGGGTTAGGGATTAAGGATATTTTAGGAAAATCCGATGCCTTGATTTGAAATATCAAACATTGAAATTAGGGACATTTACACATTTTGTGACATAGAAGGATTGTTATACGATTTTTATGGAGAATTTATGCAAGAAGCAAAGTGTAGCACAGGAAAACTGTGTTAAAGTTGAACCTTGAAGACAGTCTGGATTTGTGTCCTGACTGTTTGTGTTTATTACTTATTTTTAGCGATGTTGCTGCAGTCCCAGATCTCTGGAAATAACGTAAGTTATAAAAAGGTCTGTGTCTTTTAAATTCATTCTTCAATGTTTTTAACTAATAAATTGTCATCATAACCATCTGCATCATAGTTGGAGGTGCTGTCTATTGTCTGCTCTCGACAAATATTGATAAATTTTCTTGGGTGAAACCAGTCTGATTGAAAATCTCAGTTTCAAAATTACTATATACATGTTCATATTGCCTGGAAGATATTTTTACTAAAAACTAAATGATGAGACGAAAGTTAACAAACACTACAGTAGATGCTCCATTTTCTGTAGCACTGAAAGTTACACTTTGAGGCTTTCATATCGGGAAGATATCTGTAATTGATCGTAATTTTAGGAATTTAATGTGCATAATACTTGGAGGGAAATACAGATAGAGATTTGGAGAGTGAGTGAGCAAGAGACAGAGACAGAGGGAGAGAAAAGAGAGTGACTGAGAAACACTGAGGGAACAGAGACAGAGCACCTGCTCGGCGACCTCGGGCCCAGACAAAGACACCTCTGTCCCACAGTACAATGACGTCCAGGACACTGTAACTTCCTGTGTCTGGTGGGACGACCAAACAGCACAGCAAGCTAGCTGTTTGTGCAGGCAGGTTCAATTCACACGCACAAACACACACACACACACACACACACACACACACACACACACACACACACAGTGGTGGGCAGTAATCAGTGGACATTCTCTCCACAAGTTTTAGTTTGTTGTAAAGTTTTAAATTAAATTGAATACTTGCATTTTTTTCAGGGAAACTGCTGAATGCTAATTAATGGGAGAGCAAAGAAGTAAAAAGATCAGCAACGTTCAGTCATTTCAAACTGCCTCAGAAGAAACATATTGTTTCCTGATGGAGTTTGCTGTGGCTGATTAAGACGATTGAGGTGATCAGCTTGCTTTTTGTAACTTTTCTCTCCTTTCCTTACAGATTTAACAGATTTTAATCATCATACATTTGTAGAATTCTTGTTTTCTCCATTCTCCCAATATAAAAAGCAGAAAAGAAAACAGGAGACTGGTGCAAAAAAAGGCATTAGAATTACTATGAGCAACAAAAGTTGGCCACCCTCCCCCTTCAGGGCTAAACTTCGGATGCTAAACTTGAGACTACCATCGCCATGGAAACAGCTCAATGCCCATAGAAATGTAGGTAGCATTTCTCAAATACTGTAGTTACCAATAGTAGATCAAAACAAGAGAGAAAGGGAAAGCCTTTTTGAAAATGGGGAAATTGCATTAAAGCCTACATCAAAGCAAAATTGTTTTCCTTTTCTTTTCTTTGGCCTCAGAATTCAGCTCAGCAACAGGTCCATGATATTCAGCGTTACATAATTGTCCACCACCTCAACGTCTGTCTTTGATAACAGGAAGGAGACTCAACCTTCTAAAATCAACAAACACGTCCTTGGATTTTTATAGCTGTACAGTTCAAGGAAATCAAAGCATAAAATTCCTGACCTCCTTTTCCTGATTACAGACTTAGAAACTAAAATAGTTTTCAATTGTTTTTCTAACTGCTGCAGTTGTAGCTTTAAATAACTTACTTTTAATATATATAAACGATTAGACAGATACTCAGGCAGATTCCCTCCTGAGGGCAGGGCTTATGGAACTCAGAGTAGCTTAAATTTCCAGTTCCCGTCCAATTTTTTCACAATTGAGAATGACTTCCGGATGGGAGCCGAAACGTCTTGATTCTGAAAACAGTGTCCAGATGACTACAACTGAAACCTTTTCTACGATAAACGATTAGAGATTACTGGTTAGCTGGTTACAATTTTAATCAATAAAAAGATGATTTATTCCTTATTTCAGGCTTTAATTTATGTTTAACCACACGCAACCTTTATTTGACATGCACAAAATGTCTATTTTATTTATGCTCTTACAACAACAAAAAATACAATATACTTCCCTTCAAACAAGACAAAAAGTTAACCTCTATTTTATAAAATAACTCTGTTTATAGTATATGCAGAGATGTACATTAAAAATAGGTGGGTTAACTATGAGCATAAGGGGAAAATACATATTTTATTGAAACTGTCTATTCCACTTAAAATACTCTATTCACTGTAGCGTAAAACTTAATATACATTATATGCATACTTTATGATTTATGTTACAAAAATGATGTTACCCTAAAAGGCGGGTAAACAGATTTTTGGCGGGTTCCACTACAACAGTGAGGACATGTCAGTTTCTTAAATGCAACTTCTGTAAACCAATTACATACATTCCAACTCAACCAAACCCTGTAGTAGCAGAGCTGTGTCACAGTCATTATGGCACAAGATATATGGGAAAAGAACAGGGTACAGAGCCTTGCCGACAGGACGACGTGATTGAAGTTTGAGCTTGGCCACCAATTATGTGGTTGCTATGTTTCCTCTGTTGCTACCCTGGTATCTTCCTTTCACACGCCCGAGAGGAGGAGGACAAGGGGAGAGGAAAGGATATTATAAACACATGTATGTATAGGTGAAGTCAAAAATATATTATCGATGGAGCTAAAAATGGGGAATTTAGTTAGTAGCAACCGTTTTGTGAAGTGGTACTGTGAGAGATTATTGTCGTTTTCCTTGGATTTTTATTGTTGATGAATTTAAAGTTTGTGTAAGTGTTACTTTCTTTCTTTGTTGAAACATGTTGGCACCACGTTATATTCAATGATCCATTTACTCCACAACAAAGCTTCTTGCTAGGAACGCCAAAAAATCTATTACATTTAACACCTTAACATTCATAGCTGCTACAGAGTAAGCAAAGGTGTAAAGTTAACTGCTTGCTCACTTAGCATACATCAATGAGACAAAGGATTTTTGCCAGTGCTTATAGCAGTAAATATTAAAATTGCACACAGATTTAAGGACCTTAAGGATCTTTATTGGTACCACTTTATAATCACGTACACTTATACAACAATTATAATAAGAACAGCCCAAAAGTTGTTCTTAATAATGGCTTATAAATTGTCTTCCATTAGAAACGTTTTAACCAATAATAAAGCCATTAGTTACAACTTGTAAACCTTTATAAAGGGTGTCTTATTAGGAAGTGGTACCTCTTTTATAGAAATTGTCTTGTGTTGTAACATACTATAACGCTACTCATTAAGTGGGAAAAGTAACAATTTTGTAATTGTAAATACCTTTACAAAACTCTCCTCAGTAAAGCCTGAAACATGTCTTTTTGTTAGCAAGTCTGCAAACATATATTATGCAGAGATATCCCAACTAAGATATTTACTCATAACATGACTGTGAACACAAGGGGCAGTGTTAAATTTCTCAAACTTGTATAAACTTGAATGTATTGAAGCAAAACTAAGACATAAATGAAAAAAACAATAAATACTCATCATTTTGTTGTTTGTTTTAGACCCATGTTAGGTGTTCCCAGTTATACCACATGATCTCCTTCCCTGCTCAACTTATCATAATTTGTTTGACACAAAGAACCACAGATCTGCACAACGAATATTTGAAATTTTGGAGGCTTGCACGTTGGCTTGATTTGCAGGCCCACGTGAGGTATGGTTACCCATAAACCACTTTTCTCCATCCCAACTCACAAATGCTTACATGTATCTGTCCTGCAGCAGTTTGGTGTTAATCCAAAGTTACTTTTCTTTGGCCTGGTGGTGAATTAAGCTGATTTAGCAATAAATTATTTTTCTAAGCCTTCTAATATTTATACAATGTACATACAGAGCAGCCCATAGATAGTTTGACAGAGTCCATTCTGTCCTCCTGCACATTAAATTGGAAATGAAACCATGACAATGATGTTGTGATTTTTCAGCTTTAATTTGATGTTTACATCCACAATAGATGAATGGTGTAGTTCATTTTATCCACTAACACACTGTCCCTCAATTTTATGGTGGCAAAAGTTTAGTTTGACATTTTTAGAAATGCTGATGAAGAAATGCTTATTGACTTTCTTGCCACAAGTTAAATGAGAAGATCGATACCACTTTCATGTTTGTAAGCTAAACATGACACTATAGAGCCATCTGCTTAGCTTAGCAGATAGACTGGAAGCAGGGGGAAACAGCTAGCTGAGCTTTGTTCAAAGGTAAAAAAAAATCTGCCTATCAACATCTTTAAAGCTGCTGGTGCAAAAATCAGCATGTAAAAATGACGAATTTGTGGTTGCATGCTTATTCACTAGAAATCATGATAAATTAATAATGATAGAAAATGCTCCTACTCTGAGAATGGAAAAGAAATTATGCAATTCCAATACTTAACTGTAAGAAACACAGAGTCTGAGAATACCAGAAGAAAACTCCTCCACTTCTCTGTGACCTTAATCATCCTGTGGACACACAGTTTCCTTGATTTAACCTCTAATAGATGGGCATTAAATCTTTGCGGAATCGCTGGTTATCTCCTCTGATTCATTCCTCTCTTCCCTCTTCCTGTAACAGAAGCAGAAGGAGACGTACCCCCCCCCCAGTGGAAACCTCGGGACACCGAGTCCAAGCCCACAGGCCTCTCAGAGTGTCAGCTCGTAATATTGCTGCTTAATGAGGGAAGAAATAGCAGTGGTTACCCATTTGGTCTGAGTCCTCTTTCAGTCGCAGAGTGTGCATGTTTGTGTGTCTGCACAAGCCTGAATGCTTGTGTGTGTGTGTGTGTGTGGGTCTGTGGGTATGTTTGCAGCACGGCTGTGCACGAATGAATGCTTTTGTGTGGTGTGTGTGTGTGTGTGTGTGTGTGTGTGTGTGTGTGTGTGTGTGTAGGGGTAAATGAATGTGATTGTGTTTATTTGCTGGCTGTGTGTAGGATACAGGAAGCCTTGGGGGCCCAGACTCTTGCTGTTTGTTATGGAGTGAGGAGGAGGTGTGTGTGTGTGTGTGTGTGTGTGTGTGTGTGTGTGTGTGTGTGTGTGTGTGTGTGTGTGTGTGTGTGTGCATGCACGTGTGTGTGTGTGTGAGAAAGAGATGGAGGCATTGGAAGTTAAAGCCATGTCTGCTGTCTATAACTGCTGGGCATGGAGTCTCAGTGGAGCCAGAGCACAGTGTAAGGGCAGACACACATGCACACACAAACACAAATGGCAACACTTGAAACATATAGCAGTGATTTATAGCAGCCTAATGATCCACTCAGGCCTTGAGCTGATTCATCCCTTATGTCAACTCTTACAACGTTTTCATATTACATCTTCTTCTTAAATGACATGAAACTGTTTAACAGGCAGCAATGTCAAAATAAAAGCCCATATACATTTCAGTGCAAATACAAGTACATAAACCAGTTGTTTGTAAACTTTTCACAAATTAAAATATACAGGGGGAAAAAGATCCCAAACAATCTGCACCTCCAGCAGAGCAAGAGCGTGTTTTGAAGTTATGGGAAATGAGGAAGCTGATGCTACTGAGAACTTCTTTATCTCATTACAGTCGCTGAAAGTCGACGGCACTGAGAGCTTTGTTTTTACCACTCAATGCTGAGTGGAGCAGTAAAAGGAATTACATTGTTTCTCTGTTGTGTGTGTGTGTGTGGGGGGATGATGAACCGATGATCAGTATTATTGCAAGTATCCATAGTTTTAGACAAACTTCAGTTTGGCAACCCGGTCTCCTAGAATTTACGTTTACATACTACTAAATTGCAACAGCAAATACATTTGAAAGAAAATAAAGAAAATAATGTCACCTGAATTAAATTTCTTACTGAAAATGAATGTATCTGGCGAGTCGCAAACTGTTTATACCATACGGAAAATATCTGCAACATATTTAATTTGTTTTCCAACAATATCCGCTCTTGCTATACAATATTCACTCGTAGCAACTAAAGCATTATAATATTTTTTTACGGTTATTTTCAGGCACTGACAGTACTTTGTAAAGGTTTGAGAAAGACTGTGGTCTTGGTTAAACACTGAAAAAGACACGACGTGTTTACTTTAATGACAAGTAATGGAAACTCCGATCTTTCCCTAATCTTAACCAAAGTACATTTGGTGCCTAAAAAGTCTTGTGTTTTGTTCACCCTCCATCCACACCGGGAACTCCCTATGACTTGCATGTGGTACAAAAAAGTAGCACTTGCTACAGTACACTAAAAGAAATGTTGGCACTGAACATACTCTAGGCATAAATTATGTTTCTTCCAAAACGTAACTGGCAAAACAAATTGGGATTATATAAACGTAATTTCTAGGGACTGGGTTGCAAATGGATGTGGTTTTGTTGGTTTCTTTCACAAAATAATTGCCATGGTGATACTATTCTATTTAGACAGGTTTGCAGTTTTACAATAAACTTTAAACAAGCTTATGTTGTCTGTTATGTTCCAGCATCATGATTGGTACATACATCAAATTTCTCAACTTTCGGAGGCATCTTTTTAAAAAGTTATTTCCGGAGGTCAAAGATGATGGCTTAGTGTGGCCAAAAACAGACACTTATTTAATGTGAACATGGCCTTAGTGTTTAAATTCATTAAAATAAATAGTATTTTGGGGACATTTTATTTCTTTATTAGAGAGCTGACATGAAATAAGGGTACAATGACATGCAACAAAGGTCCCCAGCTGGATTTCACTTGAACGATACAGTTCATAAATACGTTTTTAACTAAACTACAAATATTTTGCAAAGCAACCTGGATGAAGAAGGCTATTCTTATCCTAGACCAATTCAAAGTACTTTTGAGAAGAAAAAAAAGTCACGGAAAATGAATACTGTTAGCCATGCTTCCCCACTTACAAGTTTTTTAAAGCATAAATTATTTTACAAATAGCATTTTGCTTTGCTTGTTTTGCAACACAATGAAATAAAAAAAAACTCCTCTCCCTTTCTGTTTTTCGTCTCCTGAGGTTTTGCTGCAGTTTCCTTAAGTAATTTGACAGTTTCACCACATCCAGTTTGGTTTCTGGCTGGTGTCTTGGCTGGGAGCGCCAGCAGAGCTTTTTCTGGAGCCTTCTTCTTCTTCTACCCCCTGCTACAGCTCCAATGTGTGGTTACATCTCTGAGGGCCTCCAAAGCACATGGCAGTCGTCCCAGTGGGAAAGAAGGACAGAGAAAGAGAGAGGCAGAGGGGGGTGGAAAGAGTGAAAACGAGAGGGGAGGAAGACATGAACTGAATGTTAGGAGAGGAAAAGATAGAGGGAGAAAAGAGAAAAAGATTGAAATGACCACAGTGAGGGACATTTGTGCTCTGAGCAAACAGGCCAGTCGTCCTGACTTCCTCCCTCCATCCCTCTCTTCTTCAGCCTAGGACATAAACACCAGACAGGCAAAGAGTCTGACCTAAAGAGGAAGAAATGTTTAATTTAGCAATTTGTCCTTGTGTTCCCTGACCTCCACACTAACCTAACCTAACCCTGTGCTTTACAATTCAATGCTGGACCACAGACAGAAAACACTCCCTGCAGCTCGTAGCTGAAGAGTTTCATTGTAAAGTGTTTCGTTTCATTGTGCAAATGCGAAAATAAAAAAAGATTTCTAATGCTCAGTGTTAACTCACATTGATGAGGTTATATTAGTAAAAGGGTAATAATGGTGAGATAAGATAGCATAAGACCTAGCTGGAAGTTATGCAGTGTGTTTCTTGTTACAAATGCAATGCAAATTCTTGGTCAAAGCTCTATAATAACAGTAAACAATACATCTGGGTGTCCCTGTTGCCCAGTGGTTTAAGATACAGTCCATGTAACTGGTTTAATTATGGCCCAGAATCTTTGTTGCATGTCATCCCCTTCATTCATTCCTGTCTGTATCTACTGTCTGCTATCAAATAAACACAACATGGCAAAAGAAAATGAATGCCCTCATTAGTATTATTGCCATATTATCTTGAGAGACTATCATCAGGAGAACAACAGCATTGGTTATTTGTTCAAATGTTAAAAAATGGCTTACATTTTCCTGACAAGCGACCTCTTGAAGTCATGCAAATAATGCCTGTTAATAAAAGCCAAATATATCGTGACTTTGTTGTAACACTGCAAGACCTCTTATTGTGGAGGGCTTCTTTAACCATTGAGGCTCATTAACTAACCTTAACCGAGAAGTTGCCTGAACCAAATATTAACCATAAAATTGGCAGATCAGAAAAAGCTCATAAGTTGTTCTTTGGAAAGAACAATGTTTTGTGGCAACATTTTTTCTGAGTGAAGGAGGTGCTACAAATTTGTACCGTATGTGAGTTGTAGGGAGGTGAATGGTTGGTGGTACAAATCACAGGACTTTGATACCGGAGACTTGGCATCCTGAGTGCTGTGTGTGATTAGGTTCAGGCAACAAAAGTGCTTTGGTTAAGGTTAGGGAAAGATTGTGGTTTCGATTAAATGCCAATACAGTAAACACGCTGTGTCTTGTGCTTTAAGCCACTGTTGACTTTTTTCAATATTTAACCAAGGACACGATCTTTCCTTCATCTAAACCAAGTGCTTTGAGTGGCAAAACATAACAAACAACTTTATCATACTTTAGTTGCTATGAGCAGGTATTATATTGCATCAACAGACATTGTAGGGAAAGTAAATCAAATAAGTTGTAGTTGAAAATCTTGCACATAAGCTGACTATGAACATTTTGACTTGGTAAATATGTTGGTTAAAAACATTTCTTCATTATGTTGTAAAAAAAATACTAAATGTAGGCGGCATTACGTGTTTTGGAAGGCACTACCAAACAACTTTTACAAGTCATGTGTTGATGGATATCCATCAACTTTGCGTCTTTGGAACACTACTGAAGTGGGAATCTTAAAACTTCAACAGCAGTTGCATAACAACACAATAACAATATTTTCCCAATAGTTTGTTACTGTTTGTTGTTGTTCTTCTGAGCTATTGACAGATGTTTTTTTCACTTTTTATCCCTTTCTGTTGTGCATCACATTGTGGGACAGCAGTGTCAATCAACACCAAACTTAATTATTTTTGTTATTTTTGAACACCATATATTACTAAAAAAATAATAAATACAGTAAAATGCTACATACAAAACTATTCAGAAATACTTTGTCCATAGGTGATAAGTGCTATTAAAAAAATGTATATTTTTGCTCTTATGAATAATGACATGATCCAGAAGAGAGAGAGATTTAAGAGAGAGAGAGAGAGAGAGAGAGAGGCAGAGAGATGAAGAGTGGGAGAGGGAGGGGGTAAGTAATTTACACCAGGAAGTAATTAAAAGTAAGTAAATTCTAAGCCGGGTCTTCTAGTTTACAGTCCAGCCATAAACCCACTGTGATATCTGGCTCGCAATAAACATTATTTATTTCTTTGTTTATTAATGCTTCCACTGCTACTCCTCCCCCATGTTCCTGTGTTATTCTTTAAAAGAAAGAAACTAATACAAACCCCACTGACTGAGAGGCCCAACTAAGTTTAATGTTGAAATATTGGGTCCAAGTTTAATAGCAAAAAAATAAAAAATAGAAAGGGGATAAGTTAATGTAATTATTTTTTATGAAAAAAAAACACGGGTCCTTGATGTGGGTTTGTTACATGTGGTTTGATATGTTTTGTGTTTGTGGAATGAAAAGCTGAAGTTTCAAAGTGGGTATTAAACAGATTTAAAGGCCTCAGGACAAAGAAAGTAAAAAGTTAAAATTAGATGACTTTGCCAACCAGCGTCTTGTAATCAGTTAGGATGTCCAAGAAAAATGGGGAAAAAACATCTTATCCTGTATACAACTCTCCATATTATGAGAAACAATGGCAATAAGGCAGTTACTCATTTTTATCCCAATTGCTTTTGTCACATGTTCAATATACTATCTAGTCTACTAAGCTGACTCAATCTGAAAATGCATCTTTTTCTTCATCACTTTCAAACCCAAAAACACATATTTTTGAAAATGGATGAATATGAAAAAGCCAGCCTTGCATTTTGGTGTGGATGAGGAAAACAATGAGGTAAGCCTGCTGTGTGGCAGTAAAGCTTTCTGTTGTTGTTTACTCGTGAAGTATTTACAGCCATGTTTGCTCAATGTAAAACAAAATATAAAAACTCCTGATTAAAAACTTTTATCATTATTTCAGTAAGTTCGGATCAATTAACAAGTGTTTGCCTGAAGGCTACGATTCTGCACCCCCCTCCACATTTTAACCTGGCCTAATATTTCATGTCTTATTTTCACAACATCTCGGTTGCCCTGTCACAACATCTGCAAACCTCGGTTGGGTGCAAATAAGCCACCCGCTGAAAAACACCAAGCAGAGGTTAAAGTCCGCAGAGGCCCGGCAGCTTGTTTTCAACTGTCAGAGAGGCAGGATTCCTTAATGACATGTTGTATCCCATCCTAACTGTAACATCCTCCCCACAGGGTAAATAAAAGCTCAAAGTTAGTGTGTGTGTGTGTTTGTGATCAGAAAGAGATATATGATCTGTCCTCCTCAAAGGAAAGAGCCTCTGATGACGTACATGCACGGCTCATGTGTTTAGGCAAGAGAGACAGACAGAAAGAAATGTCCATGTGCATGAATGCAAGTGTAAGTGTGGGTATTTATGTATACGTGTGTGTGTGTGCGTTAGTGCACATGTGCATGCACAGCAGATAGCCTCTGTGTTTATTTAGTTTGAGGTGACAGCAGGAAGGAAGGCAGGTTAACGAGCTGCCGGCTCTAGGCACCCAGGCACATGGTGGTTACGCAACTCCAGCCAACTCCTCTTTCTCACACACATACACACACACTCACAGAAAATGCCCTCACCTGGGTGAGGAAACAGAAGCATTCACAAGCACATTCAAGCCAGCTGAATGGTATTTCAACTCTGCACAATACTTACATAAAACAAAACTGCATGGATGGTCACTCTAAAGCCTTCAGTCACAAAAAATGTAGAGAATAGCATTACTAAAGTCGCATTTGTGCCTCCTGTCAACATGTTCTGGTGCTCCTGCTATAGACGCCATCGCAACACTACATCAAGAGAAGTCAAATCAATTTATTACTTATTGTTTTTACATTCAAGTTAAGTCAGGTCAAGTTAGTTTTAAAGCCCAATGTCAAAGCTATTGGGGAAAGTGCCAGTCGAAAATGATAAATTAACAATATTTAGCATTGTAGGTCCCCAAAATGGCCAGAGATCTTTAAAAAGTTTAGAGAGTCTCAAAATTTTTGAGTACAGATACTAAGTGGGATTAAATATATATTACACTTCTGCAGAAGTAGTTGGAGATGAGGAACTAATTTAGTATCTAATCTCATCTATTTTTCTGCAGAAAAAAAATCATGAGCTGTTAAAGGTGAGCAGCTAACAGATGGCTGCTTTTGAGTAAGTTTGGCTACAGTGTCAAAAAGAAATCTAGGATTGTGTTCATTGTTAATGATTGAGCGAGAGAAATATGCTGATTTAGCAGCAGACAGGGCACACTTGTAATTCAAAATACGTTCATGCCATGCGAGGCAACTTCCAGTTTTGATTTATGCCATTTGCCTTCCAATCTCCTGCAGGCATGCTTAACAGCACGTTTCTTCAGTAAACCAGGGTGAAGACCTTTTTGACTGTCTTGACTTTGACATCTATCATAACAATTCATTTAACAGTATAATGTGTTTGCATGTATTCATTTCAACAAGCCTAACTAGGCTTATTTAAACCTACTGTATTGGCATAGATGACACCAGTACTTTAAAATGACTCAACAGTTACATTCATGTGAGTGTTGCCATTACAGAGTCACTAGCTGGTAGGCGTGCACTCATACATTCTCACATGTATACACACAGAGCTGCACATGTACACATGCTCACTAACACGTCTACCAGGTGCAGCATCTGCGATTGTATTCTGTGCTGCGTTGAAACGTCCAACCTGTGATTTACAGACCCAAAGGCAAAACACAGAGAGAGGGACAGAAAGAGACAGATCGAAGTGTTGGAAAAGAAAGAAGTATGTTTAAGTACGATTCATAAATATATATTTGTGTGTGTGTGTGTGTGTGTGTGTGTGTGTGTGTGTGTGTGTGTGCACATGGCAGTGATGGTCAGCCAAGCAGAAAAGACCCCCCACGTCACCCATTAACACACACTCACCTTTGACCCCCCGCCCAAACCACTGAATGGCTCTCTAATGGAGGCCAGACTTTGAGAGTGTGTGCATGTTTTTGTGTGTGTGTGTGTTTCCACAGGCGCACATACTCGGTTGCATGTGTCCATCTGCATGTGCATGAGAGCTACAGACAGAGAGACACAGACAGAAAGAAAAGAGAGCGAGAGAGAGAGAGTTTGTGAGTACAAAGAAAAAACAACTCTAGAAAGTGGAGGAAGTTTACACAGCCGACTTTGCAGAGCTCCAGGAGCTGCTCTATTTCTAAAGACAGCAAACCCTCACTACATATGTGTGTGTGTGTGTGTGTGTGTGTGTGTGTGTGTGTGTACTTGTACTTGCTACATAGTGAGGACTGAAACACGTTTTTTACCTACAGAGTGAGAACATTTTTGGAAAATGAGGACATTTTGGCTGGTCCTCACAACTTCAAAGGGCTGTTTGAAGGTTAAGACTTAGTTTTACGGGTTAGGTTAGAATTAGGTTAAGGTTAGGGTGAGGGTTAGGGTTAGGCATTAAGTTGTGATGGTTAAGGTTAGGGTAAGGGGCGAGGGAATGCATCATGTCAATGATGGTCCTCACAAAGATAGAAGTACAAGGATGTGTGTGTGTGTGTGTGTTTTAATGTGCTGTATGTGTGAGCTGTTTGTGTTTGTGTGAGTACATTTCAGCATGTGAACTTCAGTGTGTGTCTGCACGAGTGCATGAGTGTGAGTTAAAATTAATAAATACGCACAATTGAAGGCTTCCTGTTATTTGGTGGTGAGGCCAGAGGAAGTTATTTTGTGGTACACTGATAATTTTGGTCAGAACACCGGGCTATAAATACTGTCAGCGCTACGCACCCCATCCCGCCTTCCTCTCTTCGCTCCATCCCTCCATCCCTCCATCCCTCCCAAAAATGAAAAACTGGTGTGCTGCAGGAAAACAAGAGCAAAATAAGCATGCAGAGAGTTGTTTTTAGATTTTTTACAACGTCCCTCGCTCCAGTCTGCTCCGGTGTCAGGTTCATTGTAAGGAACAGGCTTCGTGTGGGAACATATATGGCCAAAAAAGTCTCAAATGAATTGAGGTACTTTGAGTTGTGCTCAAATTTTACACAACTGTTGTGAGTTTGAGGGCATAGGAGCACATGTTGTTCAATCTGTATGCCAGTGCCACATGAGAACAGGTGTTGTTCAGTTGTTTCTTATTGTCAACACATTCCATGCAAACATCAATACCAGCAATGAATTTATCCTGCTAACAAGCATTGCCTGTATAGCCAAAGCCTGATATAGCTTGTTCTTCTGTACCATAGACCACTGCTGTCTAAAAGCTATTAAAAACACATCAATGAAACACACAGTGGGCACTGGGTCACATATTTCTTCATTATAATGAACATGGGCATTGTAGTTTATTTTGAGTCAATCCCACATGCATCATTCTTCTACTCAGTAGCACACCAAATGTGTATTGATCTGCAGCTGAAAATAGTCCCATACATATTGACTGTTTACTCCTGTTTATCCAGGAAAGTACTGAGCCTTTTAAAAAATGAAATTATATATTTGTGAGCCTTTTTTGAAGATTTTCATCTTTATTAAGAATAAATGGCCTTGAGGTCACAGAAATGGCAAAGAAGTCTAAGTACTGAGGAACAGAGTAACACATTGTTGGTTGTGGTCCCTTCATGAGATTTGTTGACAGTAAGAAAAATACTAAAATAGAATAGCGCCAGTCTTATCCTTGAAGGGGAAACAACTGAAAACAATTGGAAAGAAAAAGTAGACAATTTAATCAAGAGTCAAAAATGACAAACCTTAAAGAAGTACTGTAAGTGGTTGTCAAATGCCCTCATATTTGAGGGTTTTACAGTAATGAGGACTTTGGCTCTGCACAAGTAGTTAAATACTGGGACATATACAGGTACACACACAAAACAGGAACATATTCATCAATATGCACACACACACAAAGAGAATCATACACACACTGGGACATGGCCGGCTACACATGCGCACATTCGCATTAATATGGCACTCAAAGATGCATGTGGTCACTGCATGAGGCATGCCAGGAAATTCTTTCAAGGGCATGTTAATATTCCAGATGCTTTTGGATATAAACAAACCTCCAAACTGGAGAGCGGAAATTCAATTTGAACGCAGCTCTGCGTGGAGATACAGAGATGTTTATCCCTCCCTGCCTATCTCTGTAGCCGGATGGCTGAGTGGCCACTTAGTGTTTACCTATGATAAGGGCTTTCTGTTTGACTACCAGTTAAGCTGCAGTCAACAGAGAGGCCACAGTGGGGAACGTAGTTTTCATAAAAATCTAATTGTTACTCTTGGTGATTTGAGTTGGGCTGGTAACTCTACACTCCAGGGGCCAAACAGGATGGGATAATAATTTCTGTGGTTTGTTTTATCGTACTTTGGTGCAAGATGGGTGTGGAGTTTGCTGAGCAGGATCGCACAAGAAATTTCAGAAAGTTTAGCCCTTAAGACAGTTTAACATGAACCTTTAACTTCACCTTTCTGTAGCCTATGCATCTTAAATCACACGCTAGAAAACAAAGGATAAATGCATACTCTGAACATAAATGCACAAAAGAATGAAAGTAGAGTGTCCTATTGTGTTTGTGATGCACACATGCATTCAAGCACAAACATAAATGCACGTGTGCACATAGAAATACACAAAATGCCCCCCCACAGTTTAGCTGTGTCACTTCCAGACTGTAGGACAGAGAGATTTTCCACAGTCTACAGGAAGTAAAAGCTGCTACTTAAAAAGACCTAAGAACAGCTATTAGCTAAATGCTAATTTGCTAACATTGCATTTAAACTTTATGATGTTATCAAGCTAACGTTAACATGTCAATAATACATTATGGTATCTCAAGTAGTTAGTTCCCAACTACCCAGTACCTCTTCTGTTTCTAAATAAATGGTTGTTGCCACAAAAATGAGCAGATGCATTGCAGAGTTTTTGCTAACAAAGACTTACTTGACATCTGAGTGTTTAGAGCAGAAAATGTGGAAGCTTTCATGAAGTGGCTATAGGTAAAATTCCTATGTAATATAGGAGACAATGATTGCAGCAAAGTAGACGTTTATTCTGTGTAAGGTATGTCATGTTATTTGAAGGACAGTTGGTAGCTTATCTGCTCACTGACTCACAGACAGAACCTCCTATGTGTCACTGATATGAAAAATATATCTTCAGGCAAAGACATTATGGAAATGAATTCCCCCAGTGAATGTTTGGGGTTAGACATCTGCCACAAGGAATCTGATCCACAGTTAACACTCAAGAGCAGCCTCACCACGCTGCTTTTTACGTCCATGCTTTATGTACAGGTTGTAAGTCTGAATGGCCTCTCTAAGGACAAAACAAGCACAGTTCAGAGTTTACGACAGGACCACTCAAATCAGCAACCCTAAGAGAGTTCAAGAGAGCAATAACAAACACATAGGCTACTATGTCAAGGTAAGCTTTACTTTGACCATATTATGCTGATAATTTCTATAAAACATAGCTATCTGTGCACTATTAGTTGCTTTACCAACTGTTGTGTTCTGTGTTAACTAATCCTCAGGTTTTTAATATCCATCCAAAACCTTTTGTCAGTCCTGAAAAGATTTGTTCCTCCTCCTCGTCAGACGTCTACAAATGGTAGTTGTAACTGACAAGTGCTCACAGTGCAATGTCAGTATCGTTCCTCTCAATCAACCCCGGTTTGTCCTGGGACTTTATCCCCCGGCAACATCGGAACTCACTGTTTACCCATCCCATAATAAGGCTCATTCAGCTGAGGACATCTTGATTAGGCCTGCTGAACGTCTGGTTCTCATTTAGCATGGAGGATGGGACAGAGAGAAAGGAAGGAAGGGGGTTAGAAAGGGAGAGAGGGACAGAACAAGATAGGTAAGTGAAAAAGGAAAGGTGACTGCCTGGGAAACTAAATGTTAAATAAAGAAAGATTGTCATTTATTGAGATTTTGGGATTGTGATAAAGTTGACATCTACTGGTGAGTTTGGGTTCATACACATGATAATTAATAAGAAATTCAGAGTGTTTCTAATTGTTTTTCTTCCAACCTGCAGAACTGATTTTGGGGCTGGACTATATACAGAATGTGTATAGATTTTTCTTATTTACAGGACCAAAAAGTCTACCCCAGATACCCTCTGCTATAATGTGGCAAACTCATGCTGATGACCTTCTGTCCTGGGAAAAGTTGACAAAGTACTTGCAAACTTTTGATAAGTTCTGGTGTGTTCCCTTTAGGATATCCTTGAAATAAATGCATGTTACCCTTCCCTGGCATATCACTATGCAAACAAGCAAATGAGCAGCTAGTGAAAAGTTTCCAGAAATCTCAGTCAACCTCTCCTATCCAGCTACAGTACATATATCAGATGTTTTGTTTGTAAAGTTGTTGACAACTGCCTGTATCAGCCATTACACTGCACTTTATACTGCAGGACACTTGAATTTTTCAATTTTCCAGAAACCTATTGGATTGATTTACAGCACAATAAAGGAATAACATTTCTCACACCAGCAGTTTAGAAATAGTTTGATGTTTTGGGAAATATGCCTATTCACTTTCTTCCCAAGAGTTAGATAAGAAGATTGATACCACTCTCATGTCTATCTGTTAAATATGAAGCCAGCCAGAAGATAGTTAGCTTAGCTTAGCATAAAGACTGGAAACAGAGGGAAACAGCTAGCCTGGCTCTGTCCAAAGGTAGAAAATCCTCCTACCGTCAACGACAGGTTGACAGGCATGCTGAACTATTTCTTTTGGCCAGGCGCAGTGACTTCCTGGAGTCTTGTGGTCACCGTGAGGTTCACAGACAACCAGCAGAGACTTCAGGAAGTCACTGCGTCCAGCCATAAAACTAGTCCAGCACATAACTTCCTGTCAAACATTTTTCTCTTTTTGTACGAATTAAACAAAGGAGATATAACGTGTTAATTAAGGAGTTTTGGGGTATTAGTAGGCAGATTTTGTTAGGTTGTTAGCTAAATATGTAACAAAACAATATGAAAGTGGGATCAATCTTCTCATCTAACTCTTGGGAAAAGAGTGAATAAGCATATTTCAAAAATAAGCAGAAAAGACTATCAGAAAACGCTGGTATCACATTCATGTGCTCTGCAGCTTAAATTCAACCTCAGCAGAACACACAGACACAAACACACACCAATATACAGTATACTGTCAAACACACCTATGCCCTGAGAGACTACACAGATTAACATAGTACATACTCATACTGTATATTTATATGAGTGTGTAGCCAAATATGCAACGTGGGCGCATGCACGCACACACACACACACACACACACACACACACAAAGAGCATGTTTATGTGACAGTGTAGAGTTCATGTAACAGATAAGGGACAGTAGAGTCAACAGTACTACTGATAGAGTGTTCCTTAGCTTCCGCTGCCCTTTGTTTACTTAATGATAAAACAGGATCTGTATGTATGTGTGTGTGTGTATTTCATGTTCTTATATCCCGCAGGGAACTTTAACCTGAATGCACACTAACCTATGGAGACAAAAATTGAGGTCCCCATGGGTAGAGACTGCTTTTTGAAGGTTAAGACTTGGTTTTAGGGTACAGGTTACAATTGGGTTAAGGTTAGAATAAGGGGCTATGGAAAGCATTTTGTCAATGACTGTCCCCCACTAGGATAGTGAAACAAACGTGTGTGTGTGTGTGTGTGTGTGTGTGTGTGTGTGTGTGTGTGTGTGTGAACACGTGATTATGTGGGTGTTTTCCAGCTTCCACTGTGCCACAACCAGGCCACATTTTATATGTTTATGTGTGTATATTAATGTATAATCGAAGCAACACTGTCTCCTAGGGATTATGTTGTAAGTGGTAGCGAGGTGGTCGGGGTGGAAAGGTAGACATACAAAGCGCAGGACTTTGATACCAGAGACCTGAGTCTGGGCAGATAATTAAAAAGGTTTCCTCACTATGCTGACTAAAAACATAATTCAGGTGGTGTTAAATTTCTCTCAAAACCTATTAGTTATTAGCATATTAGTAGTATATAAACATAATTTCTAGGAGATGGTTGAATCGCATGTATTCAGGGTTTTTTATTTCATTGGTAAATCTGACTGCTGAAGACTGGGGTGAAAAATAAGTCTGATATTTGGAATATCTGGAAAATATTAAATAATTTTTAGCCATGCTAGCGACATGGCTCTAGGGATGGCAATGTTGGTCAGTCTACCACTTTGGCCCAAACATAAATATCTCAACAAATATTGGATGAATTATCATGAAATTTAGTGTAGATATTCATGATACCTAGAGGATGAGTCCTAATGACTTTTGCTCTAGTGCCACCATGAGGTTGACATGTTTGTGGTTAGTTGAAATATTAATCAGCCTATATCAGCCTCAATTGTACTTTGTGTTTAGTGCTAATTTCCAAATGTTAACGTGCTAACACGCTAAACTAAGATGGTGAAAATGGTAAACATCATGTTAAGCATCAACATGCTAGCATTGCCACTGTGAGCATTTTAGCATTTAGCTCAAAGCACCGCTGTGCCTAGCCTCACAGAGCCACTAGCATGGCTGTAGACACTTAGGCCTTGTCCACACATATGCAGATATTTTTGAAAATTTATATTTTCCTCTATGTTTTGGCCTCTCGTCCACACGCAAACAGAATTTTAGGTCACTAAAACGGAGATGTTGGAAAACTCCTAGGACTTTTCACAAAATTCTGGTTTCTGTATATCCGTGTGGACATCTAAAACAGGGCCTTTGGGAAACGATGATGTTGCTTTGTGTAATAAGCGTGGCCCTGAAACAACAACAACAATGGCAGACTACAGGTTTGTTTATGCTTGGTTAGCACTGCTAGCTAGGTCTAAATACAAGTTTACAACTTAGCATTGCTGCACCACTTAAAAGAGGTGTCAAATAACTATAAATAAATAATTAGCTACTATTGTTTGTGTTTTTATGTTACTACCAGCAATTGTTCTTCTCTGGTATTTGACGTATCGTTGACGTAGACTTTATCGCCACCTACTGGCCTGGAAAGCTTGTTTGAGTGTTTGGAATAGTTTTTGCGTTCTGGTGAGGACAGAGATATTTTGTCAAACAAAGTTTGTGTGGACAGAATTTTTCTTAAAACAGAGGGGGAAAATATTTTAAAAAATCCATATATGTGTAGACAAGACCTTAATCTTGTTTTACGGCATCATCCAGTTTTAACTAAACTGAGGAAAATGTATTACCTACAAGCATTTCCAGAACAAAAGGTTTAAGCTACAAAACATGTATCAGGAATGCCTTGAGGTAAGAGAGGCCATCTCATAACTTAAAGGTCACAGGTTCAATTCCCAGCTTCAAGTCACTGGAGTTAAATACAGTTAAATGCCTGCAGACAGTTGGTGGAGCAGCTCTGTGGATCCACCCAGTTTAAAACCTTTAGTAGACTATTGTGCAAACAGATATAAATCACATCAGTAACTAACGCAAAGCAACTTGAGAGAGTGTAAAAACATTTCCCTACACCCAAGTTTAAAAAACATTTATTGAATTGGCTCCATTATAGAGTTTTTAAAGTAAGTACCTGCAGACACATTACCTTTTATTGGCTTTTGTAAAAGTAATTTAGTGCAACTTTCTCTTAGTTACCTCAAAATCGAATTAGTAATGTCCAAAGCGATGCCAGCATACATTAGATAACTCAACACCTACTGAGGTAAAGAAACGGCTTGTCAGTAGACAGATATACAGAGCACTGAATTACGACAGTTGACGTCTTAATGACTCTCTGCCTTGTTTGCATTGAACCCCTCTCTGCCATGTATTGTATGTTTGTTTAACCATCTTTAAGGACTGTAGTGGATTATGTGTTTTTTACTGTTGCGGGATGTACTTCTATGTTATACGTGCATTTTTCTTCGTCATTCATGTTGTTTAATGCCATATTGTCTGTTTCTTAAGTTTTGTTTGGTTTTTAGGTTTTTTTTTAACATCTGCTCAGGGACAGTACATACCTCCTCTGATTTCTCTGTGTGGGAAATTAGGCTACAGTGACAGAGAGACATGCAGTCAGATAGACAAACAGGATAACAGAATACAGACAGACAAATACATTAGGTGAGATTCATCAGCAAGGAGGAAGAGCTCCAGCAAAGTAGAGATAGACTGCTAGACAGTCGGACAGACAGGCTGTTGTTGTACTTTCCTCCCTGCAGTCTCCAGTTGAACGCAGAGTGGAGGAGTCATGCATCAGCGGAGGAAATTGGGAATGTGAAACATGCCAGATTACAGAAGCAATCTGAGGGCCTGCAGACAAGCTCAATGGCTTCAACCATGGGAAAAAACATGCACTCAGACCCGCACACATACACACAAACATAAATGTGCACATACACACACACACACAAGCGCAAAACCCATTCAGATTTTGAACCACCTGCTGCATTCCACAGCCAACAAGTCAGCTACTTAAGGAGCCAGCTTTTAATCAGCCAGTCAGTCAAAGAGCCAGGCAGTAAAGCAATCATCCATCCCATCAGTTAATCAACAAGACAACTAACCAGTCAACCTGTAAACCATTCAGCCAATTAGTGGGATTTACTACTTAAATAATCTGTAAGCAAGAAGCCATTTGCAATGGCAGCTTGTGACGCAAAGACATCTGCACAGAGCAACACCAAGCATGTCAACAGTGGAAAAAAAGTTTGGAAATTGCTTGAAACTTTTCTTTATATTTTCACTACAATGATTACCACTAAAACATGTATAATCTGCAGGAAATTACCTGATTAGACAGTGACATAAGAAAAACAATACAAACCATGACAGACTATAAGGGACAGATTCTGGGAGACACTAGGGAGTGTAGTTTTTTATTAATACTACAGATGTGAGCTAAGCGTTGGTCAGGTGGCCAGCCAGGACAGGACAAGAGCAGAGGAAGCAGTTATTATGGAGGAAGCCAGGGCGTCTTAAAGCCATTATATGCCCTTCAGAGAGAGGCAGTCGGAGGCAACGCAGCTAACTGGAGCGGTTCAAAGCAGGAAGAAGCCCAGCCACCACCTCCACCAGCCTGCATGTTCAAGGGGAAGTGAGGAGTTTACAGGGTGAGATGAGGGTTACAGGGCAGGATGAATGAGAAAAGTTACAAGGGTATTTGGATGGAAGGAGATGATTTTGTAGGACTTAATTTTTTTTTTAACCAGAAATGTGGTTTTGTGCAGGTTTAGTGGTGTCTAGCTATACAGATGATTTTGGTTTTATCAGCTTACGTTTTGAGATATCTGTCTCTGAGATTTCTGCTGCCAACACAACACAACGTGAATGAATGTTGTTGCATTGAAAAATGACTTTTTTCCAGAAGTCCACTTACTCTGGATAAATCACAAACCTTGAGGTGCAAGGAACTACTTTCTAATTAAAGCTGCACTAATCAATATTTTTATATTAACAATGGGTCAAATGACTGCATGTAATGTGAAAGGGGACACTTGTAGTGACTGCAGTTTTCCTCAGCCCTACGGAGTGTTTTAACATCTTTCTGCTCATTGTTTTGGTTTTAAAACCCACAACTTTACTGTTTTGTTTCACTCAGCAAGTGATAAACCCACTGTACACTACTTGGCCAACAACGACAGCAACTAGCCGCTGAACATAGTGAAGCATTTAGCAGCTAACCAACCACAAGTGGAGACTAAAACAAAGTGAACATTGGACATCCATCATGTTGACACAAACAAATGACTAATGAAAATTAATTCTAATGTTGTGTAAATAAGCAACTGTTTGCTAACACATTCACCATATCAGCTTTATGAGGTGATGATATGTACATTTTGTGTTTACAACTTGTTCTGCTGCCCCCAAGTGGTCAGAAAATGAGTTTATACTTCTTTAAGAAATGTATAGGGTAGTAAAATTAAGAGATAGAAACATGTAGCACAGTAGGCCATAGTGATTTCAAAACTTACAGAAAATCTAGTTGCCTAAGTAGCTCCAGTACAGCTATCGTGTACACTTAGTGCATCTTTGTGGCGAATAAACATGAAATACAAAAACAATCTAGCAGTCAAATCCAAAGAAAGTGAGGTGACATTTGCTGCATGTTTGCTTTGAATGCACCGTTTCCTTTCAACTGTTTATGTTAATGAAGTTTGAGTTCCCCCAGAGAGACCTACAGTTATATGTATTCATAATTTAGATAAAGCTAAATCACTCTTGTGTTGTGAATTTGGGTCAGGGATTACGTTGATGACTGAAACTAGGACTGAAATAGTATTTTTGTACATTTAAGAATTGAAAACAACCTTTAATGGCTTATAGTGATTTTTTGTGTGTGTGAAGCATTACAGCGGATGAGAAGTTATCTGAAGGGAGGATGTTTGTGGTGGGATGGGATGGAGCAGGAAGGGTGGAAGTGATGGTGGTGAGTTATAGCAGAGCTTAAGGATAGAAAGTAGGAGGTGGATGGAGAAGGAGGGCTTGAATGGAAAGGAAAGGACAATGTCTTTAGCTTGAATACTAAAGGCATAAACAAGAGGAAGAGTTGAAGGCGGCTGGGACAAAGTGGTGCTGAAACAGACCCCTTCCTGCCCCATTTTCAAAATAAAAAACCTGAATCAGTGTTGGTAATATTCGGAGATCAGACATCAGACATGACTATCAGACATTTTTCTAGATTTCATTCTTCCATGCCTTCACCACCATTCCTCTTGGATATTTCTTTTAAGATTAAGTACTTCATCTTCATTAGAGAATGCATGAAAATGTAATGGTGCCTTTGGGGAAATAGGAATTATGCAATAGAGACCAACATGAAAGTTTGAAACACTGAAGCACCAAAGGGTGCCCTTTCCTTCCCTAAGTATCTTCTACTTCTTCAATAATCCCAGCATCCTTTTGCCTATTACCTGTATTTTGTTGGTTTCCTCCATGCCTCCTTCTCTTCCCTTCTTTATTTTCTCCCTCACACTCATGCTGTTTTTTCCTCTTGATCCATCTTTCCATCTCTCCCTCTTGCTCTCCTCATCTGTCTTCCCTCTCTGTCAGTTATTTCCCTCTTATGTTTCCTACCTCACCCCTCCCTTCCCTCTTCACCAGTCGCCCTCACCTCCTCCTCTTCTCTCCAGCACCTGTGCCCCTGCGGAGGGGGAGTTCCGGAGAAGAGGAAACCCCCGGAGCAGCCAGGCACCTCACAGATGGTTAGCAAATTACACCTTCATTACCTCTCTTGTCCTCTTCCTCTCTTCCTCTGGCCAGTGCTTCACAATGACTCGCTGTTCCTGTGAAACCTCACATCTGTCAGCAGCTGACCTGCCTGCTCATAAAAGTAGCACCTATTTAGGAAAAGTTTTGAAAAATGAAACCACAATATTGCTTATATGTTACTATTTACATAATGAACTAAAACTCAATGTAGGCTAAAATATGTAATGTACAGCTATACTGCTGCATAATCATAGTAGTGTCAAGCACATCTTTGTTGTCCTTGAAGGGCAACTTGCTTTATGGCAGTTAGTCACTAAATTGTTGTACAAATGACACATATCACAGGTAGAAAGACATGAACACAGCCCACAAGGCATTATGTAAGGTGCAGTTTGCGATCAATCATTATAAGGGCTTGTTTATACACTGTAAAAAATGACAAGCATGAAATGTAATTTCATCCAATATTGCCATCTGTGATTCAGGATTATTTTCTTTTTTTCATTGTATACTGTTCCTGCACAGGGACATAGTTTTAGTGGTCAGTTGAATTCAACACTGTAATGTGTCTTTAAAACCATATCAAAAACATGTAATGGATTTTTTTTAATTGCCTTAAGACATTTTTTTTGTGTTTGATGTAATTTCCCTGGAAAACGTTACATTATCCCCAAAAAATTGCATTTATTGAAACCAGTAAAATCTTGCAATCCATCTAACACAAGTGATTAAACTATAAAATATCCTAAAATCTAGTTTAATGTCTAGATTTCTGCACTGCACAGCATTAATCACGGGGATATGTTTAACTTGTGTTTTGGTCTGCCAGAAACAGAAATCTAATTTTGTCAGGAGTAGTTAAAAGAAAGGCAACTCTTGCAGAATTTTTCATTAATAAATCACAGTCATTAATAAGTCATATTAGGTATTAATTTAAACAATATCACTTGACAAATAGTAGGATGATCTATGAGAACAATAAACAGCTTTGAGCTTTCTTCTGGCTCACTCTGTGGGTTCAGTTTCCATTTCCAGTGAGATCTTTACACATCGTCTCTGTTGGACTGGAAAGTGAACGTGTCAAAACGAGTGGGGAGGTAAAATAATAAAACAGTCTGATAGAAAGCTGCTCATGGGAACCATAAAATGGAGCACTAATCATGATTCATTGGGGTCTGATGTATGACACAACAGCCTGAGAAGTCTGTTTTTTGTTATTTCACAAAGTTTGTCGAACTGTGTCTCAAATTAAAGTTCCGAAGCTCTGTAAGATTTTTGAAGAATTTCCAGACAAACCCTGTGTAACATAATCCTGTACATGGCTGTGTGGGAGCCATGCACTCCAAGCACCAGAATCTATAAGGAGACAGTTAACCATTGCTGGACCAGTTTCTTCTGCAGTTTGAATAATGACCACAGAATATTGGTCGCTATTTAGATAAAATAAGGCAGAAATGTGATTAGTGCTCAACTACAGTAACTTGTCCGTGACTGCCAACCTATGAACATCTCAGGTAAGAAATAGCATAATAATCATATAAAATACATATATGTTAATTTATGAATATGCTTTGTAGATCAGCATTTGTGTGGTTCTTTAAATCCACTGTTTGCACTGAACAGCTTCTTTATAGGGATGGCAATTTCGGCTGGACGGTTCAACCGCCACTTTGGTCCAGACTAAAATATTTCAGCAAATATTATATGGATTACCATGAAATTTGGTACAGATATCCATGTTCCCCTCAGGATAAATAGTAAAAACATTTTTTTGGTCACAATTTTTATTAGTCCAATACATTAGTGTATGACCAAATACCTGCCAAATGACATTCCCATCAGCCTAAGCTGTATTTTGTGTTTAGTGCTAATTAGCAAATATTTATTTATTTGTTTGCATATTAAAATACAGTTATTATACAAGATATGATATGTACACAAAGACAAAAGTTAGCATGCTAACACGTTGTACAAAGATGGTGACCATGGTTAAACATTATACTGTACCAGCTAAAAATCTGCATTTTAGCATTGTCATTGTGAGCATGTTAGTATAGCACTTCACTCAAAGCACCACTGTGCCTAAGTACAGCCTCGCAGAGCCGCTAGCATGGCTGTAGACTCTTAGTCTTGTTCAAAAACGTATTCACAAACCACATTTGCACATCAGTATGAGAAGATTCCACACTATGATTACATATCAGCCATGGTTGGAATATTTGGCATAACAGACCATATTAGCACACACACAGTACACTATTCAGGGACATCGTGGTTTATAGTTGAGCCTTTTTTACATACATACGTGAACATATGTGCACACTGTGTTTAAAGTTAAAGGGCAGGATTAAAGTTTGTATCTTAAATGCTGCTTTTCTGCCAAAAAATTAAAAATAACTTCAACAACATCATCAGACAGAACTTACTTAGACACCTTTCCAAGTTCTCCTAATTAAAGATCTGCAGTTTTGGTTGCATACAGTCTTTAGGTTACCAGCTGTTTGTTAATGTGTAATGACCACTGACTGACTCACACACCCTGTATCTTATTTCCATGCCTCCTCCAGCTCAGCATGAAAGCACAAGGCCCAGTGCACCCATTAGTCAAGCCGAGGAAGGCATGGAATAATAATGAACGCACCTCGCACGCATGAGCAAGTAAAGCCCCCCACCTCCGCCGCCACCACCGGTGAGTTTCCAGGAGGTATTTCCATCATGTAAAATGTATGTCCCTCTCACTTCAACAGATCTCTTCATCCTCTATCAAGCGGGGAGACTTTCTGTTTACAGCACTATAAGGTGGACCGACTGAAATGGCAGAAAAAAATCACTTCTTGTCTGCCAGAGTTTTACATCTTGCAGCCATCATCTTCATCCATATTTGTCATCATTGTCATCATTATTAAACACCGTGGTCACGTCACTGTATCTAATCACAGTACAGCATTTGGTTTGCTCATCTTCTTACGTTCTGCTGATTTTGAAGTCTCCTGCTGCAAGAGCTTCTCACTTTTTAAGTTTTTTATTGTTTTCCATTACTGTATGATTGTGTAACCATATTATATGATTTACTGTACTAACAAACTAATCAGAGCTACAGGGAGAAAACAGTGCTGCCTCCAGCCATAAAGTCTTTCCCCATGTCATGCCGTGATTCATGCTGCATCTGGCTTTGCCCAGTATTTAGTCTGCCTTCTTGGATAAAATATAAAAGAACAGTCCTGACTCCATGCTATTATTATTATTATTATTATTGTTATTATTATTTAAAGCCAAAATAATGGCATTGGAAGACAGCTGCTGGAGTGAGCAGCACATTAAAGAGAACGGAAAATCTGTGGGAAATGATTTCCTCGAAGCTATACTCGGCAGCTTTGCACACTTGCAGCTCTAAACAGCAGCAAGTTTGTAATATTTTTTTCATCATTCAGCATTTATTTCATGTGATATCAGGAAACTGAATGAAGTCTGGCCAGTCTGTGAAAGACAGAAGCTTTAACATCACACGTGGCTATGCGTGTAGGTGCACAGCAATGCAGCAAGCTAAACACACTTCCAGTAAAGGTTGAAGACAGCAGTTGGCCTTTAAGATATTCACTGGGTGCAATTGTGAGAATAGTTTTTGACAAAAAATTCTATGATAGTGATTAAAAATAAGAAAAAGATGAGATACCATATACCAAAGGTGTAAAATTAATTAATACAGTAACACAAAACTGAATTCACAGTACTATAGAGTTGTTGTCAAATTAGTTACATCTTCTCTCAAGCTAGGAAGAAAGTATCATCAGTGAGAGATCATCATTAAGTCTCCATAGGATGTACAACACAGGAATTAATCTAGTAAACATACATATCAAATCCACAAGAAAAGTTAAAAGAGTAAAATACATAACTAGCCCTAATTAGTCCAACATTAAGACAGTTAGGCTACTTGCTGTGTGTGCAGACAGGACGTGAAGCGAATTTTAGAGGCGGTGCGATTGGAAAGGCACAATTAACCTTGAATTCGCCCGGGGCAGCACAAATTGATGCAAAGACGTGTCCATGCGAGTTGAAAATGTTTCAATTTGAGCGAAAAAATTCACGTGTATCCCCAGGGTTTTATGAATTTGCTTCATAAACGTACAGAGACAAGAGAGAAAAAGGAGAGAGACTGAAAGGAAATTACAGAAAGTTCAGTCAGAGGCTGAGCTGTATGGACTTGTAGACGGAGTAGCACTCAAATTAGTTTTGCACTCTCAAATCTTTCATCGTCAATATACTCCACACAGACACGGTCGGTGTGTCAGGTGCTAGCTAGCTTACAGCTATCGGACAGTTGGCACATTGGCTGTTTAGGGCGAATAAACACAAGCGGTTTAGCGGTTAAATTTGTGTGAATGTTGCAAGGCAAAGATTCGCTTCGCTTTCTTTCTGAACACGCCTTTAGAATGTTGTATTAGCAACACACACTCAAGGTGGGTTTCCATCCGCCTGTTTTTATAAAAACAAAAACCTGAGTGGAAAAGCAGACAATTCGAAAAAATCTCGTAATATCGCAAAAACGTTTTTTTTACTCTTGGTTGAGGTGGAAAAGTCTGTGTGTATCAGTAAAAGCAAAATGTGACAACGTGCAATGGAAAAAGACTTAGTGAATGAATCATGACGTAGCTACATGAAGCATGTGACTTAAACATCCACTGAAGCTTCCACTCTAATACATGAAACAAACATAAATGGCATATTTCTATCATGTTTTGTACATTGTTTTTCACCGTTTGAGGTTTGTCTGGTGCTCATTTATTTACGTCATCTTGTTGAGCCCTCTTCTCCTGCAATGGTTTAATGTCACCTGACTGGAAAATTAGTGCCACCAGCTGTTTATCTCTGCAGACCAACTCCTAATATTCACGTAACAGTAGTGGATGGAAAAAAATTTAAATTCTGTTCAAATTTGCTCTACATTTGGATGGAAACCTAGCTTCAGACAGCTAGCACAATGGCTGGCTTGGTTAACAGTAAAGTGATCGCAGAAAAACTAAATGAACAAATCGCGAATCAACGCTCCTGTCAATATTTGCTTACTCACAGATCTGACAAAATAGTGGATGTCAGTTAAGCAGCAAATGCTATGGAACTGTGCCAGTAGTGGTCGTCACTAGCAACAGAATGTTCAACTGAAACCAGCTGATGGAGACTGTAGATGAATAAGTGACCACAGCCACCACCATTTGAAACAAACAATAGTGTCTCAACTAAGAAAGTCTAGTTGCTTTTTTCTGTTGGAGCCCCACTTTGTGAGATTTAGGCTTATAAATAACATCCTGTTTTCCCCTTTTGTTTCTCCTTAAATGACTTAAGGTTTGGAAAAATAAGTTATCTGATTTTTACACTGTCTGAAATATTTAAATCCAAGACTCCATGTTTTTTATGGCTGCACTATTCCATCAAATAGAAGTATTCTATGCACAGCATGGATTTGCACTGACTGACCCATCATCAGGGTTAGTGGGTGTAAGAGGTTAAAAAGTTCCCTCATCACCTGCATTATAACAGAAAGCGAGATGAAGATCTTAAAAGGAGAGAACTGACACATGCATGAGACAAACTGACAATGCAGTGGTGGCAGAAGCTGTGGAGCCAATGGAGAGGCAGGCAGGGAGATGGAGATAAAGGAGGGAGAGCCCACAGCAGGCCAGAAGTCCTCCAATGCTACTGCAGTGGAGTGACAATGAGAGGGGAGTGAGTATGAGTCACACAACCCCCCCCGCCTACAGTGCCGATGCAGCCGGGTTACGTCGATCCTGACTCATTCATTCACAGCCGAGTCTCAAGCCTACTTTTGTTTTACAGATGAAATCGGGCTACTTAAGAGACCATCATGGCTCTCATTATAGTGCTCTGACATACTTTACCGCTCCGGCTGCAGGAGCCCCATTCATAAAAATGCTCCATTCTCTGAGTACATGCAGAGTGTGTGTCTCTCTCCAATCTTCAATCCCTTATTTGGTCGTCTTGTATAGCTGAATGGATTGAGGATGAGTGTGTGTGTCACTGCTGGGGTTTGGTGTTTAATCCCTGCTGGGGCCACCCACACTGAGAGCGTGTACACCCATTTTTCTGTAACACACTTTGGGTGAATTCCTGTGAATGTGCTCCATCTCTCCTCTATCATATGTGGCTTTCCTTTTATGAAGATTCACATCTATTTGGTTACCTTACATTCCCCTCCATCCCAACATTTTTCCTCCTCTGTCCTCCTCTTCGTCCTCTCTCAGTGGAGCACTATCTACCTCCATATGGTTAGCTCATCTCCTTTTCTTCCTTTCCTTCTCTCTCTGGTTAGCTCATCTCATCTCTAGGCAGTCAGCTTTGCAGGCAGCTAATTATAGGCCATGCTGTGGAGCGCAGGGCCGGATGTGACAGCAAGCTGTGTTTGTGTTTGCGTGTGTGTTTGTACATATGTATGTGTGCTTATGTGTGTTGAGTGCAGACATATATGTCGTTGTTGCTGTTTGTCTCCTCATATGTCTTTCTGCATATGAGGAAAGTGTATGCGTGTATCTGTGTCCATGTACAGTGTGTGTTCATATGTTCATGTGTGTTCTTTTACATCTAATCTAGGACCAGTTTGAGTTGTTGACCCTGACAGTGGATATCTTGCTGGTCCCCACTTCTAAAGGTCTGGGAATGTATTCCATCACTGAGGGTCCTCACAAGTAAAATAATACCAAAGTGTGTGCGTGTGCATGTGTGTGTGTGGACGAGCCACCAGCAGGATATCCATCCCAGCCCCTCCCACACTGTACTGCAGCTCTGACTCATACAAGGTGGAGGCAGAGACAACCAGGGTCTGATGACTGGCAATGAGCGTGCACACGCACACACACACACACACACACAGAGGCTAAGCTATATAGTCAGCTACCAGTATTACATATAGCTACTTTTTTGTAACTCTATGTTGCCTCACTGGTCAGGCTTTGACTGAAAAAAGAAATAAGTCTGTCTAGACTAGAGACTATCCTACTTTAGTTTATATCAATGCAAGTGGTGTCAGTCAGTAGAATATAAGATGTTCAATGTTCCCTCCAAAAAGCAACAACACTTATGTAATCCCAGCTGTCAAATATAAAACCATATCACTCCAGTTTGGGTTATTTTCATGTTTTTGATCATGTTTTAAATTAGAGAAAGAAAAAAAACAACTAATTTTCTAGATCTTGTGAAACTCCTTCAAAGACTCATTGGATACACTTTAAATGATTTATTCCATGGCCACAGAAATTATTCATTTCTGATTGCCTTGCAAGTGTCTTTTAAAAATAATATCACCTCAAGCATAGTTCAGGTTAAAAGTTTAAACACTGCTCTAAGTCAGTGCATATTACGGACAGAAGGACAGGAGACATCGATATGGAAGCAGATAGTAGTTTATTGGAGAACAGCACGGTAAACACAGTAATGCAGGTAAGTGGGTAGGTGATGAAGTCTTAATGAAATGAATACTGGACACAGATACAGTCCTTAGTCTTACTGGTCTGCAGATCATGGATGGGCAGATGGCCGTTGACAGGATGAACACCTGAGGAAGGTAAGTAAACTCACATACAGACAATGAAGCATGGAGACTGGGAAAACACGCTGGAGTAGACCAGGTAAGTCTTTCGAAGTCTTGGCGACCAACATGAAGCGTCCTTCATAAGAACGAGACCAGACAAGTGGCTGAGGTGAGTGGTGTGCTTATATATCTGCTGTGATGAGGTGATGGGGAACAGGTGTGTGTATTTAGTACTCTCGTGAGGGAGTGCGCTGTGATTGGCTAACGGTGGAGCCGAGGTGAAATGCAATGTTGAGTGATAATTCTGTTTGTTCATCACTGCGAGCGAACACAACATTCACAACATTTGTAGTTATTTTGTCTATTGTCAATATACAGATATTAATTAGTGTGGCTTTAAAGAAGCATTAATTGATTTTTTTGGCCACTGTTTTGGTCTCCACCAACTCCTGAGGGAAATATCTGGCTCTTTAGCTGCTTAATGCTCAGTGTTCACCAGCTAGCCCCAAATTTTGTCTGTATGCCCTTTGGTTGTCGGTTTATCAGAGATTTTCCGTTGAAATCATTCAGCTGCCTGCTGCTGCTAGAAACAAGGTTGCTAAGAGCAGTGAGAATGAACCAAAACAGAAAAGTTTTTGAAACGCTCCATAGAGCTGAGGGGAACAGCCAAGTCAGGTGATAATTCTCTGTGGGTTCGTCACTACAAGCGTCATATTTCATGTTAGACACATTTGGCACATTGTTAATATAAAAATACTGATTAGTGCTGCTTAAATTTTGATACACTTGTAATAAACTGATTACAATTAGTTTACTAAAATGACAACTTCTCTTTTTGTCTTTGTAAGAGGCCATGTTATACGTGTGATACTGCACACTGAGATTTGCTGATAACACCTGCTTTACATCATTGTGCTCTTCGCCTCTGCCCTGTCCATTATTTTTCAGTATCAGTATTATCACTTACTTAGCTCTTGGGTTTGTACATTTCTACTTGCTTATGCAATGTGAAACACAAAACAGTCACTGGATAAAGATAGATCACAGATACAAGGTTTTCATCTGATTATAAAGATATTTAGCTGAACATGCTGCATACCCTCCTTCCTAATTTAAAGGCACATTTTAATGAACACCACACTGTTAAAGCCACTAAACACTGGTTTACAGTAAGAGAATTTCAGTTGCATCTTCTACCATAAATGCAGGAAAAAAACTGAAATGTCAAAAACATGATCCTGTTACACTTAATTCATTAGATACATGTTGAGTATGACCTAATTATCACCTAAAATCTTTGCAGACTCTAAACATTGAGTGTGTGGCAGCTCACTTTACCTACATTCTTTCATAGTTTCTGTAAAGCAGGTTAAGGTGACACAGGCAGGAAGTGTCCGCATTAGACAGAGGCAGAGAATGTGCACATGGATGTCTCAATGAATGAAACAAGGTTGCATCCATTCATACATTACGCACATAGGCGCGATTGCCTGCACACATACACACACGTATAGACAGAGAGACAATAGCAACAGCTTCATACGTAAAGGATGAGATCAGCAGTCAGTGTGTATCTGTTCAGATGTCACGGGAACTCTCTCTCCTCCTCCCTCTCTTTCTTCTTTATCACTCCTTCTTTCCTCCTTTCCTGCTCTGCGGCTTCCTGTGTCATCCCCTCCCCCACCGCAATAAAAGGAGAGAGGCCTGTTCATTCATGCATTCAGCCAGTCAGCTGAGCGAGGAGGGAGGAGGAACGGAGGAAGGGAGGGAGGAGGGGAGACAGAGATAAAATGAGAGGAGAGGAAGAGGAAGAGGAGGAAGGCTTCCTCCCTGTGATGAATAGGTCACCTGTATTACATCACTGATGGGGGATGGAGCGATGGAAAAGGAAAAAAAAGCGAAAGGTAGGACAAAAAAAGACCATACCCCTCCTTTCCTTCTCCCTCTTCCTCATCCTCTTCCTCTCTATCTCTTCCTCCTCCTCCCTCTGCCCTTCTCTCTCTCTCCCCTCTCCATCACCCCCCTCCCCTCCCCATCCTGACAGTATGAGTCACAGACAGACCAGTTCCCTTGATGCACTGCGGAAACGTAATGTGACGTAGCCTCCATCTCTCCCTCCCTCGCCACACGCGTCCCTCCATCCCTCCCCATTCATCCATCCTCCCGTCATAGCACAGAAAGTCTCCATTCACAAACAGCCCTGTAAGCTGAGAGAGAGAGAGACGGCAGGTGGATTCACACCAGAATCAACACAAACTGTGTCACACCAGCAGAATATTATACATTTCAGCAGAGTACAATAATACAGTACAAAACAACAGATTATAGTACAATACTGCAGTAGTAAGTAGATAATCAGCATTTATACCATGAAAGCTCACCAAAGAAAGCAGACAAGAAAAACAGAAAATCCTGGCATATGTAATGAGTATCTTTGGCTCAACGGATTTAGTTTCACCATTACTTTTGAGTTAAACTGTAATGCGAGGTTTATTGTTGCCATGGTTACGGCATGTGCAGTCAAATATGAGCTAGATTGCCAAGAGCACAGATTTGTAACAGTTATTAAACTGTTGACAGGAAGTATGTTTGAGGTGTCCGAGACAACTCAGACAACTCAGAGTCAAAAAACGGACAACTCACAATCTAAAACTGTGAATAGAATAGAATAGAATAGAAACACAATTAACTACAATACAATATGCAGTAACGCAATACAATTCAATACATAGTGTCCTGTTCAGTGTGATACATTGTAATAGGTAGCAGTGATGAATACAATATAATAGAATGTATATAGCACATTACAGTGTAATACAATCCCATATACATCACAACAATAGATTTACAATAGAATACAAGACATTAGGAGCAGCGGGAAGATTACAGTCACAGCTTCTAACCAATAATCTACAGTCTTTTAGGCAGGATTGACAAATGAAAGCTTGAAAACAAAAAATCCAGGTGTCTGCACTCTCTCATCTCTGACATCACTACAAGATGAAGTCATGGGTAAACTCGCCCTTCTGCATCTGACACAGCGGCACCTTATTAACCGCTGGCATTGACAGACATTCTGCTAGTTAATAACACAGACAACACAATGGATTTGTGTTTTATGACATTCAGAAATGTCCACAGAACTTAACTTGTCAGCAGTCTGTGGAGGTAAGCAGTAAAGTGAGAAACAAGGGTCATTTTTCATATTATAGACTAAATAGTGCCACACAGCAAGAAAAATGGAGGCAGAGATGTGATGACATTACATTATTGTCAATGGATGTTTACCAGAAATACACTGAAGGGACAGTAAACCGTTTATTTGAAAGTTGCAAAATGTGGATATGATACATTTACCGTAAATGATCACAGGGAAGGCCATAGAAAGCACATTCTACTGGCCTTTCATATACTGTACATCTCTTCATATATGCATATTACCTTTCACTGAGAGCAACAGAAGAATAATGTTATATTTCCTGTTTGCCAACAGTACTATAACTGATTCAAAGCCACAGCAGCCATGAAAACTATCTCAATAGTGTTAATTTAAAACATAGTACAAAGTAAAGATAACTATATATTTAAAATGTCATGCATGTTGAATAATACTAATCAGAAAAACATGAACTAGTATTGTAGTATGAACTATAATTTTACTATTTGTCCTACTGTGCAAGAGTCAGAAAAAGTCATTTTGTCTTTGTGCAATTTATTTAAAAGGTATTAAAAGGTGAGTTTAGCCTAGCTTAGTTCAATATCTGGATGTCAACAGGATCCATTAGTAAGTCAAAATAAATGAAGGGAAATATTATTTACAATAAACACTCACAATTTTTCTAAACAAACAAATAGTGAATGACGTATCCGTCCCACCAACTAGCTAGGAGCAGTTAACATTATTAAATGAATTGAAGAACTATACAGATTTAAGAATTATTTCTGTAAGTTGACTTACAACAACCTATATAGCTGCATCAATCTCATATCTCAATATCCAAGTTTGCTAGCTTGCTCTCTTCTTCTTCCTTGTCTTTGTTGGCGCATTGCTATGCTTGTTAGCGCCACCACCGGTCAATCAGCTGAACAGCAACAGAAACCAGTGGTAGGCGTATCACATCTCCAATGTGTGATAGAAAGAAAACAGGTACCCACTCTTGAAAACATTGCTCCATAGCATTACTAGTGGTCAAAAACTCCACCAGGTATACTAAATTGCATATATTAAACTGACCCTCTATCTTTGGAGATGTTTAACCTTTCAGCAGCTCCCACCTTATAGATGCTTCTAATTCTACTGACTCCCGTTACTTAGCTAATCTTATCATTAAGTGTACTTTTAACACACAAAGACATTGTATCTACAGTATGAACTTGTGTGACTCTGAGTAAGAAAATACTAAATTCCTTTGAAACTGAACAATCCTGCTAACAATTTGGGGATTAATTATGGGGATAAGTGGAAAAGGTACAAAAGGCTGTTTAAATAACAACAGCGGCATTTCAATTGTGCTAAAGAAGAATACTGTGTTTGCATAGAATATTTATCTGAACATAACCAGAATATCTGTCGTTGTGTCCAATCCCTTTGATTACATCACTGCATATATGTTATAATAGATGACATCACTAAAGTAACCTACTTACCGAACGGCCATAGTACTCAGAGACAAATGCTTCAGCAACTTGAGTCTGATTTTATGAATGAATGAATGAGTGACATTCAGGTTTGCCTTGCTGGTTGGCTGAAGACAAAAGCAGAGAAAATCTCAACGTACAGTATGATTCACCACAACAAAGTGTTAGGGAGGGGGTGGTGATGTCATTGGTGGTGGTGGGGGAGTCATCTGTGAGTCAGAGAGGAAAAAGAAGAGGAGGAGATGGAAGAGGAGGAGGAAGAGGATAAGGAAGAGAGGTGGGTAAAAAAAAAAAAGGAGCACATGGGGAGGTGGGGTACCTGCTGTGTGTGACCCATGGTAACAGGCAATGTTGGCCTGCGGATGACTCACCACTGCTTTACCAACCTCACACACACACGCACACAAACACACACACACACAAGCATAATACACAGGGATGCTCACGTCATTCGCCATGACACACATACCGGTACAAGGGGAATTAAAGGACCTAACCAGTGGTTTTGCCTTGTTTAAGCCAATTCTGCTTACACCTTTCGTGTAAGAACACATCACGCAATGCACGCACGGCCTGTTTCGTGGCATAAGAAGCATGTAGACTCCCACACAACATAAACAGACGTCGCCTACGGGACGCTCAAACAAGCACATGCACATAGACGCACACACGCTTAAATGCACACACACGCCACATAAAGTGCAGGGAGAGGAGAGAGAGGAGGGGAGGGTCAGGATGACTCACACATCAATGATAACACCCCTCCCCCTGCCCCAATCACACACACACATATAATATCATTTGGATGCAACCCACATCCTCCCCACATCCTGGGGAACCTCCCATATGAAACTCAGACTGGCAGCAGGAGGCTCCGACTGACTGCAGTTTGTCTAAGGTGATGGGAATTCTCTGGCAGGATGGTCTGACTTTAAATAAATAAGGATAAAGTCAAAATGTGAAAAGTTTGCAGCAGTGTGTCTGTACTGGTCTCTAGGTTTCTAGTCTCATAGGTGCTCATCTCTTTATGTCAATTTATTTTGGTGGAAATCAATTTTTATATCTTAGTTTCTGTACAAATGAGAGCTTGATGGAGATGATCGTCAGCCTCCAAATTACGCTAGTTGTGTTTTTTGTTCTAGTGTAACGCAGACTTAAGACCAAATTTACCAGAAACCCCTTCCTGTTAACAGAATGGATCTTTTTAAAGGTTTTATCTATCTTTGTCTTGCCAAGGAGGATAAACATGTTTGAAGTGATTTTTCCACCGGCCTTTCACTCGTTACACCATCTGCCTTTCTGAGAAAACTCTGAAAGCTTTAGCTCCAGTTTTACTGAACAGTGCCCTCTGGAACTCTTATTAGCACTACACACTGGTGCAGTATACTTTCATGTACTGTTTATTGCTGTATTGTTTCTTCTGCACTTATGCTAACTCGGACTATGTCTGTGATTAGTTTATTTGAGTTTTGTATGTTCTGTTTTTGTGCCCATGCTGCAAATCAATTTCCTTGATTTCTACCTGATTTGTTTGGTAAAGCGTTCCTAGCAAGTGGACACATCAGCAGCTTTTGACAGTCACACAAATGTTCTTGTTATTCATTTTAAAATGCAAATTGGTGTCTCTAATTGTGTGTCCCATGTTTGGGAGGGATTTTTTTTTTTTACCTTCATATAGTAGTAGCTGTTTGTTTGTTGCTCAGTATGGCCAGTATTGTGCTGCTGAGCAACTTTAGTGGAGCAATTTTAAATTTAAAATGTCTTGCTCTCAAGCCAACATTGGTAGTTGATGACAGAGGTGAAAGTGTACAAAAAAAAGTGGTGATCATACAACATGGTTCTGCACTGGATCACTTATGATGGATATTTTCTGAAGACACAGTCAAAATCAGCCACTATTCACCACACTCTTAATTAAAGGAGTAATTTGACATTCTGGCAAATAAATTCACTTTTTTGCCGAAAGTTAAATGAGAAAATCGATACCACTCTCACGTATGTGTGGTAAATATGTAGCTGAAGCCAGCAGCCAGTTAGCTTTAGCTTAGCATAAAGACTAGCTAGTCTGGCTCTGTCCAACAGTAACAAAATGCGTCTACCAGCGTGAAGCTCACTAATTAACGTGTTATATCTCGTTTGTTTAAGTCATACAAAAAACCTGTGGAAAAACGAAACTTTGCCTCTTGAGAGGGAGTATGTGCAAGACTATTTCTTGGCTGGGACCAGTTGCTAGGCAACCAGCAGAGACTACAGAAAATGATTAGTCTTTATGTTAAGCTAAACTAACCAGCGAGTGGTGTCCATCTTCTCATTAACTCTCAACAAGAAAGCAAATACGCGTATTCCCCAAAATATCAAACTAGTCTATCATAGTATAATATTAGATATCTATAATAGAAAACATTTTGACATGTCACAGTAGGAAAAACACAGATGTAAATAATAAAATGAATGATGTCTGAATTCCATTTAGCTGCTTCAGTTTCAGGATCCTGGTGTTGTGCATGCTGGCTTACTGTCACACTGCCACACTGCCATGACTTACTGGGACACTTGAATACAACAGAGCCATCACACACACCTGTGCTTTTCCTACTATGACAAGTCAAAATGTCTGCTGTGAAGGCCTATTCTCAAACAGCAGTTTACTCACTCAGTGCTTATTAAATTCTGCAGTCAAGTCAGATAAATCACACAAATAGCATTATACATATTACAAATATCAGACCCGAAAAAGTGCATATATATTTTCTGCATATTAAGGTTAAAAAAAAGATTTTTAAACTAGCCTGGTGTAGTATTTACCTGTTGACCATAAAAATCACAACCTCTGAACAAACCTGAGTAGTTTATAGGAAAAAGCAGTTTAAAGACCCCTAGTCTCCCTATTTTTTCAGGGGGAGGAGGGGTTCCTAAACATATCGTATGCCTTTATCAGCTATTGTAAATTCAAATTGTCTTTGCACAAAAAGTCTAACAGAAGCCAGAAAAGAAAAGCTTGTCTCTTTGGAAAGAGGTTCTCACTCCCAGGTTCTGTAAATCAGAAAGCCGCCTCTTATCTTTTGATAGCTAAAACATGCGAGCAGTGCAGGCACTTGGCTAGCACACATAATTCCCATCAATTACTTCAAGAAATACTTCCGTCTGTAAATCGAGGGCAGCTGACAAGACACAGACAGCTCTTGGCACAATGGAGTTATTTTATGAATGACATCTGGATAACAAGAACACCTGCACTGGGTGACCCTGCTGGAGCAGAGGAGGAATGACGTTAGAGAAGGATTCAAGCGGATTGAGGCTGAATTTGTGTAAGATGTGGACGATAAGGAATTTTGTTGTTTGTGTGCTTTGCCAGAATTTACAGCTGAAACACTGTCATTGATTAAACCCGTCTGCACCTGGCAAAATGAAGCTTGTTTATCCAAGGTCATGTGGTGACGTGGTGGTTCACTGATGGTCTGGTATATGACCTTTGCCCTATTTGTCTTTTTCTCTCTCCCACCTTTACGGGCTATTTGTGCTGTGTAAAATCTAAGAAATGAACACAAAATGATCTTAAAGTACTCAAGTAATGAATTTTCTAAAGCTGAGACCGTTTAAAGTTCACATTTGCAGCCCAGAGCTACTGAACATCTGTAATTTCTGACCGGCAGCTGTTTTTATTTTTCCAAAGTGCACAATGCAAAAGAAGAAATTACTTCAGGAAATCTGATTTTCAAAAAATAAATAAATAAATAAAAATCACCAGTGGTGCAGCAACTCAGAAGTAAAAAAACAGAAAATCTATAGTTCATAAGGGATGAGAAACAATTGTTAAAAATATCAACCAACATGCTGTTGTCAAACTTGTGTCAAATTCAGAATTTCCTGTCATCATATGCTCTTGGGAATAGTTTAATCATATGCTGTAAAATAATCCTTTTAGTGAATTGAGTGACATGTCCCCCCCATGCCCTGTGAAAGATGACCTGAATGGAGTCAAAGTCATATCAACTGAGCACCACTAGAGGCCAATATCCAGCCATGATGGGGTGGAGAGACCGGCGAGATGATGTGTCACTATGTGACTGTAAAAGTTTCCAGTGAAACCAAAGACTGTTTCAGTTGGTGTGACATGTCTTCCAGGTGGGGTGACCTTCACTTCCTGTTCCAACTGCATGGAAAAACACTGCTGACATGTATAATTTAGCCACCAGCAGTAAATCATCTCGATTCTTGACACACACACACACACACACACACACACACACACACACACACACACACACACACACACACACACACACACACGTGTCTCATGTGTGTTAAATTTAGCATGGTTAAGTACATCTCATGTCAGTAACTGAACATCATGGTCAGCTAGATGTCCTCTCTCTGTGGCTGAAGACTGTTGGCTCTCCACATTTCCGAAGCCTCCACACACCGAAGCCACACTCTTAAATACTAAACATGGTAGATTGTGTTTTTATTTAGGTCCAGTAAGGTCATGAGGGTGAGGAGTTCAAATTAAACTTGGTTAAAGTCTAAAACAATGTATCATCCACTGACAGAATATAATTTCTTGATGTATCTCTCTAATTTAGGCATTTTGGAGATAAAACCACATCATTTGAAAATGTCAGTCTTAATGATTTTGAGAGGGGGAATCAAGCTTCTTTTGTCAATCTTTTAAATTACTTTCCTAAAGTCAAGACACCTGAGCTTGCAGCCCAGAGAACAACAGCATGGCTGGATTTTAATGTTTGTATGCAAGTTTAAAATCCAGCAGTAATAGAAATAGCTCCTCCTTTTAGTTAATATCAACATACTTATCTTTGAACAGTTCTCTGATTTTATATGATTGAGTGCTACATAATTCAAGTTGTTGTGTAGTGGTACCCTGCAACCTGAATATCTAGCACAACTAAAATGGCTGTTATGTCATGTTACATTTTTACTGAAAGCTTTTACCATTTGATAAATAGCTCAATACAAAAATGTACCTTTTCCACTTTAATTCCAAACACATACTTAAAATTCTTGCAATAAAAAAACAACTATTCCACTTCCACTAGAATGAGGGTAAACATAAATGAATGACTTTTTTAATATTTCATTGTAACGTCAAAGGAAATAAATCTCAGCTCTGTATTAATATAGTCCTTGTTCTTCACAGGACAGGGTTTCCAAATCACATCTGGCAATACAATAATTTTTTCCTCATTAGAAACCAATGGGTGCCAGTGACTAAGATTGGGCGTCGGAATCATTTATTTAACAAGAACCGTCCAGTTGCAGCTTATTCTATCCCTATCACTGCATCCTTGAGCAAGGCAGCGATCTCCAACCTGCCCAAGAAGCTCTGCTCCTGGCTACCCTCAGCTTTACCTCTCTGCTGACATACATGTATCATATATAAGAACATAACATTCGTGATGACTGTGTGTAAGGATGGACAATTGGAAAAAATGATCTTCTATACATATGGTCCTCAACCTTTTCAGCCCTTGAACCTAAACAACAGATAATGATTTTCCCTTTTCAGTGAATTATATACTTTTTCACAAGGGACAAGAAATATTGGTCAGGAAGATTAAAAGCACATTAAATTGGTACATGAAATATATTTTTTCAGACTGCATAAATCAACCCATAACCCCAAAATTACTCACTGACCCCTGGGCTGAGTACCTCCTCTCTATACAAATGACTTCATTAGACATAAGACTGGTGAAAAATAACACAAACAAGACTGCCCCCTGGTGGCTAAACAGGAGAACAGTGCATGCTGCTGCTACCAACAGATAGTAAAACCGTAAATAAGGCATTCATTTATACATCACACACTTCATAATTGCAAATAGCACTTGACAGTTAACACCACTAACAATTGAGGGGTTTTTACAGATTTTTCAGCATTCACTATTTTACACCAAGAGCGGACAACAGACGTTATATTGTCCAAATCTTGTCAAGCGGGGGGGGGAATCTTCTCTCCCATTTTGATTGGATAAAGACTAGAGATTATGTCTCACTGAAAAGGAGAGGGAAAAAGATGATGAAATGATGAATGATGGATTGTGAGCTCAATAGATGAAGAGGACTCGGGTGCGGGGCAGGGTGGACAAGGTGTCAGCCATCTTGCGGATTCTGGCATAGTTGATGAATCCTCGAAGGAAGAGCAAGAAGCCTGAAGAGCAAAAAAAAAAAAAAAAGGGACAGTGAGACACAACTAGAAGTGCTATAGGGAACAACATTGTAACTCCATGTTGGCACTTGGCAGCAGTGATAAAAGTGACTAGGTCTTCTGACTGGGTCTTTAGGTTGACCAATATAAACCCTGATAAAATAACAAAAAACAACAGATAAAACTGCACTTACTAGCAAGGTAGCACAAGATAAAAGTACTAACTAACTAACTTTATCCAACATCAAACAAACAGAGTTGCATCTGTTTGGTATGAAACAGATACCAAACAATAACCTCATTATCCTATAACAGGATAATTAAGATTAACTATCCTGCTGTAACAAATTCACAGCATATGACACTTCAACACTGTTGCAATGGCGCTCCCTTTGATTTCCCTATTTGATTGATTTAAATTCAGAGGTTGGCTACTTACCCAACACCAGGAACACCCACCACAGCCAGTACTGTCCATCAAAGTAACCAGGGAAGTATGTGGAAAACTAGAAAACCAACAGAACGGCAGAAATGACTGGTTAGAATAAATATGGCCTGCACTGGTTTCACTCAAATGAGTCCTGCATTTTAAAAGTGAATGAAGAAAGCAGCACAGCTCTCAAGAGATCTTTGAGGAAATAGTGCAGCGCCAACAAGCCAACCACTATAGAAACAACATAAAAATACCAGAGTGGTGTTTGGGGCTTTTGAGTTGTTTGTGCGTACATAAAACCACATTTTATGTGTTTGTATGTGTGCTGTGTGTGTTTGTTTGTGTGTGGGCTCCTTGTCGTACCCTGACTATGAGGATCCATTTGATGAGGGAGAGGCCAAAGCCTGAGATGGCCCCGTAGCGCCCGGCTGCTGAGGTGGTCAGACAGAAAGACAGGAAGAAACCAATCCAGTTGAACAGGAATGCCACTGGACAAAGGATGGAGGGAAAAGAGAGTGAGTGTGCTAGACATGTCATCAGAAAAAAAAAATCTGATAAAGCAGGAAATTTTTTACAAGCTAATTTGTATCTCAAATAAGAGACAATGTCATTTCTGCACAAAACTAGGTAGAGAAGAGCTGAAGATGAAAGAAGATGGTTAAGATGAGAAAAGAGAAAAACCAAAAGGTGAGTAGATTGGGTAACTAACTGAAAAAAGTGAGCATGAAGATGCCATCATTTCCTATCCTCAGCTGATCAGCATCTTCAAAGTCATCTCTGTTCACAAAGTCTTCATCCTGTGATAGAGTAAGCCACAGAAGAGCAAAACAAAAAGAGAAAGTAAGATATTCAAGCACTCAAACAATTTCACCACAGCACAGCAGGGCAGTAGCAGAGCTTTCCAGGGCTTTACTTAACTTATTTGAAACTATTTCAAGTCTACATATCAATCAAGTTTGCTTTATTTTAACCAATTTGCAATGACGTATTTCAATTTCTACAAGTACAATGTAGTGTCTTGACAAAGTGAATTGTGATTAAGCATGGGCAAGCACCTGCTAGTGGAAACCAAGCTGTACCAACAACAGAGAGTAAATACAACACAAACAACCAACAGACCAATGGAACCATCACAACACAGCAAGCCCATTTAATTACTATCATTGTCACTTTACCCAAAGGTCTGGAGGTCAGTCAAATTGAATGTAGGACATCGGGAGAACCAGTAGATCTTGTATAACTATCAACTAAGCACTAGCTAGCACTCTAAATACACAAACATACAAGGGTGGGGTGCTGAATACATAAAACACTGTAGGTACATCTGTGTTTTCACACACCAAACAAGGACCAAATACACTTCCTCTCATCAGACACTCTCCTCCCACTCCTCCCAGTTACCTCCAGTGAACTGCGAATTACATCGTCAAAAGTCTCCAGGCGTTCCCTGTGCTGAGGCTGCTGCTGAGCGCAAGGCAATGTGTGGCAGAGAAACACAACACCAACAATCAAACATGGTGGCCCCACATGCAGTAAGGCATCACAGTGACCACTAGAGGTCAGAGACGAGCTGTCATTTTTCAGTTGATATTTTTGTATTCCTTTAAACAGAAACAGTAGTTTTTAAAAAGGCATGTCAAGTATGTATGAAGTTCTGATGAATTTCCGCTGCTGTTGACAGAGGGACTCAGAGATGAGCAGCTCGTGACAAGCCTGCACACAGGAGGTTAGATTACCGGTGTCCTTTTCAAACAATCCCTCAGGCATTAAATGCAAATAAATGGCACGAGTGGAAGATCAGTTGTGTTTTTCCCTTTGTAAATAAAACGACAACTACATAATAACTGAAAAGGAAAGGGTTTCCACATACAAATGTTTTGTGTTTATAAAAGAACACAGATGTTTCCCTAAGCAATCATGCTATTAAAGCTTTGGAAACTTGTGAAAAATGTGTCTAATATCAAAACAATATCTTAACAAAAAGCAAATTGAAAACAGATTTTACTGAAATGTCAACCTTATACCATATCATAACAAAATAGTATTTCTACCCAACATTTCTAAATTTTACACTGACAATCCGTACCTCCATCACCAAGGACAAATTGACTGATGTGGTGGCACAAAAACAGCTAGCCAAACAAAACATACATACCACTGGAAACATTAGCTTCTGGGGCTAACTTTACCTACATCACAGATTAAATACCTGCCTAAAATTGTATGCATCAGTACAGAAAATGCATTAGTCTGAAGCTCCCATGTTTTGAATGCTGCACCGATATTTACTCAGATTTTGGGAAAACAAACCCAGGTGCAAAGTGCGCAGACAGGGAGCCTGGGAGACTGAAGCATTCACAACAGAAAGAAGCTGCCACCTGTGAGCACTTGTGAGACATAGACTGTGGTCATTATGTGCAAAATATTACTGAATGCCCTTTAAAATGGCTGATTATAAATGTTTTTGTTATTGTTCAAACCAGCAAAGAAAGGCTAGCAGCAGTTCATGTAGGAATAGCAGAGACACAATCAGATATGTGAAGTACATATACAGAGTTCTGAAGACAAAACAAAAAAACTTTTCGTAGCAGGGCAATAAGCACTTCCTGCCTTGCAGCCAACACAGGAAGTCTTTGAGCAGAAGCTACAGTGTGTGTGTGTGTGTGTGTGTGTGTGTGTGTGTGTGTGTGTGTGTGTGTGTGTGTGTGTGTGTGTGTGTGTGTGTGCGGGCATAGTGAATGTGACCAAAGGAAAAAAGTGAGACACTCACTCTCCCGGTTACCAGGGGAACAGTAGTCTCTGCCTTGGTTCTTTCTGCTTCATCATAGGAAGGTAGCGTAGTTGCTACGTTGTATGATGGAGGCTTGGGGAAAGCCCCGTCTTCCTTGTAGTCGAAGTAGGCTGAAGAAGAAACAGCACATTTTCAAACACAGAGGCAGAAATCTTACTTATACAAAGTCTTATTTCTTATTGGCAGACAGCTGAACTAATAACTGCATCTCATATTTACTGCCATTGCCAAAACTAAACTATTTAACATGTGTTCTTGTGCTTAGTCACTACAAGCAGCTCTGGAAGTGGAAACAGACTCAAGACATGGAGGTGATCTCCGAAGTAGCATTTCCTACTAATCCCCACTGACAACAAACTCAACGACCTTATTAGATTATAATAAAGGTGCTGTTTATGTAAACAAGACAAATCTTTACTGTGTGAGATTTTGCTCATTGAGCAAATGTTTGACTGCCCCTATAGTGGTAAGATATCTCAGAAGGTATGGTCAACTATTTTAACTACTGTAACTAAGAGGCCTTCTGAAAGCAACCAGCTCTTCTTGAAAGAGTGAATCCTGCATGTTTGGTATTACGCCCAGTTTATCCCCTTTGATAAGGGATCAGAGCAATCAAAACAATTATGAGGTCTCTGACGGTAACAAATTTGTTATCTCTCCTCTCTTATTAGCAAAGAGTAGTGTACAAAACATTCAGCTAGCAACTTCTCATTTTTAGCTGGCACAGACTAGCATCACTGGCATCACTTTGCCTAGTTAAAATGACAAACATTGTCAGTAGCAGGTTATATCAGCTGTCACTAATTACAGTTAATTCTGTGAGTAACTTGATGACATGTCTGATGAAGAGCAGTTGTGCTCTAACCAATGTCACCTTGGTGGAATAAATAAGTGGACATTGGAGCCCTGCAGTGTGCGAGCTGTTTATTTCATGATTTGTTCACTTTCGGCTCAGCACCTGCCCTCTTTTGGTTTGGCTGTGCGTGCGCACTCCTATCTGTAACTTGATGACATGCCCAAATTTAACTTGGCTGTTGTTGGTTTGTGTGCTCTCTGCAAGCTGGTGTCTGTACACAGCCAGAGATTGTTTAGGAGGTTAATGAAGCATCACTCTGTAACACCACTGTACAGTCACGAGTGTCTGTACAAGTCCTCTCTCTAGTGGAGAGAGAAGACTTCGCTTCACGTCAATTTTGCAAAGTCGCATTCTCCCCAGTTAAACTTTTATTCATATCAATAATTTAAGCTCATCAACTTTATAGTTTTGAATCAGGACCTTCAGTATTTGGATCAAGAAGCTCGTGGAAAACAAGGTGAGCCAAATTCAGAAGGCTACAGCTTTTATTTCAATGTATCAGATAAATATTTAATCAACATTTAGGTAAATATAAGTATTGGATCCGACTCGGTATCAGCAGATACCCAATATTAAAAGCCTTGGATCGAGATCGGGGCCAAAACAACTTAATTGTGACATCCCTAAAGGAAACATATTTTTCTTTCCTGTGTGTTGCGTTTACCCATCAATTTATTTATCCTTTTGGGGCTGCAAAGTGTATACTGCTCTTATAAAGATATCAATATAAAAGCCCATATGATGCCTTCATTATTATTGTTGAATAGTGGCTCAAGAAATCTTTTAGGGATATGTTTCCACAGGTTCTCCCCATACAGACCAACACAAATGTGATTCCCCAATATGCCACCATTACAAAGCACCAGGGAAACATCTGGATGAGTCATGGTCTTACCAGCATTGTCTGCTGCGATGCTGCTGTATGGGGGTGGAGCGTCTGCTGCTACCTGTGGACTCTCTTCTGGGTCCTCCTCATTGGGCAGCTGTTGAAGGGAGGGGGGGCATTAAGGCTACAATGCATTGGTGGCAGCACTGGCTGCTCTCCATTTGAAACAGATGCTTTTAGATAAAGAAGCTTCACACTGCCTGTGTAGTATTAAATGATTATCGCAACACCCTGGCCTATTTAAAATAAGTCACAAAGTAGGCCTAAGCATCAATAAAATGATCATAGGAGAAGAGTGGAGACTAGGCTCACATCAAAAATGTTTTTCAAGCACATATGAACATAATATAAAAGGCAGAAATGAGAACCAACCACAATGTGGCCATTTCTCTCATTAATAGTAGGAAACACATGAGCAGGGCAATCCATTTAAAAATCAATCAAAGTTTTGTCTGTAACTTTAGACACAGAAGCCAGACTCAGCTACTCCTTTCGCCTGATTCACCTAAACAAGATTTTAAAACCAAGCCCATTTGATCAATTAACATGAATGTCAGTTTCCAGAAAGGCCACTGAGGTGGTGCAGAATACCAAGAAGTAAGTCTGCAACACTGGGTTTGCAGAGGTATAAAATTACAGGTTAACGCCACCTTTGTTTTCCCTTTGGTGTGGGTGACACTTTATTTTACAGATTCCATAGCTTCCTGTAATTATCTAGAAAGGAACTGATATCCCACCATAAATTCATAGGATTACATTACAGGGAATTATTATTATTATTATTATTATTATTAAGGGAATTCCTCTGGAAAAAACTGCTCATAAACTCAACACACCAAACTCAACTGAAGTAACTGTCAACTCTCTCGCAGTGTTCAAGTGGCATCATGTATGATACACTTAACTGGTTACAGCCTCTCTTTTCACTGGTTGCTCTTTGTTTTTAAATGCATTTAGTTTAACTATCCTTTATATTTAAAACAGCTTCTAGTTCCATTCAGATCATCATATTCACTTAGTCTCACTCAACAACCTTTTTGTACTGTGCCTATGATCTTAAAAGCACATCTCCCAATTTCTTTTAAAGTTTAAAGCGCCATCAAAATGGAATAATGTGGATTATTTCTTTTTATGACTTCAAGACTTCTTTGCTTGCTTTCAAATGTACTTGTCCCTTATTGTATTTACCATCATTTTTAGTTTACATGGCATTTAAGTTATTTTATTTCTCATTAATTTTGTGTGATGATACTTGTAACAGATTTAATGTGTGTGATTTGGGATTGTGGGAGAGCCCTTATGTGTATGTTGTTGTTGATGATATTATGTTAATTGTTTTGTGTCGTTGGACTATTTAATTTCTCATCATTATTAATGAGGGGGTTTTTTTTGTTTGTTTAAATGTTTGTTAATTTCCATGTGTTTGTGCCTGAGGACCCCCTTGAAATCTAGATGGTGCATCTCAAGGGGTTTATGCTCTAATTAAAATTTGAAATAAATAAAAAAAAAATAACTTCCAAAATAAGAGTTATTTACAGAAAACTTTCCAAGAAATAATCAAGAAGTTATAATAAAGACTGTCTGACCGACCAACACCTAAGTTCGCTAAGCAGGTTAGCTGGCAGATTTAGCAGTTAAACTAAATGACCAATAAACACACAACTGCTGTAGGTCATGTGCTATCCAAACATTAACATTATCATACACAGATGATTGTCGAAAAGCGTTAAATTAAGTTAAACCTTGCCTAGTATTCAACAATGCTAACTAGATAGCACACAGTTAGCTGGGAAGCTTTACTGACATAACTCAACGCTTGACACCCACAAACAATCAGAAACAAAACGCCCGAACAGACAATCAAGTTCACATTTATCATGTACCGTTAGCTTGAACTAAAAAGCTAATGAGGAAATGTTAACTAGTTAGCGTGCTGTTAACAACCAGCTTCATTCGATGAAAATAACGAGCCTCATCGCGATAAAACTGACATAACTATAATTGACGACAATGACATCCAGCTTATTTCAATAGGAAACCGTAATTTTCCGAAGGTGACACATCTGGGTGGTTTGAGCTTCTTTAATCAGTAAGTCAGAAAAATGTTAACAGCATACAGCCGACGTTAACACGTTATGTTAAATCTGTAACGTGTCAGCTAGCGACTGATAGTGTTCTCATACCTGCTGATATCTGGCGCTCGGTTCGGCCATTCCGGTTTGAACGGCTGGTAATCAACAACAGGGAAGGAATACGCCGCCCAGACACCCAACGACAACGAAATTAACGTTATATAACAGTGCAAACTGTAAACTCAGTCCTCGCCACAATGAAAACCTCTTCCTCCCTCGACTGCTCAGCGCTCACACTACTGTCAAGCTACAGGATTGTTCAGGGAAAAAACACAAGGCTTCCTGTGTAAAGGAAGCCTTGTGAAGTAAAGTCCGTATTGAGAACCATAGACAACATTGTTGCAAATGTATTGAGCTATTTTTAGTTAAGTAATAGGTAGCCTCCATCATTACTAATCTGTTTATTCAGTAATTTCTTCCTCACGAAGAACCATTATCATCTTTGTTTTTGTTTTTAAAATTACATTTCCGGTGCTTTTATTATGAAACCAAAACCGACAATTTTTACGTCATTCTTGCTAACTAGACGCAGGTCTCGCTCGCTAGTCGATTGACGTCATTGGCCACAACAAACCCTCTACCGCCCTCATTTGAAACAAAGTGAAACAACCATGAATATTATTAAAACTTTACTGACAGAATTAGCTAGGAAAATTAAAATACTGAGTAAAAGTTATCCATCATCCATCATAGTGTATTTTAGAGTAAATATTATATGCAGATGTCTTGGAACAAATTGCTGGTTCTTGACTTGATAACAACTGCGAACCCCAGCATTAATCACAAGGGATCACAGGTAAAATACAGTATGTGTAATTGGGTGGAAGACAATACCAACCATGTCACGCTATCTATCTATCTATCTATCTATCTATCTATCTATTTTGAAGCCTATTGTTTTTGGAGAGGATGTGATATGAATAAATGGATGAGCAGAATATTGGATGAGCCAAATACTGAGGAGAATGACAACTTGTAACTGCCACATGTAAGGCGTCCAGTCTGAACATGAGATACTGAAGATAAGATACTGAAAATAATATATTTCAACTTGTTTACTCTCCTCTTACACAGTCATTTCCATTGTAAAAGGAAAAAAAGTTAGAAACTGACCTATCTTCTAATTTATGTGGTCACAATCATCATACATTTTTAAGAGTAACTCATGAACATCAGTAAATAGTACATGTACATATGTACTTAATATATTCTTTAACACGCTCTCAGAATAGGCATCCTTGTGCAATAAAAACAAAAATAAAGGCAAATGGGTCTTGTAAGGTTTTATTGTATCTTTATCTAAAATTAAAAGACAACAATACCTGTGACACTTTGTATGCAAGTGTTGGAGAAGTTATATCTCAAATTGATTTTGAGTCAAGTTACTGAGATGTCTGGTACTTAAGGAGCACAGGGTAAGTGGTGCCTATGTGCTTTTGGTTGTAGTGGTGGCAAACAATCTCCACGTCATAGAAACTGAACTGGACTTTGACACGCTCATTGGGTGAAGTGAGGAAACAGAGAGTATAGAGGGCGAACTCGAACTCGGGACTGACGCCGATGAAGATGCTGCCCTTGGGCTTTATACCGTTCTTCCAGCTGAACTGTAGCGCCAGGATGTGTTTGTTCTCGTCGGGCTGCAGTGAAAGAAAAAGAAAAAGAAATGGCAAGTAATAAACGAGAGGAGAAGATGGTGGTGAGGGATGGAGAAACAAGTAGGATTGTTCGACAAAAGCAGCTGTGGGCTCGTTCTCATCAGTCTGAGGAGAAGAGACAGGAAAGAAAGAAATGTGAAACTGAAACAGAGTCATGCTGTTTGAGGTGTCAGCATGTCATTATCAGTCTTAACAAAGAGAAAGACAATTTGAAACCGGCATGAACAGGAGGTGAGAGTGAGGCAACAAATTAGACTTAGACAAATTAGACGTAAACATCCTGTCAGTGTTTTACATACTTGTTATACACACTACCTGAGTGCAGAATATGGAGACCCATTTTCACCAAGAAAAGAAAAAAATCATGAAAAGTTAGATAGGAAAAAATAAAAATACTTGTCAAAAAATGTATTATTACCAACTATCTCCTAATTTTGACTTTTTATCTCATAATTATGACTTCATTAGTCAAAATATTTGACTAATCTCATAATTTTGACTTATTAAGACAAGATTTTGATTTTGTATCTCATAATTTTATAGCTCATAATAATTCTTAATAATTACAGAGTCAAACTTTTGACTTACTACCTCATAATTTTTAATAATTTTGACTTCATAAGTCTAAATGTTTGACTTGTCATGACTTTGACTTAGTCAAAATTATAATTTTTATTTATTATAATTTTGACTTATTTGGACAAGATTTTGGCTATGCATCTTAGAATTTTGACTAAGTAAATCAAAACTTTTGACTTACTAATTAATTATTATGAGTATAACTTTTGACTTAATGCCTCATAATTTTTTTACTTACTATCTCATAATTTTTACTTACTGTCTCATCATTTGTGCCTTCATAAGTCAAAATCTTTTACATATCTCACGATCTTGACTTACTATCTCATAATTTTGATTTAGTAAGTATTTTTATGTTTATCATCCATAATCTTTCATTTGTAGTCTTTTCCTGGTGGAAATGTGCTTCCAAATAGACATAGCTTGAAGAGATACACACATATTTGGGAAGATAGTCCTATTGGTCAATTCCACCATCACCTGATCATAATATCAAACATAATTGTGTCCCTTTGGTCCAGTGGTCCATGCAAATACTTTGGCATGCAGTAAAGCATGATACTACTGTAAAGGGGATTGATGAAAATTATGCAAAATAGGATATGAAAATGTTGCACTGTTTCAAGCTGAATAGATTTTTAAATACTTATAAAATACAATATTGTTTATCCTATATTATACATATAATATACAACAGACATAGTAGTGCTGAAATATATTCTTGCCCCATTTTGGTCACTCTTAGTTAAAGCAAGAAACACAATAACATCGTACCTGGGGTGAATTTGCATTGACACTGTAGCCTTTGTAGTCGATGTGTCCCAGCTTTTCTTGTAGGTAGAGCTGGATCCAGTTGTGAAAGCCGATGACAGTCCGCCTTCCTCTTGTCTCTCCAACAAACACGTGTTCAAACCCTGAAGAGTCTGGCCTGGTGGGAGGTAGACACACGCCATACTTTCTCACTTGTTGTTACATGCAGAAAAACATTCTCATGGTCATGCCCCAAGCTCAGTTCATTTAAAAGCAGATGGAACCTAAAGGTAGCAGCTTGGCATCTATGAAAACGACCAAATTGTATTAAGTCATGTGCCATTTGGACAAAATGGGACGTTTAGTGGCTGCTCCCTTCCTTAACATGCTACAAATAACCATTTTCGATATGGTTCTACTCACAGTGATGCTGACTGGATGTGCTACACAGAGCCAGTTCCTCCGAGTAAGACGGCTATCATCACAGTGCCAGATTCCACTTGTGAAGTTTTATTTATGTGCTGTGCCAGATTCCACCCACCTGCTGGATCCTCTCCTCGCATAAAGTTCAAACCAGATCCTGTACAGCTGCTCCTTGAATTGTGTGTCATCCGCTGGAGAGAGGTGCTTCTCTACCAGATATTTATGAGCTATCTGCAAACAAACAAGAAGTTCCTATAAAATGTTGTCATTTACAATTTTAGCCATGCTAGTGCCGTGGCTCTAGGAATGGCGATCACCACTTTGGTCCATCCTGAAATATCTCAACAACTATTTGATGGATTGCCATGAAATTTTGTACAGACATTCATGGTTCCCAGACAATGATTCCTACTGACTTTCGTGACCCCCTTACTTTTCATCTAGTGCAACCATCAGGTCAAAGACTTAATTTATTCAACACTTTGGTTTATGACCAAATACCAACAAAACAAAATACATTCCCATTAGCGTCAGCTTTACTTTGTGTTTAGTGCTAATTAGTAAAAGGTAGCATGCTAACATGTTAAATTAAGATGGTGAACATGGTAAACATTATACCTGCTAAATATCAGCATGTTAGCATTGTCATTGTTAGCATGTTAGCATTTAGCTCAACGCAAAGCTGTGTCTAAGTACAACTTCACATCTTGCTTTACCTATCAAACACTCCAGACTGCTCAATGCAGAATTGGTTGCCCCAACCCGATTTATCATCATGTACATTACAAACTGAGGAGCAAAACTGGTTTTGGATCTGCATTATTGTTCTGCAATTGTTGCAATGTTTTCTTTGTTTGGCACTGATGCCACTACCAGATTTGTATGAGATATCATATCTGTCAGAACAGAACAACAGCAGAGTTTTCAGGCCTACACCTATAGAACAAAATGTAGAACATTCAGAACCCTTCAGGAGTTGGACCAGACCCAATCTAACATGGTTATGAGTAATAAAAGTAATAATAATTTAATCATTGCAAGAGTCAGTTTAATTGTATTATATGAATATTTAAACAACTGTGTAACTCCTAATTAGTCCTCATTAATTCTTTAGTTGAAATGGACCTTTATGAGGCACAGCAAGAGGGGAGGGTTTAATTCCAAAAGTCCCCACAGGTACCTTCATAGTGGGAGTCTGAATGATGGAGTCCAGGAACTTGTGGTTCTCTGCCACCTCCTCGGGGGTTACAATTTCTGGCTCACCAGTGTCACTCTCATAGTTATCCAACAGGGAGATAAAGGCTGCAGAAACAAACGCAGACACTCCTCAAAAAGGGATTTTGTTTAGTCTGGGATTAATACATAATGTCATTTTTCAAAACATGTAATAAGTTTAAGTGCTGTCCAATCCTAGAAACGTGGATATAATGACGATTATGAAGACAACCAAGCATAGCTGAATACAGAAACTAAGTACAAAAATAGCAATAGCAATCCCAACTATTACATAACTCAACTCCTTATACAGCTCTGTGCAAGGGCACTGCCTTCTCTTACATGCTACACAATGTAAACCTGTGAAAACACCACTAGACAAAAATTGCCGGAAGAAGCCAGTAGTTGGAGAGGAGCATCTTTCTGCACCCAGCGCAGTGAACTCTGCATGCTCTGTGCTTATGCAACATGCCACTGTTCGTCATAAGGAGATTATGAGTAGATAAAAAAGCTTTACTCTGGAGGGAGGTGACGGGGAGGATAGCTTCAAACTGGCAAACGGTGCCGTGGAATGTGTGAAGAGATCATGTCAATATAAACATTTTTTGAAGCAGTAACTAATTCCCCATCCGGAAAATCCAGTTGTAGGCTGCCTTATCCCACAGAAACAAGTGAAAGATAAATAAAAATGAGGTCAAATCATGGTGATTTTGCAGCTTGTCCTCAAAAACAACTATCTGTACTACTCCCCAAAAAATATTTCTGCACTTACCTAAAAACGTCTCCTTTTTGAAAATATTCTCATCGACAAATGTAAACAGAGGATATCCTGCTCCATCATTGTTGTCGTTGACCATGCTGTCTCCAGCTTTGCCCTGCAGCAGGAAGACAACCACTCAAACTTTGAGTCAAAAATTTGACTTGTGCGAATAGTTTATGTAGGCTCACTGCTTTCTGTTTTCCCAAAAACTCTTAATATGCTGTTCAACAAATGCTCTTCTTGTATGCTTCCATACATTTTGCATTCAGTCATTTAATGTGTTAAAATGAGAGTGTTATGGATGTTTATTGATGTGATAAAAGTTGTTTCAAGATGGTACACAAAACCAAGATGCACATAAACTGCACATAATAAGATGTTGTAAGTCATGATTAATAAGAGGAGCAACCTCATGTCTGTGAGTGAGTGAGTGAGTGAGTGAGTGAGTGAGTGAGTGAGTGAGTGAGTGTGTGTGTGTGTGTGTGTGTGTGTGTGTGATGCACCTGCAGCGAGATCCTGTAGTCTTTTCCCGGTTTGAGTCTGTTGATGTCATTGTCCCATAGCTCCTGCACCATAGCCGACAGCTCTCTGTCACTCTCAATCATGATGCGACTGCTCGGTTGGGTTCTTGGTCCCGCAGTGGATGAGCTGTGGATGCTTTGGTCTCAGTATATGTCTCTAACAGGAGAGGAGCAGTTAATAAAGCTTCTGCTAGGCTTGGTGTTAACAATGAGCCTCAGCAGTGGACAGTAACAAAAAGCACATTTGCTCTCAGAATGAACTAAAGTACAATTCTGGGGTACTGGTACTTTATATTGTATGTTTACTTCACTACAGTTCAGAGGGAGATATTGCACCTTTTAGTTTTTTTGTTTTTACATGCAAAACATCTGCTGAACTATAAGATTAAGGCAGTTCCCTCATACACCCATTCTTTACTAGATTCCAGCAATTTAGCCAACTGTAGTCAATTACTGAGTTATTACAGATATTCATTAAAATCCCTTGAAGTTGTGTTTGCGACTGGGAGAGCACTTCATAATACATTTGTGTCACTGGGCAAAAGTTTCAAAGTTTATAGATGCATATATGTATTTTCCTTCAAAATGTGTCTGCCTCTCCGAAACGCAAGGTGCACTGTTGATTATTTATGTTGCATCTCATTTATCCAAAGAAGCCAAAACTCTTCAATAGCACATTTGAGAACTGGTATTATTTCTTCTAGGTATCAAGGTTGGCAGATTAAAAAAATATTAAGGAGGAAAAAATGTGTGCGCTGTATGATTTGGGAGAAAATTAGTCCTGTTTCCTTTTGTACTGTACATACTGTGATGATTTACTATAAGAGTGTTGATATTCCGTGAAATGGCCCAACAAAACCCTGAAATATTCTGGCGTATAGATTATCAAAAATTGGAATCGCTGTTTAATTTTTATGTGTTTGATGTGCCACCTTTGTTTCTAAAGCCTAGAAGAGAAGGCAAGATAGATTATTTCATTAGTATTTATTCTCCAGTATTATGCAGTACATGTTTATTTATATGATTTATGAATTTTGCTGTGGACAGGACGGTCTGGAATCTGATTGTGAAAATTATTCAAATTGGTTATCTTTATTTTTGGAGTATTGCTTTATTGCGGGCCGGGCATAGTTGTATGCATGAGACAGTAATAAAACACTCATATTTAACTATCTCTTGCTTAAGATGATTTTAATTTATACAGCCACCTGTCAGCACTGTATGGGGATCTTCATTTCAGAACTTAAATCTGACTAAGATATAGTCAGACAGGCATCATATCATAAATGTCACTTTAAAAATACTTTTGGAGTTGATTTAACACATGCTTCTTAGACAGATAGACAAATTGATTTGAAGTTTTACGCATAATCACAAAACAGTGATTCACAAGGCTATCATGTTAAGTTAATGTGGGCATGTGACAGTCCATAGCATTGTAAAAACATAATGGCTTCCCCAGCCAGACAGAGCTCATTCATCCGACTTAACACTCGTGTACCACCACTCCACAACTGCATTCCACAAAAACATGGCTTACAACAGAACACACATCCATGACACCGAACTCTGGGAACTTCATCATCACCATCCGAGCCCCAGGTCGCATCCCAACAGCCACTACATCAAAATCCACTGACCTCTTCCGTTGAGTCTCGTCCCGCTTGTATGGTTCGGTGAGGAGAAAACGATGAGTGATCTGAGGGTTAGTGAAGCTCCTCAGTGTTTGCCAGGTGCTGCTGGTGGTGGTTTCCTGTTTGTGAGAGCAGGTGTCTTTACAGGCATAGTAACAGTTCAGTCAGTCAGTGTATGGAGAAAGACAGGCAGGGGGGGGGCGAACAGAGGGCAGGACAGGAGAGGGGCCATTTTAAAGGGTTATCCCCTGTCAGCAACTCTAGCCAAAGGGATTACACCATGTTGTCGTCTCTTTTCAATCTCAGGCTAAAATGTGGGCTCTTTGTTTCTTTAGTATTTCATTGTTTCTCTCTCTGTCACAGCATAACCTCTGGATTACAGGGTAAATATGGGTCACGTTTCAGGTAACAAGACGTTGTAAAGGCTACAGGAGTATACTTAAAACACTACAGAGAGCACATTTTTGAATCAAACAGAAAGTACTCAACTTGGTCTGGTAATATTTCTGATTTTGCCATTTCATTCTAAATGATCTTATCTCTTAAGACCACCTACATATTTGGTCAAAATTGAGGAAAACATCTAAACATCTAAAAAGGATAGTGACATTTCTGAACAAAACTAAATTTAAGAAAAGCCTTGCATCAGGTTTTACACAGACCACTTTCTACATTATTTTATCAGCATTTGCTTCATTACTTTTAAAGCTTTTGAAACATTCAAGTTGAATAATGACATGTTGAAAGAGTTTCATATATTCACACATCTATGTAATCTTTTTAGTTGTTTCTAATTGTATTTTTTCACTTTTTTCACTTAATGCCATCTTTATACCACCTTTATACCACCATAAAAAAGGAGCGTGGACAAAACAACTTCTTGGCTCCTGTGAAAATAAATATATACTTGGATGAGTCAGCAGTGTCTGTTTGTGTGAGACACAATACCAAATGTGAATTTCCACACTTGTGCAGGTGAAAAACTGCACTGTGATCCGTAACAACAGCGTACGTCTGAATGACTGGAAACAGTCACCTAATCATAATCAAACCTGGAAAAAATGGAGGTACAGACGCATTTCAGTCAAAACATGAGTTTTTCAATGTAACAAAGGTGGCATATTGGGTCATGTTAATATTCTGCAAAGCCTAAATGGGATCCACATTGGAGGTGTGTATTTGGGAGGAACAACTAAAGAGTGCTAAACTGTGTCTCATGACACCCACAGCAACTGGAAACAGCATTATTGTTCTGCCAGCAGCAGTAGGTTTCAGTTGGGTGTTCTGTTGCTAGTAGCAACTGCTACCGGCACAGTTCCATAGAAGCTTAACTGACATTGTTACAGCCACCATTTTGTCAGATCTGTGACCAAGCAAATACTGACAGGCATCTTTTATCTACTCCTTAACTGGCCTTGTTGGAGCATTATCTGTAGGTACTATTTTTATTATATGTTTTGTAATTTGTGATTAATTGTTCTATGATCAGCTTACTGCTAACCAAGCTAGCCAATTGTAGCTGTCTGGAGCTAATGTGTTGCTAATACAACATTCTAAGTAACTGTTGGGATAACTGTGGTGTATTTTACTCTTGTGGACTGTTTACATATGTGTGTTGCACTTCTCATGAGAACTTAATGTTGATCTTTCAGTGGTGATGCTTTGTTTCTTCCTGACATGAAGCACAATGTAACCAATTTGACAGCTAACTAGTCTGTACTTTATTGTGTAACCCATTTTTACAATACCTTTGGTCTGACACGTGTTTATGGAATCTCATGGTTGCCTGATTTCTAATCACTATCATTGAATTTGTTGTCCAAAACTGTTTCTACAGTTTCAAAACTGCTTCCAGTAAAAACCTCAAAGGCCAATTGCCATCTTCAGCTTTTACTGGAAGTGAATCTACACACATAATGAGGGCAGAAGAAGAATTATGCTAGCACCAAAGAGCATTTTTCAGTCTATGATCCAATGAATAAAACAGACAAAATGTTAAGTGGTAACATTTATTTTGAGGAACAGTATGCTGAATGCATTTCAACAGGACTCTACAGGTCCTGTATTCAAACATTTCTTATACGAGAGATGAAGTGACAGTGACTCCGCCTTTACGGGAAAGTGAATCCATGTGCAAACTGAACTGAGATTGTATTTTTACCAGACCAGCACCAATTCTGAAAGTAGTCTGCACTTTTGAAGCAGTGAGGAGCAAATCATTCAGCGTTGAAAAAGAACAGATTTGATGCAGGGTTCAATTTCATGACGTTTCCGTCATGGCAAAACAGAACTGCTTGCATGAAATAGTCTCATTTATGATCAAATGTAAAACAAAAAAAGAAAATAAATTAATATTATACAAAATAATTTTGTATCTCTATACATTATCAAGATTGTATGGCCTCTCTTTGACACTAATGTTTGGCAACATTAAAATAAAAGTTGTACAAAGGAGGGTGTGAATAAATCTAGTCAAATATCATTCCTAAATGCCTTGGCTGTTTACCAAGGCATTGGTCTTTCTCACACCACAGTCCCTGAATGACTTATCTTTCCAACAAGTACATTCACACCAATCCCAGTAACCCCATCACGTGATCTACTGTCATGAATATTAACTGCAGTGTTCTTCATTATTCCATTCTGCATGGACAAATACACGTGACTCAAACTAATTACGAAACCATTCCCCACAACCAATCTCATGAAACTCTTTTCAACCTGCCTGACTTTCATCGAATGGCGTGCAAAGACACGTTTCCGTATATGAACTCATCTGAAGAAAACGCAGATCTAAACATAATTTTAGAAGAGAAAAAATTCCTGACAAAAGATGACCCCAGCCTGAAAATAACATATTAACATACAGAGCACACTGTCGGTCTCAGGGTTTCTCATTCTTGTAGTCAACCAAAACAATCAAACAAAACCTCAGTAGTTTTGGAATTATGGCTGAATCTCCAGGTGTGCCTCCATTGCTTTAATCCAGTATCTTAATCCTGTTTCTTGATTAGATCATGAAATTCACTTAATTATCCACCTCTTAAGTTGGTCTAAAGAAAATTTAGCTGTGTCATACTTTTGACATGTGACAGAAAGCTAGCCAGAGGGTAGATACTTAATATAACAAGCAGGATACTTAATATGACAAAGAAGGGCAAATGCACAGTCTTTTCTCTGTCACACTCAGAGGGGATGGTTACTAGCTAATTGGAAGTAAACACCTTGAATTTACCAAACTGAGCTTAGTCAGCGGTTCCAGTATCAGCCCTTGATCATTATAAGCCTGCGAGATGTCAAAACTGATCATGAAATGTATGTAAAATTAAGAAGAGAGAAAGTAGATCTCTAGACCTTATCGACTGTATAACAAAGAGAAATCCAACCAAAATTTAGATTTGTTTTTTTTCTGTTCACTTGCTTTAAGTTTTGAATTCAAATTCCAGTCACAAACTACTTATCAAAGTATGTATCCTTCATAACCATAAGAGTGATTATTTAAGAAAACGTCTACTTTTACCAAAATGACCACAGCCGTTTCTCTTTCTATTTCTCTTTGAGATTAAAGCTAAAGCTGTTCTTGCCGTTCCTGACAGAATACTTAATATACATGACATCTGTCATATATTAAGTAAATATGAAAAATGTACACCCAGGCATTGAATGTTTTATACCCAAGATGCCTGATCATATTGAAAACAAACAATAGTACCATGTTGCATGGTTGTAGTGGCACTGTTGTGCTAATGCAGGTGTAGTGAGTGCCACAGGTGAAGTGATAGTTATGCGAGATAAAGTGCATTCAAACGGCACATACAGCAGTGAGATACTGCACTGGTATCAGTCCTCCTCATCACTCCAGAAGGCATCTTCTTCATCGAGATCCACACCATGGAAGAGTCTGCAACAGGCAAGAAAAGACACATTCAACCAATGTGTTTACAGATGTGTCAGTGACTAATTGGCTGAAATGATGAAATAAAAGATCACTCACTGGTTGTAACAAGGTGAATGGGGGTTGTTAAAGTGACTGTATGGGTTGACTTTGCTGAGCAGGCCAAGGCACAGCCAACAGAAGTACTGTCTACACGAGGTACATGTCATCTTATTACAGCCATCCACTTTCTAGAGAGACACAGAGACAAGGCATCAGTGGGAGAGGACTCAGCAAACGTCAATTAACAAAAGTAACTGACATAACCTGGGACTGGACATAGGAATCTTCAGGGACACTACAGAATAGATATAAACATTTAAGAGAGAGTTAGTTCCATTTAACAGAAGCACTGACTGTTGTTAAATACTTAATCATCTGTACATTTAAACTAAAATGGCTTTTGGAACAATTAAAGGACATTTTTGGACGAACTGTGTATCAAACACAGGTTGCAGTTAATTTTGTATTCACCTGTCAACCTTCTTTCATTCTGTGTATAATGTTGGTAATGAAAATAAACACTCGGTTTCATATTTGAAAACTGACAGCAGCGAACACTGACCCCTGGTGATAAAGTCAAAGCCTGTTCTACTGTCCTGTTACCAGCAAGGGGAGCCCGACCTGTATATTGGTTCCACACCGTGGGCAGCATTTGCAGTTCTCATTGAGCCAGTCTGTGCTAAAGGACTCTTCCACTGCTTTCTGGATCACCCTCTTCCCAAAGCGTTGCTCCATGAACTTCTTCCCCTCAGTTGTGGCTGACAGGTACTCATCTCTGAGGTTACGCAATTCATCTGTGGCGCAAGACAGAAAACAGGGACAGCATTGGTTTTAACCTGAGGACTGAGGGTTGGGATTGCTAAAATCTGGTACCAAGTGATGGCTCTCAACTCCTAATTCTATTCTAGGGCACAAACCCACACTTTTCAGTTGAAGTATCCATACTCAATACTCCTTTTAGTAACACGTGTTGTGCAGCTATTTTTGTTTTAACATTGCAAAAGATTTAAAAAGAAGCTTCCAAGTCTTATGAAGCTCAAGCTGTCAGCTGACAGCAGCATTAAATTTCATAAATATATAACAACACTGACAAAATAACTACTTGTCTCTCGTTGCCCTTCTAAACAAAATTACTGTATTTTCAGTGACATTACCTGCAGGGATTTTACAGTTGGAGAGACCATGATAGCCCAGCTTGCACAGTGTGCAAAAAGCATACTGGCAGGCCGAGCAAATTCCCATGGTTGTGTCTGGCTCCACCATAACAGCAGTGCCGCATGACTGGCGGGGACAGTAGACCACATCGGCCATGAGGTCCAGACTAGACTGGAGCAGCAAACGGTCATAACGGGCAAACAGCTCCTCATCTACCAGCTGCTTCACCTGAGAGATGAAGACAGAGGGAGGGTAATTGTTCATTACAACTGATAGGGTGGGAAAACTCAACTCAATTAGAAATTGCAGAGTGGGAATTTAGTTAAACCCTCGTCTGCAAAAGCACTTTTGTAAAGTGACTTTAGAACTACAAACAAACACAGGCACATACACACACATCTACTTTACCGCTCTCTTACCTGCAACGGTGTGGCTAAGGAGGTACATTTTGGCTCAGGGCAATTAAGGCACTGAACGTTGCCGTCCCGTATTTGGATCTGGAAGTATTCAGTCATGCAGGCCTTGCAGTAGACATGCTGGCACTCCTTAAAGCAGAGGCAGCTGGAGCCCAGTTTCTCTAAAAAGCATATCCCACAGCAAAACACCTTGCTGTCAAACACCCTCTGCCGCTGCGCCTCGTCAAAGTCCAGGAGCTGAGGTAGGAGGTCGGCACGCGGGTCCATCAGCAGGATGGTCCGCGGGTCCAGTTGAGAAGACGAAGACAACTGCGGTTCAGACTTTTCCTTCTTCACTTCTCTTTTGTTCTCCTCAGCATTTTCAGAATGACTCCCACACTGCGTCAGAGCTGAACAAAATTGATAAACGTAAAAATCACTCTCAAAAAACAACCAAAAAAGTCTACATTTTTACAAAACTAAAGTGTGCTCCTTGCAGATACTTAAGCAAAATAATATCATCTTCTCATGGAAGGGAAATACTCATCATGTGGTAAATTTACTTAACATGTAAATTGACTGAGGAATCAAGTGCTTTATTTGATCAATGTAGACCTTGTGTAAGGTCTACATTGATCAAATAAGGACTTGTTTGAGACACCAGCAATTGTTTTATAGCAAACAAATTAGGCAGGGTGAATAAATGCTAAATGCTCATACTGTACCCAGTTAATCTACAGTATCAGACAGCCAATCTACTTAGCAGCAGAATGGTAGTAAGAGAATAGCAATGAAAGAAAATTAGGAAATGTTATCTACTCTTAATAGATATATATTGGTATGACTATTAGAGAGGTATCTTAGCTAATGCAGATGCATCCACAGAAGCAAAATAACTACATTAATTTAACAAAACACATACTGTACCTGTGGCTGCAGGTTCGGTTTTCCTGCGCTCACCACCTGCCTTACTTCCTCCCCTGATGACTTCAAGAGGAGACTGGATGCCCAGAAAGTCCAGAGCCTCCTCTTTGAGGAGCTGGATCCATGTGAAGAGAATCACACAGCCTTGGTTCTCCTCCCACAGCTCATCCAGGCGTCTGCACAGAGCGCTCATCTGAGGAGATAAAATGGAAAAGGAGAAGGAACAGGTATTGAGAGTGATGAATGGTAAGGACTGCCCAGAAACTTTGTTTTGAGTGATACCAACAATCTTTTTCAAGGTAAAGCGTAGTTGACTATCAATGTGAATACTTTGCCAAACCCTGCCGACATGTACAGGTCAGCTTTTGTATAGTTATATAGTGAAGATATAAGCGAGCATTAGTCTTACCTGTGCTCTGGTCATCCATTTAGAGCTGAGAGTGAAAGTTGGTGAGGAAGTGGATGGATAGTCTGCAGGAAGCTCAAAGTTGAGGACCAAAGGAGGTAGGAAGCAGACATGATATTCAGTTTGCTTCTCTCCTGCAAGACAGAGGGGATTTCATTACATTCCTAATGGGAGTAAGACTAATAAATATGGCTTAAGTGGGAGAGAATACACTTAACGTGTCAGTTCATGCACTATTACTTTATACCGTATTATTATCATCAACCGGTAAACCCACTTTGTACTTCACACTTATTTTAATTTTATACTTATACCAACTTGGTACTTCATATATCTGACCTGTATTATAGTGTATTATATTTTTTGCTTAGTACTTCTATTCCTGTGTGCACTGACGTGATAGTGAGCTGCTGTGACAAAAGAGTTTCCCCTCTGGGATCAATAAAGTATTTCTGATTCTGATTCTGAATAACTTTATGCAAATCATCTACAATACAGAAGGAAGGCAATATATGAAAAGTGCTTACTACACTTGACTTGCAAATGATTTGTGTTTAAGTTGTATGCCTTGCTCTTATTTCAACACACAGCTTACTGACAGCTGTACCTTTGACAACAACTTTGAAATCAGGAGGGAGCTCCAGACAGAGTTGGATCTCTCCCCCCTGTGCAGAATCCGCCCGGTGGAACTCCTCCTCATCATAGATGCTTGCTAAAGCAAGCAGCTCATCCTCCTGGGCTTCCTTGTCCTCAGACATTTACATTCCTGTAATAACAATATAACATAAATTCATAATTACGAAAATCTACAATAAACAGCAAAAGCAACTCATGGATGTAAAAAAAAAAAAAAAAAAAGCCAAACAACTACCAGACATCACACAGTCAAAGTGAGTTTTGGCGAATCTCGTATTTCACTAGCTACTATCAATACAAAAACAAAATCAGCATTTGACATTTAATTAACGTTTTACCTTTACACACGCCTACCTTTTCGTGTATTGATTATTTGATCTAAATCACTATTCTCGAGGCACTCTCGTACACAGAGTAAGTGAACGCTACATCAGTGGTGAGCATAGTCTGTATTTACACACAGCTAACGTAACTTTGTTGTGATATAACGTCAGTTTGCCTCTTAGCTAACGTTAAGGCTATAACGTTACTATGGCTCAAACGTTAGCACGCTAACTAGCAAAAGTAACGTGGTCGTCATTAAATGATTATTTAACAACAATATAAAGGAATGTTGTTGAGGACAGGGGGAAACCGGCAAACTTCACGCCAGGAGACAGTTAATCTAGCGAACTAGGAAACTAGCAGCGGGGAAAAGCATTCAAGCTACCTAGCAATGTTAGCTGTAAACAGTGGCTATGGCTACAGTCGGAGCTCGGCCCTCTGTGGCAACTCTGTACATCTGAGCAAAGCTATTTCAAGTGCGATAACACAGTACTAATATGAAAATAACGCGTTTCTTACCTTGTCTGACTCGAGTATTAACCTAGTGACTCCTGCACTCTGACTGGTTCATGACTGGGGCAGTTTGGGTGTGACAGCGCCCCCTGCAGGCTAGTTGGTGTACTACAGGTTTACTTCGGCGTTCACTTCCTCCATTCAAACTGCTATTAGCGACACATCCGTTCATATTTATTTACAAAAAATATGTCGTCTGTGCGTATTTATTTTTTATTAGTACAGTCTAAGAGAAGTTGACTAATGTCACACAAATGTATGTTCTGAAATTATGTATACCCCTCCTATTGTTAAATAAAATGTTTTATGACTGGAGAAGGACCTGGCTGCAGACTCGGGTTGACTGAGACAACCATTTTATACATCATCATATTAGGGGTTCAAGCCCCGAGGGGGTTAGTGCTGTCTTATTATTAATAGTTGTCTTATGCCGTGGCTCAAATTCCCGTGAGCTGGAATGAGCTAGAAACATGAAACTTGGCCCAGTATCTTGAAATGATGTGCATGTGCTTCTACGGAAAATGAGCCCAATCGGCCACATGGTGGCGCTGTAATCGCGGCCCAAAAATGCTATTTTGAACAGGCCACGCCCCTCACACCATACGTCTGAATGGCTTGACTTTTCATATACAAGTCCAGCTCAATGTGCTCTATGAAAAAGCCTCTTGCACCACTAAAGTCCGCCTAGGTAGATTTTCCGCCATTTTGATTTTTCTGAAAAACACATTTTTGACACATCCTCCTAAACCGTAGGTCTGATTGCTACCAAATTTTTGGTGGATAATTACTGGACGGAGGTTGTTAAAAGTGTTATAAATCTTGTTGATATCTTACTTAATTTTCAAGATATTGACCAATGAACTTCAAAAGGGGCGTGGCTCAGCTTATGAACAGACCAAAGTCAACAACCTTTGGGACAATTATCACAAAACTTACAGGATATGTCCACATAAGTACCTGAAACATACCCTAAAAGTTTCAGTCAAATCGACAGCTGGGGGCGCTACAAACACAAATCAGACTATGAATCACATCATATTATTTTCTTCATTCTATTTGTGAAAACGCATAAAAAGGGAGATTTCACTGCTTTTGTCACGTCTAGGCCACATTTGACCAGGTCCAGATCAAAAGCTGTAAACTTCCAGCAGTCTGTGTTGGCTTGAATCCCAGAATTGCCACTTGCAGCTATATTTATATTACAAAATATATAAGTCCAAAATTCTTTCTTGGCAATATTAATATTTATAATCCTCCTCTAATACTAGGAATTCACAACCTCCAAATTATTATTTTTTTTTTTACTCATTTTGCTATTGGAGTAGGGAGGCAAGTAATTATTATTTTGATCATTTGTCATTTAATCTGTATAGTCACATTTGAGAAATTGGAACCATTTTTAGCTTGAAAATTTACTTAGACAATTAATCCACTATCAAAATTGTTTCCAAATAATTTTCTGTCCAGTGATTGATTAATCGACTCGTGTAGCTGTATCACAGTGTGTCAAAATTACAAGTAAACGTCCTCCTGCTCAACTTTACACACTAGGGTAAAGCAAGGACCTGACACACATAAAAAGCATATCTGCGCTGTCACTAACAGGTGTCATGGGACTGGACTGGAGTGGAGGAGATCCTTTCGTTACAACTAATGAAAGGCACTTAAGCAAATGTCCACAGTTTACAAGGTTACAGGGTGTTGTAGCGTGTTCATGACCAACAATAAACTGAAGCCTCCATTCATCGTGTCTGAAAACTGAAGGCTGAAGATAGACACTGTGTTCACTAATAACGAAGAATGTCTCACAGCACATGCTTTTTTTTTGGTCAAGATTTATTTTTGCTTTTTTTGGTGATGTGGCAACAACAGCAGCACCCAGAAGGCGATTAGTTGGACCAGCATTCACACTGTTACGTAGAAAAAAAAAAAAAGAAAAAAAAACAGTACAAGGCTACCAGAGAACAACAGACAGATCATTGCTTTTGAATGAGAAAAGCCAAACAATTAAATCCTGCACGACAGTAACTTATAGGATCTAGTTTCAACATACAGTACAAGTAAACTCAACAAAAACTCTCTCCTTCCTTTTAAACTTAAAACATTATAATCCAGCAGTTACAATTATTTGTAGTGGAAAAAAATACACTATTTGTCATGTATAACTTGGAACAATCCATGTTCGTTTACATGTGCCACTATCTTTACCTTATTTAGACATACTGCAATATTTTACATTTTCATGAATCCTGGGTGTATTACTAGTTTTCTTCTGCACAGCCACTTTACATACAATTCTTCACATCTGACATTCTTAGCTTAAATGTGCTCAGGAGATGCTGAACAAAACAATCTTTAACATAATGGCCATCAAAGCAACACGGAGAAAGCAGTTTCCAGCCCACACTCACAACTTTTGTGTCATAAAGTAGTCCATTCAATATTAATATTATGCAATATTTTTGTATTCAAAGAAAATGAGAAATGACATGCCGAGGAGGCTAAATGATGAATAGTATTGATTAAGGATGCTGCTGTCTGTGTCTTCAAGAGAGGCTACTGTGCCATCAATAATCTCAGAAGAAAGACAGAATTGGGGGCGAGTAGCAGGAGAAACGGGAGGCGAAACTCAGGGGTGACAGCTGCAACAGTTAGTCAATGTCCATTTCAGGGAGCTTGTTCTCTGCCGTTCCCTTTTCCGTGCCTGCGGATGTGGCTTTGTCTGGGTTGCATGGCTGGCTCTCTGTTCCCTCCTGCCCGTTGACTGGCCCATTCTCCGTCTTCTCCTCCTTAGGAGGCTCCACCTTGGGCTTGGGTTTGGACACCACAGGGTTGCAGGCCGAATAAAGCTCCTGAACGCGGAAAAAGAAAGCATTCGTTAGACGAAGACTTAGAGATTGCAGTGGTTTGTGTGGGGCTGGCAGTTGTTCTAACACTGGCTGTGTGGCGTCAATATTTTCTACAGCTTCGTAGAACATACACTACCTCAATTACTTGCCGTGGCACTGAGTGCATACAAGTTGCATGTGCAAACATGACAACATAAAACAATGTTGTAATTAGTACTCTCAGTACCTTAGCCTTGGCCTGGATCTCCCAAACTTTGACCACTGGTTCCAGAGTAAGGTCCTGACTATTCTGCTGGTTCATCTTGCTGTTCATCCAGACCATGGCATCGTTCACCTGCTTGTCCACCCGAGTCACGTCCAGCTCATCCAGGTGATTGTACTGCTCATCCTGTTGGGAGAAGCACAGGTAACTTATGCCACCTGCTTGGTGATTGTTCAATAGTCTAACCTACAACCACATTAACTGTTCTTAAAAACTGCTTTATAGCAATTTTAGTGTCCCATGAGAGCTGCTGCTTTATTATATCACCAACAAAATCTAACTAAGCTGGCTCTCTGTGCCAGGTTACCTTTGCCTTGTAAGCTTCAATGATCTTCATGTACATCTGGATCTGTCTGCCAAACTCCTCAAATGCTTTTGGCCTCTCCTCAGCTTCCATGTATCTCTCATAAATTGGCTGGCCAATTTTCTGTAAAAGAGGAACAACATCAGGTTTAGTCAGCAAGAGAAAAACACTGAAGAACCAAGTCACCACTTAATGACAAAATCAACTAATTAACTTCTGAAAAACATTCATATTGTTGAGGATAGAGTAATTCTCCAAGTTTAAATATTGCAATATGAATATCAACGTTCTATTAAAATCACAGAGCACAGGAGACAAACATATTGCTCACCACAGTCATCTTAACAACACTTAGAAACAACTGTCCAGTCACACACTACATGGCTGGTTACCTTTAGTTCAGCCAGTTTGTCAATGTAAACTTGTTTCTGTTGGTCCTCTCCGTCTTCATACAGCCAATTCTCTGTGTCCTCAAGTTTTAATGAGAACGTGTCACGATCCTACATGAAGTGGGAAGTACAAGAAGTAAGATTAAATTCACAATTTATAAAATCATGAAATACATATACAGTATATCTGAATTTAAGGTTTAAACCCACTGGAAGTTGCTCTATACTCACAGCTTCAGTCACAAACTTCTCCAGGACACCGTGCAGTTTATCCCTCATGTCGTACACATACTCTTCTACGTTGTTCTTTGCGTCGTTCCTCTCCTTCTCTAGTTTATCCTGCATGATCATCTTGCCCTGGAAGAGTCACAATGAAGGTGCTCCTGATTAGTCCGCAAAAGCGTAGCAGTGCACACAAACAAATTCAAGACGGGACATCAAAATACTTGAGGATGGACCAAGACAGAAAAAATAAAATGATATTTGGTCACCCACTTCCTGATATTACATAATATACCAGTCATACAGAACATAAGAATAACAATTAAAACATTGGTGAAATGTTACAATCATGTTATGGTATCTAAATGATTTTAAGTGGGAAAGTTAAGTTAAATCTAATCCACCTCTACAGTAAATCTTAAAATAACAATGAGAAAAAAACCCTCATGAAGGCAAAAACCTTCATGAACAAGTTTGGAATTGTAAGTAGTTTTAGAGTATTATATCATTATTATGTCATCAGATAAAGCACGGCTATTATATTATAACCATAAATATAAAGTGGCCGACAGTCATTCCTTTTTGTTTTAAATAAAAAGCAAATGAAACCAGGACCAGTAAGTCTCACTAGCACATTGCTTGGACAAATACTGTGAGTGCATGCTTGACATTCCTGGTGATTTTTAGAGCATTACCTCATTCTCCACAAACACATTTAGTACGTCACTGGACAGCTGCCAGTGCAAATTGTCTTCTATGGGCAACTCCACTGTCTTCGTTTTCACTTTGGGCTTCTTCGCCTGAGGGGGCTGGTCGTTCTTCTTCTCCTGCTTGGCGTTGTCCGTCGTTGTCTGAAAACAGAGAGATGAAAATAATTTTAGTCTGTGCAAATACTACATAGGCATAACTATGACATACCTAAAGCACATGTTAAATGTTCAACATGTGCTTTATCCAAGGATATGTGTTCAAAAAATTCAATGGCCGTCAATCTGAATGATCTTATTATTCTCAAAAAGATGTCTTTACAACATAAAGCCTTGTGTGACAGTCAGTTTAAGCCTCACTGGAACCTCTCTATTGTGCTTTTTAAATACACAGGCAATTATTTTAAATTTATTTGTCTTTTAGTGGGTGTATGTGAACATTTTCAATAGTTATTATTCTCTTTAAATGTTTTGTTGTGGTGTTATTGTTACAAACTCCCCTTGAACTCACCAAAACATGTTCTTGAATAAAAATAAATGGGTTATCACACCAAGAAGTAATACTGAAATGCCAAATCCCATATATGTTTAAATACAATAAATTATTTGTGTAATGTGTATATGTGTGTGAAAATAAACACAATATCCTTGGCTGACTGCTAATCATCCAGTGTGACTTTGTTAATATGAAAGTTAGGATACTTAACGCAACGGTTACCTTAGTGCTGGGCGATATGTATATACAGTATATCATAACAACAACTATTTCCATATCATGCCAGACCAATATTATTCCTGATACATGTCATTTCTATGAAATGCTTATATTCTCAATTTAAAAACTAGTCATGTGATGTTAAAACGGTTCTAATAAATCTATATAAAACTTGTTTGCTAAAATGAAATTTGTTTATTAGAAGAACCTGCTCTGTGTCGAGGCTATCATCCAAGTGTAATGTCTTCAGTCCTTAACCTGAAAAAGTTGGAGGGCACTGTGTTTCCCACAGATTGACATATTATTTGTGTTGGATCTGCCAAACAATGGACCTTTGAGGATTGTTTGTATTATATTCATACTATTTAAATCTAATAGTTCTTAGATTTTATTGCCAATGGCAGAGCTTTGTTTTGGAACACTGTATTCTCGTTAGAACGACCCTCTGGTTCTGGCAATGTTTACCATTTAGGCGATGTAGGAATGTGTCTTTGGCTTATTTTGTAATAGATGTTTTGGATGAAACACCAAACCAACTGACAACAGGAAAAAAAATTCTGTCTACAATGGCATCACGTTTTGTTGAATTTGCACATATTGTTGTTATGGACATAGATTTTATCTTATGATTGGCAATCGTACCACATTTCTGCCCTCCCAGGGTATATGCAGGAATCCTGAAGTTAAATTTAATACCTTTTAAGACCTTTTTTAAAAGACCCATTCCATACATTTTAAGACCTCATCGCCACTTCGAGTTGAATAAAATGACTAACTCCTATTTGTTTACACTGGAAACGAGTGCACTTGCTTTTCACATTTGACAGGCTTTTTGGGTTGCCACTTGCCCAGCGCTTGTAGAAAGCAGCGTAATTCTGCCACATATAATATCAAAACTATTGACATTACGGTGATTGCCGTATCGCCCAGCACAAGGTTACCTCCATCTCCTCGGCCTCTGACTTCTTGTCTCCGTTGTCTCCACCCTGGAGTTTCTGATCCTCCTGGTCCACCTGCATTTTGTTCTGACACACGGTAACAAAAGAAAAGACGTATGATATCAACGTAACATATGCCATTGTGTGGCTGGTTTTATGCAAACTCTGGGTTCAGACAATTGCAACATGAGCGTCCAGAGTCAAAACCAAAAATCACTGAGACACACCACCCAAAAACATATTTGTAGGAAGCTGTAACACTCATTTGACTTGACAACATTCAGTTGGTTTGTGCAAATCATTTCGGTTGTTGATTTCTGTTTGAGCCTTGTTCAAGATACAACGTTCTTTTCACTTTGTTCAGAAGAGGCCGCTTGCTGCTGTTAATCACACCACAGATCTAAATTATGTTTTCTAGGCTTCTCATAGGTCGTATTTGATGCAGAGGTATTGTGTTTGATAGCATTAATCCTGGAGGTGTTCATTATATTGTCACATTTTGTCAGAAGAACAGTTATGACGCATTACTTTGGGGGAAAAAAAGGCAGAATGGATGCAAATGCGTTCCAACAGTTGGCTCTGGAGCACAGATGGCGATGAACAACCCGAATCAAAATGCCAAACAAATTACAAAGAGGCATTAGAGAGAAATAAATGCAACCCCTTGAAGCTGTCTTAAGCTTGTTAAGGCAAGACATCTAAATTCCATAGTGATGACATGACCGACCAAGACCGACCTTGGTATTAAAAAACCAAGGTGTGGCCACTGGCCAGACTGATTTTCTGTGAGAACGGGTGGTGAAACACAAAGCAAACAGCATAAAACAAAACAGGAGCACCTCTGTGTGTTTCTCAGTCTCTTTCTGTCTCACACACACCCCATGTAATTATTGTCTTACACCCAGTGAAAATACTCACAGTACACACCTCCTCTTCCTTCCCTGTCTGGTCTGTCTCCATTGGTTCCTCGCCCTCAGCTGTTTTCACGACCTCTATTAGCGAGGCGCTTGATACACTGAACACACCGTGAACGTTGATACGAACTTTCACCTTGACCTTTGCACTCTCCCCAGACGCCTGAGGAACCACATTCTTGATCAGGAACTGGCCTGTAGGGCAGAGGAAAGGGTCTAAGGTTAGGATATCCTCTTATATCAATGTGGAAATCCAACACATTAGAATTAAATAGCAAATACATTTGGGAGGCTAAGTGGAATCACAGTATAAGATACTGAATATTTGTATTTTCCAGAAAATGAAATTATTTAGTAGTTAAAATGAACATGTTTTAGCAAGATTGTATCAAACATCTTGTGACTAAAAGCTGGATAGAGTTGGTTGATTAATGTATACATGCTTAAAGGTTGGCATCATTCTAACTGCAAAGTAGCTGCAACTACTCAAAACTAGGAGCTAACAAAGCTGACATGGAGCAGGAGCATATATGAAAGTTAAAAATTAACTGTCTCTAAGTTACTTATAACTGGCACACTTTGGACTTCTACTTGCAAATTACAGATTTAATTAATAAATACAAAATATTTCCAGAGACAATGTTTCACTTATAACTCTATATCTATACTGCTTTTTTCATGAAGTATAAATTTAGAACTTGTAATACCTATAGTGGCGCTGGGGTAGGGCAGCTCCTTGGGGTTGTTGTAGTAAGCTTCAAGGGTAAAGGGCTCTTTCCGAAAGAAGGTCAAAACTTTGGAGAAGGGCGCTGCATGGTTCTTTGGGAAAACCTCACAATCACTGTAAAAAAAAAGCAGCAGGAGGAGGTCAATGAGACAACAAAAGTTAGAGAGACAGAATCTTACAACTAAGATCAGGGTTTTATAGTGATGTGGAAATTGTCATTAACTGTCTGCAAGCCAGTCTTTCAAGACTGGGAGTTATTATCCTAAACACCATTTAAGCAAGTATTTTACTTAAATACTTGATACTATTATTAGAAAGAATTTTGTAAAATATGAATGCAGATAGTGGGCGTGCACAGGTACAAATGGACTATGGGCATGTGCAGGTGTGGCAGAAAATCCTGCAGGTACAGGTAAATGCGTCTGAAAAAATAGTGGCAGCATGCAGGTTTTGTCTCAAAAATAAAAATAAAATAAAAGTCCCATGCAGACTTCCAACCTTGTCTTAACTGCAGGTTTCAGGAAGATTTTTAAATTCATATTCACTCATATTTTAATATTGAGAGTTGTTCAAAACAAGCCTATTTCTATCTGAGTAGTTTCACTTGTGAGACTATCAGTGGGAACTATGGTATAACAGACATAATATAACAGAGAGGAAAACATTAAACTGATATGGTAATGGCACTCTAGACATTTTAATACTGCAAGGCCTTACATTATAAGCCCAAACCCTGTGATATCAATGGAGTCTACTGATACCCATATCAACAATAAAGTCAGGCATTAGCTTTGCAGAACCTTTTCAAGCATGATGTTCAAATTCAGGTTGTGTCCAATACGTGTGATGAATTCTCCTGTTCTCCCTGTGAGATTCAAACATGAAATATAACATGATCCTAAATCCTTATTTAATGTTCTCAGGTGACACTGAGAGATCGTACCTCAGTCCCTCCTCTGCGGCTGAGTTCCATTTTAGGGAGATGGAGTAGGGAACAACATCTGTAATGGAGAACTCTCTGACTTTGAATGCTGGTGACAAGATAGCACACTGAGGAGGAGAAAAATACAAAAGTTACCAAAGCTCAAAGTTGTCTTGAAGTGGCTTTCTTATTCTGACCAACAGCAATAAATTCAGTATCCAACCCAAATATTCAACTTCCAATCATAAGAAAAAGAAAAACAAGATTTGATTTACATTTGTGAAGCTGTTACCAGCAAATGCTTTGTATTTTTTACTTAATAATATAAATGACTAAAAACACTACATAAATCTAGCTACAAAAAACACATTAAAATTTTTTAACACCTGCATTAAAAACAAAAGAGTTGCGTCACTTAAACATTATGTTTTTGTGCATGTCTGTCATATTCCTCCCACTGGACCAAAGTGTTAGTCATGACAGGTGAGCTGTACCTGCAGAGCGCAGCCTCTGGCCACGGCCTCGTCTGCATTCAGGGTGGTGCTCAGCTCTTTGCCGAAGAATTTGCTGATTCGCTCTTTGATGGCGGGGATTCTGGAGGCAGCGCCCACGATCTCCACTGCATAGACATCTTCCTTTTTCAGCTCTGGATACAGGAAGACAGGAGACAAGGATGATACAAAAGAGGCTTGTTAAAGTTTACAGAGTAGCACTTTCCAATACTCTGATCGAAAACATTGTGGATACTGAAATAGCAGTGTGAACAGCACAGCAGTCTTAAGCTAAAGCCACACGTGTGTTTACATAAAAAATTACATCCAGGATATTTTTTCTTCAAAATTAATATCTTTTTGTGAAAGCACATTACTCAACAGCACTTAACACTACAACTCTGGAATACCCAAATATATATTTTGGTGAATTATTTGCTATATGAGTGCTCAGAATGAACAAGCAAGAGCAAGCAGAGATAGAGAAGAAGCCAGGAGTGATTAAAGGAAGGCAAGAAGGCAGGCGTGCTGCCAGTGTCTGGAGGGAAGGGGTGTCTCAGAAAAGCACATGACTGAACCTTGTCTATGTGAGTGTGCACGTGCTGATGGGGATAGTCCAGCTGCTATTGAAGTCAGATGTACTCACTGGCTTGTTCCATGACGCTGCGCAGGGGACCCTCTACTTTGGCCAGCAGCCCCGCACACATCTCCTCAAACTGACCTCTGGGGACACACGGTCATAGATTATTAATAGAGTCACACACACTCAGGAAAAACCCACATGTGCAGAGAAACTAACAGTGTGAGACAGGCAGACGGATACCTATCGGTACCTATAAAAGTCATTTCTAATTATATCAACAATTTTTTTCCTTTAACATTCTGAAACTAATCCATAGAAAAGAAAACTCAAAAAGACTGTTAATGCACCACATAATGAATAATTACAGCAGACAGGGAGCTTCATTTTCACTGGTTCATCTACAAGATTACAGTGTTTCTCAAGCCCTCATTAATGATTTTTGTTATACCTATTGTTGTCCTCTTAATTATCAAAGTAACTTTGTATCTCACCTGTTAAGTTTACCGGAAACGTCTATGTCGTTCATGAAGCACTCAATGTTGAGAGGCAGGTCGGAGCAGTTGGCACTCATCAGCTTCTTGAGCTTTTCGCACTCTTGGTAGAGTCGGACCAGCGCCCGGGGCTTGGACTTGACGTCAAGCTTGTACTTTTTACCAAATTCCTCACAGAAGTGGTTGACCAGGATGTCGTCAAAGTCCTTCCCGCCAAGCTCGGAATCAAACGCTGTAGCCAGGATCTGACGACGTAGGAAGATAAGGGGGTAAATATTTTAAGTGATGGCAAATTATCTAATTACTGGACAAATATTTCATATACTGCATATCTGTATGTCTAGGATGGGTGCATGTGAGAATAAAAAAAATGAAGAAAGTAGACTTGTGCTCAACATTTTTACTCATCTATTCAATATGCATGTTTCAATTAAACAACCTTCACTAGCTACATTAGGTATCAAGGTATAAAGTTTTGTCAGGTTAAGGTCTTTCTATTAAATTCTCACATTACTAAAACAAATGAAGCAGCAAAACACAGCAACAACTGGTAATACCAGCATTTTTTTTTTTTTTTTTTTTATAAATCACTCTCTGGTTTTGGCCTTGGTTGGTTGCAAGGCAGCCCTCATGTATGGGGAAAATTAATTCCTAATAAGCAATAACGTGTACAGCATTTGGGTTAAATGTTCTTTTCTGCTGATTGAATGTTTCACCTTCATTCTTCTTTACACTTCAGCAAAATTACCATGAACAAATGATTAAAAAACATTGCTAGGTAGCACTGCTTAACATTCTATCTATCTATGCCCACAAGAGAAAACACTACCAAGTTTTGGGCAAAACCGACAAGAACGTAATGCTGTATCATCATAACCTGCCCTAAAACCTTTCCCCCTTCAGTATTGCTTTTCAAAGTGGGTACAAATTATTCATTACTCACCTTGAGCTTTCCCTTGTTGAAGGCACAAACTGACACCTGGTAACCCGAGTGGCCCAGGTCCACAAACACCACTATCCTGGGCTTCTCTTCTGGAGCTGGCAGGTCCTGCTTGTAGATGCCATATGCCAGAGTCACTGCAACAAACAAGCATAATCTGGTGTTAGTTTGGGCCACCAATGTATCAGCATGCCAGCACAATGTATTTCAACTGACCTATGCCTAAACTATGTCTGACCTACACAAAAGTGTCACCAGTGACTACATACAAATAAAAATGTAGGCCTTGCTTTATGTATTTGTTTCACTGTATCTGGTGGGAAAGTTACAAACTAAAACATAAATCAGAGTTTCAGCATGTTTATGAATACATGCTCCAGCACCACTGTGACATATTTACATGGATCGATAGCTATGGCATGGCTCAAACCAGTGTACTTTTACTCAGCAATGACTCATAGGCTACACTTTGCGATACACTTGGCTAGAAGATGACAACTCAATACTTTCTCAATAGAGGCGACGGGTGCAGGACATTAAAAAAACAACATATCTCACAAAAAAAATAGCATCTACATGTCATTTCCCGGCAGTGTTATAATTGTCTAAAAGCCCAATAAGGGATAACTAGTTACAATGATTCAGATGCTGCCTGACCTGCATAGAGTATACTGTGTTTCAATGTACCTGCAGTGGTCTCATTCATTAGTCGTAGACAGTTGAGGCCTGCAATCTGAGCTGCATCCATGACAGACCTTCTCTCTGTGTCAGTGAAGTAGCTCGGGACCTGGGAGGGGAAAACCACGCAGTGTTAATACAAAACATTAATGAGTCTCGGTGGGTGAAGATACTAGTGTCGATAGTCTGAATGAGGGCCACCAATGACAAACTAGGATTACTGCCCCGCGGTTGTATGCCTCCACCAACCAATCAAGTTGCAGTATTTTATCACTATATTGATGATACATATGGATGAGTGAACATACATTGTTGAATTTAAGGATATCATAGATGTATTGGCTCAACAACTACACATGTACTTGATCACTATGTAAAGATGAACTCAGAGTATAGCTACACAAAATGTTTTTTTAGATGCAAAGCCTCTCTATGAGCTGTTGGTGAAACTCACTCACTCACAGGATCACGATTAGTTAGGTGTGCTCCAATACATTGTTTGCAGTCACGTGATTCCGATAACGCTCGAAATTCAGAATAAGGCAGGAAGTGAAAGGCAGAATGGATGAGATGGAGGAAGGTCTGTACTGTGCTAGTTATTGTTTACTCATTGTGTCGTCCCAGTCAACATGTGTGTGAAATCTGGAATCACCCAATTCATTCTTAAAGTATGGCTAAAAACCTATTTTGATGTCACAATGACCTTTGACCTTTGAGTCAAAAGTGTCACCTATTCAGTGGACCAACTGTGAAATATGGTCACAATCTCCCCTTCTGTTCCTGAGTTATGGTGTTGAATAATGGCCAAAATTATGATGTCACAGTGAAGTTGACCTTTGGGATAAAAAAAATGTCAACAGTTCATCGTTGTATCCCGTTAAACATCTGTGTGAAATTTTGTCATAATTACTGCATCAATTAGTTATGGCCAAAAAGGTCATTTTGAGGTCACAGTGACCTTTGACCCAAATGTGTCACCAATTCATTGTCCGACCAACTGTGAAATATGGTCAATTCTTGAGTTTCTTTGACCATCAAATTCTAATCAGTTCATCCTTGTGTCCAAGTGGACGTTTGCGCCAAATTTGATATATTTATTTTGATAGATATCGCATTCACGAGAATGGGACGGACGGACAACCCGAAAACATAATGCCAACGCGGAGGCATAAAACATTTGTACACATGGTATTACTGTAAGGCATTGATAAGATGCCAAAGATGTCCACAATTAATCCCCTGCATCACAAGATGTCTGGATAACGTTACCATGTTCGTTACTCTGGGTGCCAAAACAAAACATCTCCTTGTGGAAAAGCTCAAGGGCTAAATTTAGCTATTGGCCACAGTAATAATAACATGTTATCCATCTCTAGGGCTGATGCAAACTGTAGATTTAGGCTCAGTGAAAGTAACAGCCAATCTGTGTGAGATCTGTAACATTACATAACAGATGCTGTTGGTGAATTCATATAGTGAGCACAGCATCACACACACACACACACACACACACACACACACACACACACACACACACACACACACACACACACACACACACACACACACACACACACACACATCCCACTCTTCAACAAGGAGGCAAGAGAGGAAATAAAGCTTTCAGACAAGACATCTGGTGAAGTGCTTAGAGCTCAAAATGTCACATGAACATGTGGTAATACATTTATACACCTTGGAGGCAGCTTTCACTGGGCATTTTATAACCCAAACTACTTGAAAATGCAGGAGGATGACATCAATAGCTGCCACTCAAAATAGCCGGATGTAAATGCAATGCTCCATATAAGTACAGAGAATGGCATAAAGTACAGTAAGTAAAGTGAGTCACGCATCTCTTGAAGCCTTGTCAGTGCAATGTCACATCTTTAAATAAGCCGTGTGCAGGGATACAACAAGTAAATTAACACCTCCTTAGACATTTAAAGCCAATTAGATAAGATATGTTGCCTCAAAAATAAGCCTAAAAAACATCCAGTTGGACCTGGATGAGCAGAAAACAAATGCACTGTACTGACAAATCTATTTAAGAAGTTTTATAGATTTTCAGACACCCTGCTGAAGCCATAAAACCGTTGCGGATGTCTGCAGAGAGATGCTTACCGAGATGACACAGTCTGCCACTGGTTTCTTCAGTGCGCTTTCAGCAGTCTCCTTCAGTTTGGTCAGCAGCATGCCAGTGACCTGCTCGATGCTGAACACTCTCTCCTCCTCCATGTACATCACCTAGAGTTGAAGAGAATTAGGAAGATGTTTACTCTTGAGGCAAACCGTTTAAATAGCTTATAAATAGCTTTAAATAAGATTTTATTTTCATTAATAATGAAAAACCACAGTTTCATTGAAGGCATTTTACAGTAACAGACTGAAAGCACATAAAAACAGGCCCCCACAAGACCCTAAGTAAATAATGTATAAAATATGTCAATGCAATCTGAAAACTCTTAATACAAGGAGTGATTTTTTGCAGGCAACAACAGGTTGACGGAGTCTTCTCAGATTTGTCATTTCTTCTGCTCTCATTTATCCTAAGCACTCACGTTAATTATCTCCACAGGGACATAAAAACATGCTGGGCTGCGTGTTTGCAGTATCCAAGCCAGGCATTGTCATTTGTGTACTTGCAAGAACTCTGGGTATGTTTTGAGTTTTACATTAACTATCTGATGGCACCAGAAGTTAGTAAATACAGTACAAAAGATTATTTCTTACCACAGCATAATGTTATAAGAGAACGCCAAGGAAGTAAATATAACAGATGAATAGAGAATCTGAAGATAATGCAATAGAGCTACGATTCAGAGGAAAGAGTATTACATGAGGCACTTCTTGGAGCGCCGCAGGTCAGTAAGAGGGGGGAGCAATATAGTCAGGAATGAGCTGCTGTGTTTTCTATGCTTTCTCTCTGATAAATTTCTAATAACTGTCCTTTTTACTTTTGATTGCCCTAGTACAGCATACAGTACCGCTGATAAATACAGCACTCGGTTGTTGAGTGTGCTAACTCAAGCCTCACTTTGACCATTTGTTATAAATGATTGCTTCTTTTTCTCCCATTACTTATGGTTACCTATGTAGTCACCACTACAGCAGAGGCACCACAATGTCCTTAATCTTACTTTTATACCGGTGGATCCAGAGGGCATCTGTGCCAGGTTGTACACCAAGTTAGACTTGGTTGACTGGACATAAGGGTCTGAAAATGCCCTGCCATGGAATCGCTTGAAGCCCTGCACCGTGTTCTGACAGTTGGTCACCACCTGGACATGATGAAGGAGGCAAAAGAGGAGAAAGTAAAAGAAAATGAAGTTACAATAATGAGCATTAAACTTTCAATTTTTTGCATTTAATTACAAGGAACCCTAAGGATGTTAACAGGGTGACTGAATTGATTTTACCTGGCTCTTTGCAGCTGCTCCTATAGATCGATTTCGTGGTCCAAATGATACAAATGACCTGGAAGACAACAAAAGAAAATGTTAAGCTACAACCTGACATGCTATTACGAGCAAGCAGTCTAAGCTTGTATTTGTATCATCCACACATTTGTGAAAAACAGATTTACTTGTCAGTTAAGTTATTAAATGGTCTCATGCCTACACATGACATTTTAGAGCCCAACCCACATAAAACTGGACAGACTGTTTCCCATGTCTACAGTAGCAACACTGGCATTTTGTTACGGTTTGCAGAGAAGTAAAATTCAATGTGTAATATGGTCAGGATTTTTTACCCAAGATAGATCAAAACATTTTCCAAAGAAAGCTTTGTTGAAACCAGGATTGTGGCAGCATGCAGGCTTGTTAAGATCCATCTCTCACTATTCACACAGTACTGTATGAACAGTCTGAAGTGGTGTGGTCGGTTCGCTTGTATCCCAGCGGACTGTGGTCTAAACATGCCTGTCATCATCATCCCTATCAAGCACAGATGTCAGAGCTACACTCACTGTCAACACGAGTGCTGTCGGTGATGTGAAACAGGGGTCAGCGCAACAAGTTTCTGAAGAAATTGGCTCAACAGGCACTGGGCCAGATCTTGATCCCAGAACAGAGAAGTAAGTTGAATGACGTGTTTTGAAGGGTTTTTTTGCTCATTTTTAGTGATGTGAAGGGAAGAACACAGGAACAAAAGAACATTCAGAGAAAACTAAAATGATCTAAAGGAAGAAAATTATAGTGGAAGAGCTGGAAAATTATTACAACGCTTAAGGATTATTTAACAAAGACGTTGTGGACTAGTTTTAGGGTAACACTTCTAAAAGGCAATGTTGCTCACTCTTTGACTATTCTTTTGATTAAACATTAAATCTTAAAAATTTCAAAAACATCCCTGTCACAAACTTATTTAAATGATTATTTAATTTTAAAAGTTATAATCTATTATCTTCCTGTCCATTGACTAATCCAATAAATCAACTAATCCAGCATAACTAATTTATTACACACAGACTCGTTTGTAAACTCAACAAAAATCATCTCAGGTAATGCTTCCTATTCATTTCACAATAAGTGTCAACAATGCAAGCTCCTTAAAATCCATGACTTTTAGATATGTTAATTTATAAAGCCACAGGATTTAAAACCTTAAATACCTTTATCCTCAATGGCTTGAACGTTGGTTTCAATTGAAAATATTTTCTATGACTTGGTATCGAGTTCACCCCTTTAGCATAAAGGAGGCCTGCTTACATTATTTTCCCCTCACCATCACCAAATTGATTATCCAAGGGAGTCAGCATATTGTAAATTCTCAAACAAGTGTTATTTTCTTTTCTTACTTTTACATATCATCAGGGTATGGTACATATTTCAGATAACTCTATGTGAGCTTTTTAAGGCATTTTCAAGATTTTGCTATATTTAAAACATTAGATATGTAGTGGAGAAATAAAAATGATTGCTAAACACTCTATACATAAAGTAAAATTTAAGGGTTTTTGTTCATTGTAGGGCAAAGTGACTAAAATGTATTCACTTTTGATATTTTGGACCTTTTATTTTTTCTTACAGTTCAAGAAATCATCCTATATGATACACAGATTATTATTATTTTTTTAATCAGTTTGTTTGTTTTTAGTTTGTTTTGTTTTTTTAAATCAGTTTACAAATACTACTCTGGAACAATGAATTTCAGACTTTTCAATATAAGGCCCGAATGGATTTAATTGATTTTCATATTCCTCAAAAACCTGCAAGCAAAATATCTGATGAAATAATACAAGATCTCTTTAAAAAGGAATAGTTTATAAAGACATAGTCTACTAATGTGTTAGCAGTCATATTCCTGAATTAATTCCCCTACATAGTACATGCAGACATGTCAACATCTTAAAAACGATGCAGGACCTACAACTACTGTGAGTACAAAGTGTACAAATGAGCTGAACTTGGACAATATAAAACCAAACACCTTGTTGACAACATTATTTAAAAACAAATACTTTTTTAAAAGTTAATATAAGCAGTATATCTCTTTAAAACAAGTCGTTAAACTCTTAAAAGGCACTCAAAATTGCTAGAATATTCCAACAAGCGTTTGGCTGCTGACGTCATCGCAGAGAACATAACGCGAGGCGCACGGTTTGCCACAAGGGGCACACCGGTTGGTCGGAGCTTACGCCTTCAAGAGATGAACAACATTAATTAGAAGGGGGAACACCGCCCGGTCGTGTTCGCCGGGCAACCAAAGACCGTTATCAAACCAAACAGTACTGTTAATGAAAAAAAAAACTGTGAGCTTAACCAACTAGCTAGCTCACTGAGGCTCCGTGGTTGATGCGTGAACGAGCTGTGTAAGTTAAGGATGAATTCTAGATGGTTCCACGTTCACCATGGAAACGTTAACAAACGTTTCACTGATTTACTCAAACTGAAAGGCAGATTGATTAGCCATCACATGACATAGGCAAAGATACTCTACTCTTATTCTAAACCGTCTCTGACATAGGTGTAAGTTTAGCTAACGGTAGCTTGTCAGTAAAGCTGCATTCACGTGCCTTACACCGTACCTAACACCGGTGAGACTGTTAGAAACAATAACTGTTAGAAAATAAAATCGCTCTCTTCTGTAGCTATTCCCTCAGAAGTCCACTAAATCATACCTGCATTTTAGGTACTTACGGTGTGCATCTGTCGCTGTACTCGTTAGCGACTGTCTCGATCCCTCCGGCTCGGGCTACAGCTACATAGCAGCTTTGAAAGCCCAAGTCAAATCCCACCACTGACATCTTCAGCGATACGACTGTCTTCTAGCTATAACGTTGTCTACGGTTGGATTTAGAAAAATAAAACAAACGTACAGTTTAGAAATTGTGTAAAAGTCAGGTAAAGTAGTTGTGTTAAGTAGAGCTGCTTCTAATCATAATCCACACCGCTATTACCGGTGTCTCTGATCTGTGTGCTGGCAGGCTGCAGCAGCAAGGTGGTCTTACTGACTTCTCGCCTGGAGTCATCGCGAGATTTACGTAGTTCTAGATAGCTCTGGACCTTTCTATAACCATGTGCAGGATTGTTCTCTAATATTCGAGGCTTTGGGGGAAATATTAGATTCCTGAGTTAAGATTTACTTTGAATGCAAATTGCATAAAGAAATCAACGACTGATTAATTTGATGATGCCTGCAATCAACTAGGTGGGAAAACAAAAATAGACTGGCTGTATGAGGGTGTTGAAAGTATGAAGTCATATTTTACAAGTCTAAACACAGTTTAAACCTTTGAGTGAACAAACCACAGCTACACATTTAATTTTTACAACATATTTAGGCTTTTTTGATATTATTTATAATAATAATGTATTTATTAATATCAGTTGATTTTATTTTATTCTTTTATAAAATAATATACACAAAACACAAATGCAATCCAACACGGGACAAAGACATGTGAAGACAAAATATACAAATCTAATGAAATAAATGAATGGTAATATGTATAACACAAATATATATATAATATATAATAATATATATTGGAGCATTACACTTTTTTAAGCAGTTAAACAGTGAATGCAAGTGAGCAATATTTAAGATTAAATATTCAAAGTTTTGTTAAAGGATAGTAGTAAAGTGTTTTCCTGCTGTATGCCTCTGCATGATATTTGACAAACTTGAGTGTTTTAACTTTTTTAATTAACCAAAATGCGAAGGGTACACAACATTTAAATCCCTTACTTCTTGTGTGTTTTGTCACTACAAAATAAAGATTTAACATGTTTTGTTGGTGGAATGAAAATACTGTTTAAGAATCCATGAAATGGAAATGAGAGATGATGGATGATATGTTCATGCGGCTCTGACAAAAAGTAAATATGGGTGGGTGTAATGACAGTTGAATGGTGGGAGGGTGCACTGCGTTGGTGACATAGATAGCCAAATGCTCAACCTCAGCAAGTGTTTGCACAGTATCTGAAGTATTCTGAAGATATGGAAATAAAACCAAAAACAGTGTGTATAGTCCTATATTATCAGTATGTTCATTGTAATTTATGGGATTATTTCAAAATAAAAGCTTATGTTTTTCTTTTTAGGTAAATCCATTTTTTGCAATGTAATGGAAATAAATAATAGAAAGCATATATGGGAATTTACAGCCTGCTTCATTGAAAATGTTTCCTGAGTTCCGTTCATTTGCATTGTAATGACAACAAATGAATAAAATCAAAGTAGGACAAAAATGTGAAGTGTGCCAAGCCTTGACATATCACTGATGATTGTGGGTTAGTTAATATACTGCCCCAAAACCTCTGACTTCTCTAAATGACTGTGAATGTGATCAATATGTAGATCAAATGGATAAATCCCATCAGATCTGATGCTGTTGCAGCATTCTCTATTGCTACTAAACTTCTACACATCTTTATGAGTAGGGCAATGAATTTGCCCCACTGTAACACTGTACATGCTGAGAAGCTGCCCTATTAATGACCTGCCAAATGGCTGGAGGATACAGATAGACACCGATGGGCTTTCAATTTTACAGATCAATTTGGGTTATGAAGTTTAGGGTGATTGATTTACAGTGAGTGAATTAAAACTCCTGTGCACTGGAATGCAATCCAATACAGTTCTGTTATAAATACTACCATTGTGAAACGTATACATTTTAATTGCTGTTGACACTGTGTAAACTCAAATTTTTGAGGCTGTAGTTTGTGGTGTTGCCATATTAGATTGCATTATATATAAATAATGTTTTTACTCTAAATGTTGATGAGTTTGGCAACATAAACACCTTTTAATGTAATGTAATAGTACAGTACATAGCCTGAAAATGTTTTGAATGAACACATTAACAACTTAAGAATTAGTCTCAACAAAAACTGAACACATGAGTAGTATCTGGGCTATTGTAGTGCATTGGTTTACATTGTACATGTGTTTCAATGTTTGTGATCACTCAGTTGCATTTGTTTTCATAAAAAAACACATTGTTTGGGTGATAGGTCTCCTGCCGCCATACAATAACAATGTCAAAATTAAATATAGAATAAAAAATCAATATCAACTCAGATATATTTTTCGGCCCGTGAACAGTAAGAAAATTAATTGTACTAATAATGCACTGATAAACAGTGGGTCATTGATAAAATGCATGGATGCAGTAGACCATCGCTGCCAATAGGGAGCACTGGGCGCATTAAGGTTGCCGGAAATACGTACTGGTCCGACTCAGATACCAATGAAGAAGAAAAAGTAAACTGCAACATGGCGACTCCCATGCACAGAATAATAGCCAGGAGGCAAGCGTGAGTATAATTTAAATAACCAGATAACACTGCATCGTTTCCATCGTTTTATGAACATAGTTGTCCTTTAAACACAAATGGCTTTGAGCTCGTCGAGCTTTGTGTTAGATATAGGAGGTGAATTACGAGCCCTGCAGGGCTTAATGCGAGCACAAATGCGCCTCGGTCTTTCAGTACAATACGTAAGTATTACTTAACTGTCGGACTGTTTTCTGACCTCAAACACTTATTTAGTCTTTGACCTCGTGACTGATATGTTTTAATACCCAAATACCGGGCCAGAGTTCAGTTTACTCGAGATTATAGTGCAATACGTGCCAAGTAACAGTAACTAACCGTGTGTTTTCTAGTCTACGTTACACATTGTCGATTAAAATATTTGTTTCATGAATGTTTCGCTTTAGGACTGAGTCATATGGAGAAAAACATCGTGATAATTCTGTTTCCATAGCGACATATAGCCTGTCAAATATTAGTCAAGTTATGATAAATCATGTGTGTGATATTCATAACATTTCCACACTGGAAAAAGAGCTGGACAGGTAGATCCTGTTGGGCAGGTTCAGCTCTGCCACAATTAGACAAAAGTCTGTGTACCTGGGACAACCTATGAGATTAATTTCCATATTGCTGAAGAAATAAATTGGGCTTTGCCTTCATTTTCATATTGAATGTGAAAGAGGCAGGACAATCCTGCTGATGTTAATTGATTTGTCAGTTGATTCGACCATTTTTACACTATAACTTCATTCATTTGTTTGTTTATTGTCTTAGCCAGGGCACAATGGCTCAAAATGTTATATTATAAAATATTTTTTTCCACCTTTAGGCCCTAGGAGAAAAATAATTCAACTCTCTTAACTTAGGAAATTATTAGAAATGCAGAGCTATCCTAACTTAATAATAATAATAATATAACCTTTATTTAATCAAGTAATTTCATTGAGATCAGGATCTCGTTTACAAGAGAGACCTGAGTACAGCAGAATAAATAAGAACACAAGTAAGACACACAACAAAACACAGCCAGTCACACACAAGCACATACAAAGTTCAGAGTTTTAATTCATCCTTCACAGAAGATGGAAAATGTTGGGGTGGTTAGATGGGTGTACAAAACATTTGAGTTTTCATCTTGTCTCCTTTTTAAACAGTCAAAGTTCAGTTTCATTTTACCTTGATGTTCCCAGAACCTTAATCATGACTGTAATGCTTCCCTAACAGTAGTTTTAGTTCCCCAATCTTAACCACAGGGAGGGGAGATCAGACAGCATTCATTTACATTGTTTAGGAATTCATTGACAGGGCTTGTTGGAGAAACATGCATGCACATACTCCAGGAGGTATGAAAATATAGACTGTATGTTTGATTTAAAATATTTTCAAGCATCTTCAAAAACATTGATGAGATTCAAACTTCCAACAGTTTCACCAGATACGAAGCTGTGCTTTGCAGAAGAGTAGTTCTTGACAATTAATTAACACTCAACTGACAACAAAGAATGTAGCTGCAACAGTGACGATTTGTTTCTTATTTACAGTTGTAGTGTAGTGTCATTGTTTATTCTCATTCAGATTTGCCTGTTTTATTGCATACAGGGAGGCAAACAAACAACATGTGCGTTGCCAGAAGTGTTTGGAGATGGGACACTGGACCTACGAATGCACGGGGAAGCGGAAATATGTGCACAGACCGTCAAGAACGGTTGAGATGAAAAAGAAACTCAAGGAGAATGAAAATAAACCCCTCAGCATCACTGGGTAAGGTGTCTCCGTGAGTGTAACACTAGTGACAGAAAGGCAGGTCTTTGCCGATTCTGTTTTATTCTACTGAAATACATGTTCAAGATTACAACTTAAATTTGCAGTGCTATCAAGTTGGTCAAAAGAGTGATTGTCAAAGTGCTATTGGGTGATCCAGTGGGACTTAATGCCACTTTTAATGGGTTACTCCCTGCTTCAGGCTGTGCCCAGTGTTACACATTGAGTTGCAGTAAGCCACAACACAAGTCTTTTCCTAGAAAAAAAGCTTAATATGATAATGTACAGTTTCAGAATGCATGAAATGACTTCCAAACATCTTGTGTAGCATTCGAGTGAAGTAATTTGTAGGCAAAAGCGCAGACCACAATATGGGGCCAAAAGTCCACTTTTTATATCGTTTTATTTTTTTGTCTCACTGGCAGTGCTGTGGTTGCATGTACACCCAACAGTGATCCGATGAAACAGAGCTGTGTCTCAGCAGAGCTATTTGGCAGCAAGTTTGGCTAACTAACATACCAGTGTACAGATAATAATTTACTTTTAGGGTGTACCATTTCTGGCATTTGATGGTAGTTTTTGAGGAAAACAAGGGCCTCAACGTATTCACTTAAATGGTCAGATCTTTTTTGTGTGTCTGCCATTTTGGCTCAGTAATCATGGAGTCAAGTCAGAAGCCTCTGAATACGGAAAGAAGCTGGTGTTCTCACCTTTTGGCTGTACAGTTATCTGCTCTGCTAAATGGTCTGGAATGAGGTGGGCGACCAGACTGAAATGATTTTCATGGTCGTCAGGGAATTTGGGTCATCAGAGGAACAGCGAGGGTGTCAGACTAAGCTGAGATGTCATGTTGTAAGACACTGTGTGTCATGGAGCAGTAAAACACTCAGCAGGTTCTGACCCACACTGGACATTTTAGTCTGTAAATTAAATGGAGCCACTGTTGTACTCAGAAACTGACACACAGAGAGTAAAGGAGTCCATACTGTGAAACTCACTGTACAAAAACTGACCTATTAGCAGAGGTCAATGTTATTGCGTTATATTGCCATCTAGAGGACGTAATAATAAATACAGCATACTCTCTTAACTTTTAAATGTCAATATTTTCCTTTAAGCAGTGTTGGGAGTGATGCGTTATAAAGTAACAAAGTAACGCGTTACTGTAATTCCACTACTTGTGGCGGTAACATGTAACTAACTTTTTTAAATGGGCTCGTTACTTTTGTCTTATCTGAAAATAGTGGACAACTGCAGAGGACAGCAGACAAACACAGCCAATTACCGGGTTTATTTTTTGTTTTGTTTTTTAAGCAAAGCGTCATACTACAATGTTATTCAAAAATTCGGTTTTCAAATGGGAAGATAATGAATCCCGGGTGTCAAATTCACTGAAGTCGAAGTGATATGTATAGGTTGTGTGAAATATATCTGTAGATATGATGCTCACGTACACAAGTCTGACCTAAGTCTTCTGTCAGAAAAACTGCAGCAATCCAGGAGTTCAGTCAACAAGTAAAGGCATTGAATCCTGTATCCAGTATTAATAGACAGCTGATTATCAATTTGTAAAGTTGTGGTTATCTGAAGAAGCATAAACAAACAAAATATATAATTAGTGCAAACTGTTCTGAATAATCCAGGAAATAACCACAATAATAGGCTTACGCCTACGGCCTGCAGGAAACAGGCTACACAGTATTATAAACAGTACTCCAAATGTCCACAAGAGGTCTCTCTTGACTGCAACAATGTATCTGCAGCACATGTGTAATACTGCTGTGCTTAATTAAAATGCTATTAGTTCTCAGAGTTTAAAGCACGGTCACATTAGGGGAGCTATATTCATGCTATTCCCGTTAGTTTGTTATTTTCAGACCAGGTCCACAACCTGCAGCGCCATCTACAGGTAGCCTACATTAGCTGCAGAGTGCAAAATGACGGCGTGAGAAGCTTTAGGCCTTGCAGCTGTTATGAGGAGTATTTACTGTTAGGATGAAACAGAAGCTTTATTTATGTGTTACAAGACAGCAAACTCAGACTGTGCTCCCAGTTAACTGCAGGTAAAGAAATTGGTTGTCGTAAGTGACTGCAATCTTACTTTCCAATTGCAAATAAAGCATTTCAGTTTTTACTATCATAAAGTAGACTTGGGTTTCCTTGTGACAGGATGTCATTGGTATTTTCTCAGTTAAATAGCATTCAAAATACAAATACAAAAAACTTACTGTTACTACCCTAATTGCTGAGATTTGCATTCATTTTGACTGGTATAGGGCTCAAACTAACAACTCTTTCCATGACAAATTACTCTAATTTTAATTGAGCTCCTTATTTACTCAGGCCAAAAGTCTAAAAAGCCTGATGGTATGAATTTACAGTGCTGTAATTGAGAAATAAGGAACAAATGCTGCTACAGTTTCAGCTAGAGCAAGCACAAGAGCTCACACCAGTTGTAAAGTCTCTGCTTTGGCTTCTATTTAGTCTGAGTTTTTATATTTTAAGATCTTAATATCTGTCTTTAAGTCATGCACTTTTCATCGGGCTTGATAGTTGATATGCTGCCAAAATATGTTTCTTGTAGAGACCTCAGATCCAGAGACTTACTGCTCACTGCCAACACGTCAGACCAGCTGGGAACCCGCCTTCTGCATTTTTGAACTCAAAGTCATTAATGTAATCCCTCTAGATCTGAAGACAGAAACATCAACTGAGTTTTTAATCACTGGTTTAAACTCAACAGAGAGACTTTCAACCTTGTTTTTTTATTATAATCCATAATATACACGACTCTCACTGTAGTAAGAGAACTTAGTACAAATTTCAAAAATGTTATCACGTAATGGTTTTAATTGTGACTCTTCTTTTAATGTTGGTTTCACTGTCACTTTGAATTCACTTTTAGTTTTATAAAATTAATTTTAGTGTAAAATACTGTTTGCTGATGTCGTCGATGTCTCACAGCGGGGGGTATGATCCTGGGGTGGTGATAGGGAGGATGAGGTCTGGTATGGTCTCCAAGTAGAGGTGCTGGTGGGGGCATTGCATCACAGGGCCGTATCTTTGAGGGTCTTTGCAAATATCTTCACCTGCTCTCTGTATGTAGATGGAGTCCATCATAGAGGTCCCAGGTGCCAATGGTCGCCTGGTGAAGCTCCTTTCTCTATTTTCAGCATCATCCTTCACTTTGGCAAACTGAGCACGGAGCACACTGTTCTCCTATTTGAGTGCCTCAAGACTTCTTCTGAAGTCAGATGCCAAGGCCTGGTTGTCTCTCTTTAGCTGCCATAGCTCCTCTTTAAGCTGCCGTACAGTGTTGTCTGGGTGGCTTAGGTGACTCTCCTTTATCTGGTTGGTGGCGCTAGCAGGTGTGGGAGGAGCAGAGATGGACAAGGTGGTGGAGTTCCTTAATGGGCTCTCATCATCTTCACTGTCAGAGGGGACATTGATTCTCTTGGTTCTTCTTCTCAAGGTGTTCATCTTTACAGATCTTTAATAAAATGAGGTTGTTCTTCTTCCTTCCTTCTTTTTGTTGGGCGTAGTCAGTGAAGAGGACCTCTGAGTGTCTTCTCCTTGTTTCTCCCTAGCTTTTCCACTCTTACATTTAACAGGGTACTGAATCTCTTTGCTCTCTACTCTGAGAGCTGTGCTGCGCTGCCTTCCGATCGGTTTCCATGTCGACGAATTGTTTACTCCAAGGGGAGCTCGGCTGACAATTTACTTTTTTAAATTTAAGTTTTTCTAGCCTACAAACAATGGCAAAAAAACTGAACTATGCCCCAGTCATATTAATGTTACCAACAAGGATCCGTTATTGTTTCTTTTTGTCTTTATAAAGTATTTCTTCTGTTAGCTTCTTTAGTGCAGTTTCTCCTTTGGAATGTTGGTAACAGTAGCAGGTAGCAGTTAACAGTTGCTAGCTAGCTCGACAGTTAGCCAGTTGTTTTGATTTTAAAAATATATCCAAAGATGATATTTCCTCTTCTGTTCTTGTTGATTAATGCGGCTACCTCTTCTTTAGAGTCCTTTCTGAAGATTATTTATTTTATTTTATTTATTGAAGATTATTACGTTTTTTAGGTCCAAGTTTGAGTTGTATCCAGGAGCTCATCTTTTGGTGCAGCTTCTCTCAAAATTCAATTCAATTCAGTGGGGCTTTATTGGCATGGGAAACAGATGTTAACATTGCCATAGCAAGTGTGAAATAAAAACACTTCTATAAACAGAAGAGATGTGCTATTAAAATATATACAGATAAGTAAGATGATAATAAATTATAGACTTGCATTTAAAAAATACAAATAAGTGAAAACTCTCTGTCTGTTTGTCTCAAACAAATGAACACAAACCAAAGGAAGCTTCTTGGTATCGCTATGATTCAGCATAGACTGTAAGTCAGACAGACGTTGAACCTGGGTACACTAAATAAACCAAGCAAGGCCACAACTAGCAGAGTATCATAGTTTGGTCCATGAACTCCGCCTGGTTTCAGTGATATTTCAGGAACGTGAAGCAGTTTGACCGGTCTGATCGCTGCAGCATGACGTCGGGTTGTGCTGAACTCCAGAAGTTGATTCTGTTTCAACTGTGCATTAATAAGAGAATTGAAGCAGACATTTAAAAGTAAGTTACTTTCCCGAGTAACTTATTACTTTTATATGCAGTAATTGGTAAAGTAATTAAATTACTTTTGAGAGAAGTAACTAACTAATTACTAACTTTCATTAACTTGCACAACACTGCCTTTTAACAGACTGAAATTGATTTGATAATTATTCTTTTAGCCATAGTGAAAGTTACATATGGACCATAAACTGACATATGGTCAGTATATGGTCATATATACCAAAGGACCTGATATTAGGGGAACACTTTGGCGTTAATCTGTCACAACAGGCCATGTCAAAACCCGTTCTATACTCTCATAAAGGTTTATAACCATACAACAGTGTGATTTTATTTTATTTCTTTCATGAAAAAGAATGATCTATCAAATGTAAAAGCACAACTACTATTCAACACATTTTCCTACTTTATTACTTGTTAGTACCGCCCAATTCAAGGACAGCTTATTGTCAAATAAGTGTCACTAAGGCTGTTGCTTTTTTTCTCTTTACAGACCAGGACAAGAAGGCTCCAGTGAGAAGAAAATTAAAAAGAAGTAAGTAAGATGTACATTAAACCATATTATGACAGTGTTGGATGTTGTGGCTCCAAGCAATATATGTTTTGATGTGAAACAGTTACTAGGGGTGCACACTTTATGTACAATATACTTTAAAATACTTAAATAATATATAGTTCTTTTTGCCTCTTTGGCCAAATGATACTTATACTTAATTTTTGGTGACTGTACATTTTAGGTTGTATAAAAAAGTTTCAATAATTCTGAACCATTTTGAAACTGTAGTAATCCACTACATTTTAATATAAATAAAACATTTATTTACACATGTTTATTAGCAAGTAAGTAATAGTAGTCATACAAAGTGGTATAAAAGTAAAAAACTAAACAGATACATGAAGGCTTTAACAATTCTTTTCTTACCTAGGCCAGTTAGCTATTTCAGGAAAAATCCTTTAATGCATCTTACATTTATATAACCAGCAATGGAATTTTGTTTGGAAGCAACTACATTGAATGTTTTAGTCTTGAAGTTATTATACCACTCATCCAAGAGGCTTCTTCGGTTCAGCTGACTGGTGGGGAGTCCCTGGGAATTTCAATTTGTTTGGGTCATTCACACATTGTCACGCGGGGGTCGATACGGTCACATGTGAGTTGTTGGGAGTCACATGGAAGTTGTGTGAGAGTCATAGTCGCGTGAATTCAAGTTTGAATTGGCGTGAAAATCTGCTTTGGAAGGAATGTGTCAGGATGGCATTGTGATGAAGTGGTGTGGCAGAGCCCCTCCTCTGAAACAATAGTGGGACAGTAATGCTGCAAAGGAGGTCATAATCTACTATCCATAAACAAAGCCCTGACTGTAGAAGTCTATCTGAACATTGTTGACGTAACGGTTCCCTCTAGTGGAGGCTCTTGACCACTATGAACCACTACAGTTTAAGACCCGCAGTAGTAAATGCTTTCATATGTCACAAGATTCTACTATTTAATCATATTGCAATGGTGTTTCTAATCCAGTACTTAAAAGCATAATGTGGCTGTACTGATGTACTGTTTGTACTTTTTTCAAAAGGTCATGTGTGTTGATGTTAATCGTTTAAAATTTGCTAGGTCATGCTTAATTTTTCTTTTGAATTTTTTTGTTTTGCTTTTCAAAAGGTAGGTTACTGTTGATAAACGTGTCAATATGTCTTCTGGAAAAGGCCTATACTTTTAAGCACTGGTTACCCCCCCCACACACACAAACACAGACACACACGCACACACTTTACCCGTGTTTCTTTGTCATTCCCAAATGAATCAGATTCGTAGACCTTTTTCACAGCAGACATTTTTTGACTTGTCGTAGCAGGAAAAGCACAGGTGGAACTAATAAGCTTAACGATGGCTCCATTCCAGTGGTTATTGCAGTGCTATGCAGCAATTAATAAAGTTATTAGCCACACCTGTGTTTGCCAAGTCATAATTTCTGCTGTGACAAAAGGTCTGTTCAACTTTAGTTTCACTCCACACACCACTGACCAAACTGGAAACCATTGACTTGCATTATCACAGGTTGACATAGGTTGACTTGTGGCTTTCGACTACAAAAATGTCACAATAATGTAACCAAACAGGTTTTGGTTTACATATAACACCCATTTATTTAGTTTGGTTCCAAGTATATTCTGGTGTTGTGTCATGTGTAGTTGTATTTGTTTTAAAGTGGCAGGCCATGCTTGTCTGTTTGTGGGAAGGGCAGATGCCATACTTACTACTGTCACACTACTGTACATACACTTACCTGTGCTATATATAAGCTTTCACATACCCATACATATTTATACTACTGTCCTTACTGTGTATACCTGACCTATAGTGTATTCATATTTATACGACAATACTGCATATATCTGATCTATTGTTCAAGGTTCATTTAATAGTAACTATACAACACAGGGTTGCACAATGAAATGAATGTTGTAGCCCTCTTTACGCTACACACACAGAACATAGACAAATAGTTAGAATAAAAATAAATATAAAAACAATATACAGTTATATACATATATTATACAAAATGTAGTGGTATGGTAATGTGCAAAAACCAGCATAACAGAAAGTATATACAATAAAGTATATTCCTTACAGTGTATTCATATTTATACTACTGTCTATACCTCATATAACTGATCTATAGTGTATACACCATATTATATCATACCCCCAGCTGTTTATTCTGTATATAATGTCTCACTATTGCATTACTTGTACTTATACCTGCACTGTATATCTTTTTGTTCATACTGTATATATCTAAGCGTATTCATATCTACCCCTTACTGTTTATTCTACACATATGCACATTACTCTGTACTTTGCTGCGTTTGCACTTCTGGTTAGATGCCAAACTGTATTTGGTTGTCTCAGTGCCTGTACTCTGTGCAATGACAGTACAGTTACATCTAAAAAAATCGAATCTGAACCTAATCAAGAGATGTCAGAGGCTGGTGACTGTGAGGAAGTGATGGGTGAGATATCACATCAATGACTGTCGCTCTGTCCTCATAAAAGACACTGATGAAGCCCTGAGGAGCAGAGTAATCTGATTGCTCTTCCTTTGGCGGGACTACACTGGTCTATACAACATCCAAAGAAAAGATAATACCTGTGCAAGTAATGTTCCCAGTTTGCCCCAATATTCTCAGTTTAAGTAAAACAACCAAACAAAAACCTTGCAGACTGGCACTGCAATCGTAGATGTCATTTCACTTTCAAAGTAGGTAAACAGTGCATGTCAGTGTTACTGAAGAACAGTGAACCAGGTAAAAAGCAGTTCAAACTCACAGCTCATTTTGTTTCTTCTCATCTCCTCCGCAAAGTGGCCAATAGCCAGACTGTAACAGGTACAGCGTGTGAGGCCTTGATAACAATACACGCTGTTCTGTTTTCTGTATTCATGTTTTTCCTTTGTACTCTGCCACTTGCTCTCAGGGCTAAAGACTCCAGCGACAGCAGCAGTGATTCAGGCGGCTCCTCAAGTGACTCATCGTCAGACAGCAGCGACTCCTCCAGCTCCTCTTCAGATGACAGCGACAGCAGCAGTGACAGCGACGATGACAGCTCTTCCTCATCTTCCTCTTCCTCCTCCTCCTCTTCGTCCTCGGATAGCTCAGACTCAGGAAGCAGCAGTGATTCAGATCAAGGACCTCCAAAGAAGAAGAAAAAGAAGAAATAAATAAATACGTTGGAATAAGTGGGTTTTATTGTTGTTGTTTATGTCCCTAAGTAAATTTTAGCTGTTCGCAGTTGTTTTCCTCTATCACATTGTAGTTTGTTGGATCTGAATGGATAGGACAACTTTAGGGCTGTAAATCTTAGTTGCATACTGCTCCTCCACTAAAGAAATGGAGATTAGAAAGAAGAAATTATTTTGGGTTGGCCATTGTGTCATGTTCTGTTTTCAAAACATTTCCCCTGTTACTTCTATTAATGTGATATTTTCTCAAGTTTGTAGGTCTACTGAGGATATCAGTTTTAAATATCTGAGGAACCTAATGTGCATATTCATGTTGAATTTGTGGTTTTGTACTAAAGTATATTTTTAGTCAAACATGTACAGCTCACAACCTTAATAAAGCAATGCCATATCTAGTATAGAAAAGACATTGATATGAAACATTTTAAAGGATACTGAATAAAAGTTCTGTTTCTTAAATTTTGAATTAGTTTAAACTTAGATGGTCTTGTTGCTATGAAATTGCAGTTGCTTGTTTCACTGTAAAAAAAAAAAACTTTGTTTTTAAGGCTCTTGCATATTTGCTATTGTACAAGGTTTTATTTTGCTAATGAGAGACATTATAATGACTTTACAAATATGAATTTGAGAATAAAATGGTAATAAATTGTCTTTTTGTTAACTAATTTACAAATGGGATATTTTCAAAAAAACAGCATCTCTGTGCCAGTCAATGTTGGTAGATGTGCTGTTGCCTGCTAGGATAATATACATTTAAAGTGTTAAATGTTTTGTTTTTTGCAATCATAAGTTTTGTATGTTGCTTCTTGAACCACCAGACCCTAGATGATCATGACAAATTTGGGTGTGGCAGACCACAAAACTGCCCATAATGCCACAGCCTAGTCATCAAAGTATGTGTTGCATGTGTGCAGCTTGAGTATCTTGAAGTCCAAAGATTTGTTTGTGTGTGTCAGTGGCTAGAATTGCAGAAATCTATATTTCCGAATGTTCTTGATGAACACTACTAATCTTTTGGGGGGATAGTTTATTGATTTTTGTCAGAGCAATTCTTATTTGCTTGCTTTCCTTGAAGAAATTAGCTCTAAAGTATCCAGTATAAACTAATTAATCAGTCATATGTCAAGATCTCAAAAGGTTTGTTATAACCTTTTTAACCAATTGTGTCAAGTGTGCCTGAAAGCCATTAATGAGCAGGTCTGTTGGTGCTTATAAGCACTTACAGAATTTCTGAGTGAACATTAAAGTACCCAAAAGGTCTGAAGTTGATGGCAGAAAAGAAGCACAACAAAGTTACCATCAATGGATGGGAGAAAAATACATTATCTTGTGTGTAACTGAATTTACAGTAAATTTTAATTTATACATTAGCCAAAAGACGCGTGACAACTGAATTTAGAAGTCCAGTTGTATATTTAAATTGGATATCAATCAACAGCAGGTAACAATGAAACGCTTTGCATGCCATCCGTCCTGAACGTCTGAGTCTGAGCAGCCCGTGCGTCACAGCATTGTTGCATTCATAACATGTGGGAATTAACAAAATCATTAATAAATGGCCGCGCTGTTACTGGTTTACTGTATTTGACTCAGTTTCCGTATCGGTAAGCTGACAATATGTCCGCTGTCAAAATAACAGTTTCTCTCAAGTTGTGTATACCATCTGAAAGCTAGACAGTGGTATTTTCAAATGGTCCATCGTCAATATTGATCCAAAAAGCATCTACTTTGCCTGTCGCGTTTACAAAAGAATAACTTCCCTATCATGTTTACTTGGTTAGGTGGTTGGTTTAAGATATTTCCGACAGCAACTGAAGGCAGCACCGCTTGCTGCCATCCATGCATCCAGTCCTGTCTGTGGTACCTGCTGGCTACTTAACTTAGCTAGCAGACTTACCTATCAGTCACTTCTGTTCAGGAATAACAGAATGAACGAGAGACAAAATGATTTTATTTTGTTTTCCGCTCGATGTACAGTTGCGATTTAAAAAAAAGATGGAGACCATTCATTTGGTTTTAGTACTTTAGCTGTTAAGCGTTTTGCTGAGTCCATTTTGCGTGTAACTGGAAGTGGAAAAGACAAAGAGAAAAGAGCTTTCCAATACCTAGAATGGTTTGGGCCTAAAAAGAAGACAAGAGGTAAGGATGCTGAATATCACAAAAAACGTTATTTGATGATTAACTGTACTTGTTTGTTATCTGACATTTGGAGTGAATGTTAATTTAAAATTCCTCAGAAAATTTCAATGGTTTCATAGCTAGGTAGCCTAGCCTCAAGCCGCTACTAGCAGATTTGGCTAGCTAACATTATGCTAAAGCAAAGATGCAGGTAGGTCCTGTAGGTAGCGCGTTAGCCTCTTGCTAAATGGGTAGACCTTGTAGCTACTTTTGGGTTCTGATGACTGCAAACATTAATTGTTGAAATGATGATAACGCTAAATGTTACTTTTATTCGTTCGGTGGCTTTCCGTTCTCCGAAAAGTAAGACAAACATCGTAGTGATAGGGATCATGTTTTGGTTCGTGTGGTGTTAGCTTACAGGTCATGACGTCTAATGTTTGTGTTTTCTCTCATGGTTGACATAACTTACACGCCTTAGTTTGCTAACTACTACTAATTTATGTTATCGACAAGGAGATAATTATTTGATATTCACCTTAAGTACAAATGATGAACAGAAGCCGCTCACAGTTTATTTTGCATGCAAATAAATATTACCCAATTCAGATCCGTGAATTATAGATGATCTCTTAAAGATGGATAATTTAAATACGAGCAACAATTATTTTACTTGCTTGCAGTTTCTCTACCGTGAAGAGCACACTTTAACTAATCCTAGGCCCAAAACAGTCGTCAGGGTTTCCTCACAGTGACTAACAAAAACTTTTGGTTTGTTGTCCTGTAGCCTCCGCACATCGTATCCTGTATTTATTATATCACATTACCCTTGGCCAATCCTAGTTGTTTTAAGTCAAAATCATAATGACTCTAAATTACTATTGCGTAGAAAGACAACAGGATAGCCTATTTGTCTAGCAAAAGGACAGCTGATATGCTTTTCTAGGAAGCCATTTTACGTGCCACAGTTGGGGGAAGGGCCAATACATCATAAGTCCAGAGGAACTCTCAACAGTTAGGACCATCACTGGTTACATGTGTATATATCTAGCAGTATTATACCATTGGCACATGGAGACAAGGATAGAGCAATCAACTTGTTTATCTTGTTTGGCACACAATGGTGGGGGAGGCCTAAGGTCATGAACTCATTTATGGCATGCAGCTGTGAACTGGCACAACATCCACAGTCAAGTGGTAGATGGAGGTTTAGGCTGTTTGAGTTGTCTTTGCAGTTGTTTATGAAGTATACTGTGCGTTGAAGTGTTAGTCCAAGAGTGTTTTATTTTCATGTGGACATAGAGGAGTGATGTTTAATTAAGACGGAGAAAACATCTTCCTACTCTTTTAGACTAACCGCAGTATTTACCAGATTAAGGCATTACGCTGTAAAAGAAATTGCCAAGTAAATATAATTTTCTGAATACACTAATGGATATAAGCTCAGTCTCAGCAAGCACAATGGCTGTAAAACATGTTGTTTTCCAAGTTGCATTTTTTTAAGGCACATGTAAACAGCTTAACTGAACTATAGTATGACACTTAGTTGGATTATTTATTTATTTATTTATTTTTTACAACTTTTTGTGACACGGAAGGCGATCAAACTGTTTGATAGACAAGATTTAAATCTACTCTCATGTATAGCAGAAAAAAAAAAAAAGCACCGTAAAGCATAATGCTTTCACCAAACCAGCATGAAGGGTGTGCCATGATAGCAATATGTCAGAAACTTTAATTGAAATACTGAAGGGAAACTGATGTTGATGTGCAACAGCTGTTTCAGTGATTAATCAGGCCATGATTAAAAATCTATATCACAGTAACATTTAATAACATTTACCTTGATATTAAATAATAAAAGTTTCAAATACAACATGGTATTTAAAACTGTTAAAGCAATAGCTCATCATGTTGCACAATGCCTTGTTTTTTGTTTGTTTTCTAAAATGAAGATGTTGTACGGCGAAACGAGCCAAAGTAAAGTAACCTAATTGAAATACTGTTTTATTGTTCATAATAAAAGTCCATATTCAAACTAAGGCAGTCCATGTAAACGTGGTCAGTACATTATGGCATATAAAGGTCTGTTCTGTCTTCTTGTGCTCCCTGTGGCGCAGCTCACTGAAATCCTCTTCACTTCCTGTTTAGGTTTTGCTCTGTGGTTTTGGTATTAACTGTTTCCTCTGTGGCCATGCGCGGGGCACATGCACACTTTCTGTTGAGATGTTATGGTGACTTGTTTGTCCATTCCAGACAGAGGAGTGGGTGCATGTTTTCTTTGGCCTTCACACATCTATTGTACATTGCAGTAATAGTACGGTGTGGTTTTGCAGGCTGGATATTTGGAAAATGAGCAATACCTAGTTTCAGGCTGTTCAACAACAACAAATAATTTTACAAGATTGTAGAGCTGCACTCTCAGAACTGAGCAGGCCTTGTCTGAATAAACCAAATGCTTTTCAATACTCCTCTGTATCCTGTTTTATCACGTTCATCTTCATCTCCCTTTGATGACTGAAGTGAAGTCAAAAAAGAATCATAGCATAAGGTTGTTTATTGTACAGATGCTACTGCATTTTATCAGTTATACTCTTTTCTTTAACCCTACCCAAAGTAAGAGCTAATTGTGTCGTCAGCTAAGGCCTGCAAGTTTATAATCAAATCTTATTTCCTTCACAAAGAGAAGCTTGTCGAAAGTAAGTTGTATGAAGGTTCTTCCAGAGTCTGCCAGTTTAATTAGCCCAAATCTAATCAGACATCAGCAGCTCTTTTTTTATCCCTCAGTACTGTTGCTCACACAGCAGAAAAATATGCTACTCACTGTGTCCTGACCTCATGCATCTGTTCTTCAGCTTTTGTTCTCTAGGATGTGAGTTAAGCTCTCATGTGGGTATATAGTCCGGTGGAGGTGAAGCTCATTAAGGCCATTTCATTTTACAGATCTGGCATACATCCATGCTGTGAGATACTGCTCTATAATACTGGTCTGGAAATTATAACATCAGTCATGGTCTATTTCAGCAGTAATACTTTTGATGAAGAGCAATGAAATTCATTGGCATAACATTTTTCAGAGCAGGGTGAGTGCTTTGCATGCTTCAGGCAATAACAAATGGATCAGTAACATAAACAGTAAAAATCCAGGATAGTGAGATGGACCCAGAAGAGTAAAATGAGAAGTAAAGTCTTGTAAGTAAGTCTTGATACATAGATAAAACTTTTGTAATTCAAAAGAAACTAATATTGCTAACTTCAGCTTCTTATGCGGTGCATGAACAGGAACATGCATGGCAAAGATCCCGATTTATGAATCATACAATTTTTTATTTTTCATTAACTGGTTCACATTTGGCCACAGCATGTATCAAAGTGCCTGCTCTGAGGAGTGCGAATGTTTATTTAGAGGTTCAGAGTAGTAAGCTGTAATAGGTTAACATGTTTCTATTTCTAGGCAGGCCGATATTCCAGTGTCAGATTTACCCCATGCTGCTCTCTGAGTAATAAGATTGTGACTGATATGGAAAACTATTACAGAATACAGGAATTCCTATGACTACTCAATAGGGTTGGGGTCATTTTTGACTTTTCTTGTTATCTCATGCGATAAATACAAATTACTGCATGTTGGTGCTGTAAAAGTTGCTTGATGCCTCCAGTTTTAATTGCTTAGGTGCATGTTTCAGCTGGGTTATAGTAGTTTTTAGAATGTAAAATTACCCTGACTAAGGAACTGTTAATTTTTGGGAGGGTAATAGACTATTAAGTCGAGTGGTTAATGTAGGAAAGCATTCATGCTTCTGGCTAAAAAAAAAAAAGGCCTGGTATAAAAACCTTAAAATTTTAAGCAATTTCCTTATCAGCTACATTAATGATCAATATGTGTATAAAATATATAAATAAATAAATGTATATATGTTATGGGTCATTTTTGCAGTATAATCCAAGTTAATTAGGTATCACTCACACATTCACAAAATGGCTGCTCCTGCTCCCGTGATTACAGTTGTTGTTAAACAAATGGCCAAACAAAAGTCAAACCATAATAATAATTATGTGCTTAAAGGGTTTAATAGGGGAGATATCTTAGATTGCGCTAATATTTTTGACAATTTTGCAAAATATCAGTGTATATATTCCCATTACATAATCACTGATATCACTAGTGACTAGTTAGTCAGTTTTATTAAGATTTCATCTTTTGTTCCATAGATCTGCTTGTAAGACTTGTTTTACTCATCAAGTCTGGGTGATTTCAGTGTTCAATTTTAACAGTACATTAGTAAACATTGTCACAATTTTAGATTGATGGAGGTATCCAAGATGATAAAAGCCCACTTAATCTAAGTGTACTGAACATGCCGATTTTAAACTGTAGTTGCATCGTACACTACAGTATGTTGTATTAATATTGACTCAAAGCCAAGGGCGTGAATGTATATTTGTTAAAAATTTGACCATAGTTCAGATATGGGTGAAGAGGGTCATGCAAAAAAAAAAAGTACAAGCCTCTTGAAAAGCTTGGTGTGCACGTTGAAGAGCTTGAATGACGCAGGTTCTTTGGAAACGTTGCCAAGATAATTCAGGGTTGTCATGTTCCTCTAACATGGTGGCAGAAAAAAGTACCCTGAACATATTTGTGTCAAAGCTGCGAATGAGAGCATTTTTTTACTGTGCTCATCTAACATTATTTTTCAGTTCAAAATCCACATGAACCTTTCAGGTGGTTACAGGTTAGGTATGTATGCTATTTACTTTACCACGGATTAATATGCGGTTTTGAGAAACACGCCAAGTACAGTTTAGTAATGGAAAAGAATGGGCAAAACCCAGTCTAACAGCCCATTGTACTTGTAAATACTTTTGTGTCTGCCTAAAAGCTTGAGAAAGTTGCTGCTGAAAGTTTTTTTTTTTTTTTTTTTTTTTTTTTTGCAGTTTGATTTTATGATCTTGGCATGAAGATGTCACTGGAGTAGAGGCATCTAGTGCCGTTTTCAAAATACATTTGTATATTGGCATCAAGAGTTTTGTGTTCATCGAGAACAATACCTCTCAGTAAACTGGATGTCAAATATAAAAACCTTCCTAAATTGATATGTTGTTAATTCGTTTTTAAATGCAGAATAGTCACTGCACTGGATTGGTAAATGCTACCAGCTCCCTCTGATTCGAATAATGCACGTCTGCTGAGTGGAGGCATTCCAGGCAGTGAGTCAGTTCAAATGCTTCAAACCTGCCTGAATGAAAGGATATAGGCAGTTGTTTAGAGAACATGCCAATCAAGATTTAGAGTCTTGTTTTGATATGTTAATTGGAGCTAATCTGAAGCCACATTGAAATATATTAAAGGGTTTTTACTGAAGCAGGAACTAAAGAATTCTGAATACCCAGACTTAATCTTAATTTTGACATTGTCTTCCACCATCAGCTAAATACTTTGACATAAAAAGCACACAGAAATTTAGCTACTTCATTACCTCTATAACTGTGTGAATGATAAGGCTTCTGCCATGCTGATACAGGAATGTGTTTTTGCACTTGCACAAGATACTGTATATTACCATTTGTGTTTCCTCAGGAAGCTTATTTGATTTTGTAAGTGTTGTTTTAAAGTTACTACATTTTCAAAAATTATTTTATTTATTTTTTGGCTATTATGGCGTCCTTGTCCTAGCGGCATGTGGTTTTGACAGCACTCGTCATTAAACAGCTGCTTATATGAGGCAGGTTTGCAGCATTTGAATGGACACTCCCTCTGGAATGCCTGCTGTCAGCAGGTTTGCTTCAAAAGCACCAGGGGAGGTGGCCCACCTGTACCCATTACTGAGAACTTGTTGTTCATATACATTATAAAATATTCTTTGTAAACTACATTTGCATGAAATGCAGGAAACCATTTATGACAGATGACAGTTTTGGGGTTGTTGTATAAACATAATGCCTTAATAGTTATTGCACTACTTCCATCAGTATACTTCTGTTTATAGTAATGCCATCTTTATATAATGTCCATAGTACCACTTGTAAAATATTTTCATAATACTGCTCTATCCTGCATTTATGCACACACTTTATATCCTGCACTTGCTTATTGCACTTCTGGTTAGACCTAAACTGTATTTCGTTGCCTTGAACTTGTACATGTGTAATGGCAATAAAGTTGAATCTAATCAAAATTGTATTCTTTAACATCAAATACTCACATGAAACTGACTTTGTGTGCCTCAGAGCTGTTATTGCAAAATTGGGACCATTTGTGATCATTATAGTTGGTGCAGTGTCAAGATTTTTAAATTTCATACCAATTCAGTGGTATCACATTGCTTCGTAGGAGCTGCTTAATGAGCTTTGTTATTGATTAAATCAACCAAGGGTAGTAGTCTGCTTCTATTTATAAATATACATGGCATATATAATTGATGTGCTGAAAATAACAGACCACTCCATGAAAGTATGAACTTTAAGAGACAGAAAGAGATTAGATGTTTTTAGATTCAGTAGGAAATTTAAATTATTCAAAACAGTACAGTATTTCCAAAAAAAAAAGTTAAAGTTTCCATTAAAGACTATGTCTAAAGACAAACTACACATTTCAAACTGAATTGAGTGAACTGAGTCAAAGGGAATTTCCCAAGTTGGGACATAATTAGGAAGCCCATCATGACGATTATAAAATGATCTGGCAAAATCTTTATGCATGTTCCCCAAAGTGGAGTCTTTGAAACAAACGTAAATGTCTTGTGACACTGTAATAATCTTAAGTAAATAGAGTTTCAGGCAAAGTGTAAAAGATGTTTAGCTATAACTCTGAATCCCTTGCCAAAGGATGTGTACCGATTTTGATGGTTATCTATAACATGTAAAGGATCCTGACCAAAGTGTGCTTTAGAAGAAATCAAATTTTAAAATCACCCCTAAATATAATAGAAAATCAGCACAGAGATACCAGAAGTGAAATGGCATGATTTTGACTTTTTGTACTAGATAAAAATCCTTGCAACATGTGATGATAACACATTTGTAAGCATGTGTCATCATATATAGCTGATGAAAACGTCTCCCGTTTGTTACAGCCTGCATGCTGGAAACTGTGCGCTGTCTCTTTAACAGGCTGCACGGGTGCTTTGCCCCTGTACTCTGGGCATAGTGGGAGAGGGAGGGAGGTTGTTGACCGAAAGATGAGCCCCGATTGGCTGGGCCTTACTGAGGGCAGTGACATCACACAGAGGAGAGGTACTGTGGTGTAAAATAACATCTCCTTTTATGGGATGAGGTGGACTGTTCCATTCTCTGAGAGAGGTGAGATTTTGTTCCCCTCTCACTGCTCCCTCAGTGATGTTTTCCTCCCTGTAGACGTTCTCCCTAATTGGCCTGTAAATTAATATAGCTGTAAGGCTGTCTTGGACCAAGCTTATTGATTTGTTTAGTATTAATCCACTTTGTAAAACCACCTCTTATTTGATCACCTTTTGTTTTACTTAATTTTGAGTTGGAAGGTATAATAAACTGCGGTAAGACTTTTCCCCCCTCTTTTCTCGTTGTCTCCTTTTAATTTAATCAATTTTTTTAGGCGTAGAGACGTATTACAGTGTTTCAGCAGTCTCCTTTTTAGATAATTCATATGATTAATTTACTGCGATTAAAAGATTGCTCTGCTCCTTGCTGGGCAGTTTTTCCTCATAGCTGAAGATTAAAATTGGCCCACAGCGTTGTAAGCATTTTAAGACAAGAGGCACCACCAGGACTGTCTGGCAGTGTTGTGGACAGGAGGGTTAGACATGCCAAATCTCTTTTATCCCATCTTTCTGTCTCACATTCACTCTTAACATCTACACACCTCACACACTCACATACTCATACAACCCTACAGCCTCTTTTCACCTTGCTTGTTCTCGACACATGCTTAAACCTCAAAACACTCCACCAACAGATACAAAAGCTGCAGCTCCCCTAGACTTCAACTGGCATGTGACTACCCCCGCTGTTTGCCAACATGGTATCTCCCTAGAGGAGCAGTCCCCTCCCATCCCTAAGTCAGATTTGTCACCACTCCAAGGAAATACACTGTACCTTTTTCGAGTCAAGTAAAGAAACTGTAGTTACACTGTTCCAGTTGGATGCCCACAGATACATTTAGAAAAAAAGGCCAGGTTGTCTTCATTGAGGGAGGTTGGCGGAGAAATTTAGGCTGACAAGACATGACGAGAATACTTCTGAATCCCTGGGAGATCCTCTGAACCCTCCTCCCTCCTCCTTCCAATGTTTCAGTGGTTGGGGCCATGGCCTCTCAGTCAGGGTAAGAAATCCACAGCTAGTTGGCTGTTTTACTTATTTCTTATTGGTGTCTGGGAAGAATAAAGCACTTTACTTCATTTTCACTATGTTATACAAGACATATAAAAATGTTTTTAGATGGCCTTACATAATGTGCAACAGAAGGCCAGTCCTGTATTATGCTCAGATGACCATCAGTTTTCCCCTTTTTAAAAAAAAAAAAAAAGGAAAAAAAGACATGTGTGTTGAAGACATGGCCTGGCTGTTGTTGTGAGTTAGAAAGAGACAGATGAGTTGATTAATTTAGGTACAGAGAGACCTGCCTTTTAAACTCTGCAGACTTTGACCTTTTCTGTCTGACACACTGTTGAATGTGTACAATAAACATAGCAGTCCATTACACTTTGATAATATTGTAATTTTAAAAAAAAAACTCATGTTGTGTAAGAAGTGATTTGCTTAGGCATGCCTTTTCCTTGTTTTGAAGCAATCTGCATTGCCTACCTTACTGTGTTGGCAACTGATGGGCTCTGTGGGGCTTGGGTCTTGGATGCAGGTTTGACCAAAAATTTGAACAAAGGCTCATTTATGATCTGTGCTTCTAACAGTTGCTCTTCAAACAAGCAAAATAGAAATAAAGGTTTGCTTTCCCAAACTTGGCTGATATAAGGATAAGGCACTAGTGCGTGATTTTCCAGAAGGCCACAGGTAAAAAGCAGCTGAGTTTGTGGTACTTGGTGACTTAAAAAATAAAATAAAAAATAAATGTATCCTTTCATAAAGAGGACTAGACTGATCTTTGAAAAATAACATAAGAGATGATGCCTATGTTTAGCCTTTCATTTTAACTTAGATAGATTGACAGAGGAACTTGTCACTTAAGTTATTCCGATATTGCAAAGGCACAAAAGTAAAACTGACAGCTGGCTGGTATGGACCTAAATTCAAGCATTTATGCGTCAGTATTGTTGAAACCAATAACAGACTATTGAGTCTCCTGTCTGATGATTTTCTTTAGGGCTGAGCTACAATATGACAGAGTTTAACCCCCTGTTCAACTAATAAAAACCAACAGATCAGGTCAATTAGTTGGGCAGAATGGACGTGAACAGTGTTTTACAAAGGCTTCTGTGCCTGGGCCATTTGATCATTTACCTCTGTGCTAACAGTGGCCCATTCACACATTCAACCCCACTCCACAACTTACTTTGACAGGCTCATTTACATGTAAAAGTAGGCGATCAGTGGTCAATTCAGTTGTAGCAAGTTACTTAACAGTGTCTGTTGTTTAGTTTTTGACAATGTATAGTCTAAGCTTGGTTGTTAGCTGTGCTCTAAGTCAAATAAAGTCCAGAGATGATAACAGTGGTGTGTTGATGGAAGTTTGGATGATGGAAAGCCTAAACAATGTTTTCTTCTTTTCTTTACACCTCTGCTGATAAAACTGGTGTTATTGGTGTGTGTCAAACAGCTCACAGTGGTTATGGCCTTGGTCGCTTCCTGAGCTTTGGTGTAATGTAGCCTAGCTATACTGTGTAAATCACATTGCCTGTTTTGAGTGATGACTCATAGTTGGGTGTTGCTGCTGATGTAAAACAGACTTCATAAAGAGGTTGGTTGGGAAATTACTATTTAGACTTACTGATAAGCTAAGTCAGAAATTGTAAAAAAAAAAAAAAAAACTTGGAACCATTTTGCTCAAGTGCCAACATGATTTAGTCTACAACATTACTAAGTGATTGATAGTCCTGATCAGTTTTCATGTAAGAGCAGTGTTTATTCTTTCCAGGAAACAATCACAGTCTCTCATATGTAGCCTAATTTTTCTACCTTTCACGTATTGTTTCCCTGTGTGTAGTGTTTCCCATTCTGAAATCAGTTTCCCATCTGCTTCTTTTCAACTTTTCACTCATGCATAGTAATTGAAAACACCCTTGTGTGTTGTGTTTATAATCTAGGAGGAGGCCGGGTGGTTGCTGCATAATCGCACTCTGTCAACAGCCTTAAAATCATTGTTGTCACTGGCAGAGCCTGAAGCTGTCCACTTAAACCAGGAGGCGACACGCCTGGCTGATAATTTGCTTGTTTCTAGTTCAAAAGCTAGTAGTAGTTGCTTTCTGTTAACCGAGGTGCACAACAGACAGAAGTCACATTTAGTCAGACTGGCTGTTCCTAATGAACACACACTTGTTCTGTCCAAATTCCATGTTTTAATATTCCAAGCAGGATCCAGCAGAACATTTTTATATGACCATTTGTTAAAAACTCATTACCGGACTTGTGTTTTATCCTCTGGCAGTGAACATATTTTTATTACATGTTCATGCATTTGTGTTGTTTGTCTCTCTGGTGTGAATCCATACATCCACTTACAAGGTCTCCTCAAATAGCTCTCTACTTTGATGTTTGCACTAAACACATTATGCTCAGAAGGACAGTAAGGGCAGAGAGGTGTGTTTAGCTAACAGTTATGGAGTCTGTGGCTTCAAGCTACAGTTTTATAGCAGTAGGTTATTATTTAATCCTAATTACAGTCTGTTTTACCTTCATGCTATTCCTGAGAAGACTTTCATATTCTTTTCATGAGGTGTTAGTGATATCCTGTATGCTTTTACAGTCTACTCCGAAAAACTAACTTTTCTATTTGAAATTTATATTTAGAACAACCATACAAATTAGTTTCAGCTCAAATTTACATTGACCATCTGTACAAGGTGATTATTTGCAGTAGAAATAGGCTACTGCACATTGTCTAGACTAGCCTAAGCCTATTAGGGACTACTTTCTCCACAGGTCATCTCTGTGCTCCCCTCTGTTTATGATGTGTGGGGTTTCGCAAATGATGGTCCGATTTGCGGTTTATCATAAAACTGTGACTCAAAGAAGAGAGTAGATGATGGCAGCCTAACCGTATGATCTGTTGTGAATAGCTGGAAACTTGAACGAGTTGGTATTCATTTACAAACCAAGAAATCATAGCAGGAAAGAAAACTGAGAGGCTAATGTTGTTTTGGTTATGCTGCGTCACTGCTGACCAAGAGTTAGTTTTAGGTAAATTCTTACAGACTTGCCAGGTGTTTCTTTCATGAACATCTCACTTTCATAATACTCCCTTCTTTTATAGCCATCCTTGGAAAGCCATGAGATAAGAAGTCTGTTTATTGTCTCTCCTCAGCGTGTGTTTATCTTGACTTGTTGTTGTTCTGTTTGTGTTATTAGCAACATGAACCGTGAGGACCGGAATGTGCTCCGAATGAAAGAAAGAGAAAGGAGAAATCAAGAAATCCAGCAGGGAGGAGGAGAGGCCTTTCCAGCGAATTCCCCTCTCTTTCCTGAACCCTACAAAGTGGTAAATTTGTTGACCTCATATTCAGTTTTGACATATAATTCATTAGTCAGTTTAGAGGAATTTGTAACAGTGACAAAGCGTGAACTGCACATACTACCAGGAGTATTCATGTCAATACAGTTTTGTCATCACATATTTTTTGAAACATCACACCTCTGTTTTGCTTTTTTTTGTGCCTGATATGTTAAACTGCTAAGAGGAATGTTTAGCTTCAGGTTTCTATGGCATAGGCGGAAACACTCTTTCTTTTGCTGTCTTTCTATGTGTGTGTGTGTGTGTGTGCACGCACGCTTTATGTAATATTTGTTTGACTTCATTCCTACATTGCCTCAGTCTGAGAAAACCTTTTAGTTGTAATTCGATTAGTTTTTCCTAAGTTGTTCTCAAGAAAATCCTACATTTGATTTAGACTTGAATACCTTTTGTTGCTGCCTTTATTAATGGAAAAAGAAGGAATTGTCTGTTTTTGTTTCATCACAATGACCTTCCGGATCCTGCAGTCTTGGTCTTGTTTACAGTTTTTTGTGATGAAAGCTAAATAGGGCAAGATATGCTTTAATACACATGTGGGAGCTGTTTTATGTGACATGTCTGAACGAGCTCTACAGACAATGATGGTCCTTCTTTTAATCAAGATGATCTCATGCAAATTTGCACATTTCAAGATGTAATTGGCTGATCTTTTTGCAACACAGTATGTGGTTACGTTAATCATAGGTATTAAAAACAATATCAAATGCTTTTCCAAACATTTGTGGCTTAGATTAGACAATGGTTAGCTGTCAGATAGTCAGCTATCGACTAACTCAGCACAAAATACAAGAGAGTCGGTTGAATTGACAACACCTGTTTTGTTGTGCAACTGAAGAAGATAAACATAAGAACACGCCAGCCTCCCCCTTTCCTCCCTTGTCTTCCTCCTGTGCCCACAGACACACATAGATGTAGGCCAGCCAGCTCCCAGCTCCTGCCCGGTCAGTGTTATTGTAAAGAGGATTTGAGTTCTCTGTACTGGTCTAATCTTTGCCACTAACCAGATTTGAGCAGAGGTAAGTGGCTCCTCTCCTTAGCTAGAGCTAGCCATCAAAGAAGCAGTGAGGAATGTGTCCTGACAGGTTGGGAATAGAATGGGTACCAGAGGTGAATGATGTGCAGGCCCTTGTGTTTTGGACCACAACAAAGTGAAAGCTGACTTTGAAGAAGTCCTTGACCTTTGCACAGGAAAAGAGGCGTTTGCAGCAAATAATTTTAATGTGCGTATTTGTCCTTCTGTCTTCAGAAGCTAAAGTACAAAAAAATGCAGAAAAAGCCAACTGTTTAAGTCACTGGCTTTTCTACACTTTGTATCTCTCGTCTCCTGCTTGTCTGAGTCTTATGTAAGCTTCAGTTTGACTTTTTATCCCTCTTCTGTCATGCTCCACCAAGTGGAAGTTTACTGTGTTCTGCATTAAAGGCCATGTGTGCACGCAGCTGCAGCTGTGACCTTCCAGATGTAGACCAGCAAAGCAGTAACATTTTTATGGTGCAGGAGTTCGCGCACTTGTAACTCAGCTGCACAGAATAAAGAGCACAACATTATCTATTGAAAATTAGAGCCTCACAATATTGGATTTTTGTCCAATCCATATTTTTTTAAATCAAAAATCCATTAAATGTGATTATTAAGCAAGCCTTTTTAACCAAATTGTGCCAAGATCTAACTAGCCCCAGAAACTAAGCAAAGGACATAACGCTGAATCAAAAATCCATTAAGCACATTTGTGTTTGCATTTTGACTACATCTTAAGAACCCCAAAGATTAGGCAAAGTAGACAGGTAATAGATTAAGATTTAAAACTGATGGCTTAGTTTGTCATTTTTTGGGTGTGCAAAGATAGGAGAAGAAATTTGGAAGAGATGGCAATCAGTGTTCTTCGTAATTTCCTGTTGTGGAAATGCGATGTTTGAAGTGATGTTGGTAAGGATAGTTCCTGGCTAGCAGGAAAGCACTGCCTCTGGACCGGGGACTTGTTGTGGAGCAGGAACCAGAACTGGTACAAGGTTCCTCTGGTGAGCTAAAGTTCCTGAGAAAGTTTCTGTGGACGTAAAGGACTGTATCAAAAAGTTTCAAAGATATAATCTGAGACGGTGCTTCTTTTTTATTTTTTTTTATTTTTTTTGTGCAATACAATACGTACAGCACTAAGTATTTATGTGAATACATACTGTATAATACAATACAACTTTCTTGTCAGATTGTTTTTATTCTGCCAGCACACTATCGATTGTTGCAGTCAATGTCCCTAAACAATGAGTTTGCAGAACAAACTGTGTAATGATTCAGCTGTTTTCTAATTTACCTCAAGCACTTACTTTTTAGTACCTTTGCCAAGGAAGTCGTGTTTTCAGTGATTGTTTGTTTGTTTGTCTGTCTGTCAGCAGGATTATGGAAAAAGCACTGGCCCGATTTTCATGAAACTTGGTGAAAAGGTGTAGCATGGGCTAAGGGAGAACCCATTCAATTTTGGAGCGGATCGGAATCACAGTGCAGATACACAAATTATTTTTCACTTTCGTAAACGTTGAGAGGCTTCAGCTAGGCATAACCATATTTTGACATACTATAATTCTAATAGTTTTGGAACTATATCCTGACATATATAGTCGTTGCGCTTACAGATTTGCATATCATAGAAAAGTGGACTATTGGCCTTGGCGGATGTCTGCGCTCTCCGAGTGCCCTTCTAGTTCTTCATTGTTTTTAGCATTATCAGCCAACATACATGCCAGTATCAGTATGTGTAATAAGCCATAATATCAGCCTTTTGAAATACTTGTTTTAAGTACTTGTATTTTAAAAGAGGGTATTTCTGTTCCACTGGATGTCTAATAGAATAATAATTAATTCTAATTAACGTAATTTATGCTAGTACTACAAAGTGAAAATAGGCGTTGCTACACTACACTGCCAACTACACGCGTTTGAGCCAGGCCGTGCTACCAGGAGGTAGTGGAGTGCTTGTTATTGCCAAGCTAGTTACATTTCCTGCTACAGATAACGGTTTGTGTTTCCTCACCCTCTGTGTGAATCTGTCAAACAAAATAGAGGTCTGAGGCTGCGTGTGAAATATTCTGTACAAACTTGTACTTGTATGCATGCAATCATGGGCTGATTGCATGCATGTCGGCTGGAATCCGTGGCCTCAAAGTGATTGATTAACCTCTGTGTTGGAACTATGGGTAGACTCTTATCTGTGTTCGCAGATGGGTGTGGACTGACCTAGGCCCAGTTTGAACAAGCTTACTGTGTGATTGGCTCATTAGGCATCTCTATGTTCAATCGAGTTATTTTCTCAATGTTCATTGCTCAATGCTCAATTATTTTAAGTTTAAAACTGGGATTAGGATTTAATTTGTTTGTTTCTTTTGTCAAATGACAATCTGCATTTCCGTCATCCTCATTTTGCATATTTTAGTGATTCTAAGTTTTCTTAATAGGAGTGATACATTTTCTCTCCATTTTTAATGTTTTTGATGGAAAGCAATTAACCCAAATGTTGAACTTGTGCCCATAATGACTGTTTTCTCTGCCCCCCCCTTCCTCTCTGCTTTCCCTCTGTTCACTTCTCTCTTTTATTTTCTTCTCAATGACTTGTCTGTCTCTTCTTTCTCTGTGGCTGTCTTCTTTTAAAATTTTGTTTTTTATCATCACACTATCCACTGCCCCACCTCTTCCTCCCCTGTTCTCTGTTTCTCTCTTCAGTCCAGCAAGGAAGATAAACTGTCCAGCCGTATTCAGAGCATGCTGGGCAATTACGACGAGATGAAAGAGCCGATTGGTGACACACTTCCAAAGCTTGGCGGTAAACCTTCTAACAGCTCGTCTTCCTCTGAGGAGAAATCGGGCCCACCTTTATTTGGCGGGGACCAGCGTGGTGTCGGTAGTGGTGGCAGCAGCCAGAGCAGTAAGTGGACTCCTGTCGGCCCCGCAGCGGGTGGATCTTCATCCGGGTCCCAGAAACGCTCAGGACTTCAAGGAGGGCACAGCAGCCAGAGGGGCAGCGGAGGCAGTAGCGGCAGCAGCAGTAGCCAAAGACACGGAGGGGAGGTGCGGGAAAAGAAGTCTAGTAAACACGGTGGAGGGTCAGAGCACTCAAAGTCACACACATCAAGTCCGGCGAAGGGCTCTCTGAGTTCCTCCAGCAGCAACAGCCACTTGCGGAGCTCCTTGTCTGCCGAGCAGCATCATAGCAAGGAGCGCTACCGCTCCAAGTCCCCACGCGACAGAGAGGCCAACTGGGACTCGCCCTCGCGGGTTCACACCTCTTTCCCCAGTGGACAGCACTCAAGTCAGGCTTTTCCCCCATCTCTCATGTCCAAGCCCGGCTCCATGCTGCAGAAGCCCACAGCTTATGTGCGGCCTATGGACGGCCAGGAAACGGCAGAACCCAAGAGCTCACAAGCAGAAAGCTACAGTGGACAGTCGCACAGCAGCACCATGGGAGAGATGAAGTCGAACAGCAAGACCTCACTTTCCAAACTCAAGATCCCCTCACAGCCTGTAGAGGTGAGGCTTATCTACAGGCTTTCTATTTTTCATCTATTCTGAACCCTGCAGCTTATGTACACTACTCACATTTTGGGCGTACTGTGTGTTTGTGTCACTTAAAATGTAAATTTATAGTAGTGGACATCGCGTGTAGAATCTATAGATTTACAATGGCAGAGCAGTGTTTATGTTTGGAGCATATATTCATAATGATGTAATACCTGGAATAAATTACCAAACAGCATGTTACACTTGGTCTGACTGAACTCAAAGGTCTCATAAAATGCCTCATGAATGACTCATTCTGCTCAAAATGGCCGCCGCCGATCACCTGCTGCACTGACGACATGTTGTTTATGAACATGTGCTAAACTTGATGTTTCTGTCTTTAGGGAGCAGGCGATGCCAACTGTGTCGATGAGATTCTGAAGGTATGTATATAATTGTATTTTGCTAAGAACTCCCTTTCTATGTAGTCAGAGAAAAGCCTACTGCCTCGAGTCAATGAAAGAGCATTTCACATTACTCACATCTTACAACTAATTTGCACATTTTTTCCTTGTGTTTTTTTTGTTTTTGTTTTTTTTTTTTTCTTTCTTTCTTTCAGGAAATGACTCAGTCGTGGCCCCCACCGCTGACAGCCATCCACACCCCCTGCAAAACAGAGCCCTCCAAGTTTCCTTTCCCGACCAAGGTCAGCATTGCACCAAGTCCCTGTGTTTACTGTTTGATTCAAATTATTTTGTGAATTAAGAAGGCTTAATTTTTTGTTTATTACTTTTGTATGGTGCAAACAGACCTTATATAACACACGCAGCCAGTCCAGAGAAACTTTGCTTTGTGGCTGTCTAATTGGAACTATAAAGCGATGGGACTTACTATTGATAAATATTTAATGTGACAGAACTTTCAAGTACTTCTCACTCAGTTTTGGTGTTTATTTCACTTAGTGTAAATATATACAGCCAGAAACTCAAGGAGGAAAAAATCCTTTTTAATTTATTTATTCACATATTTATTGATTTGTTATCAGATTCGACAGACAGAATTGTATGGTAAAGTCTATCCCCCCCCTCTCTTCTTAGGACTCTCACCCTTTTCCAAGTGGACACAGTGAGTATCACACACACTTCTCATTCAAACGTGAACACACAATATCTTTACAAAAGAATTATGTATGTATATATTTCTGATATTTATGTTCATATGTACTTATTTCTCATGAGTCTTTTGCCTTTTTATTTTCTTTTTTAAGAGCGAGGCAGTTCTTCAAAGAGCTCCAGCAGCCACCAGCCCAAAGCTTGTGATGACCAGCCCACGTAAGTGCTTCATCTTTTCCTCTCTTTGTCCTTTCTCATCTTAAGCCCATGTTTTTAGTTTTTCAGGATACCTAAAATAAATATTTCTGATGAGTTAAGAAACCTAAAATAACCAGGCATGCATGTCAGTTATGTAGGGCCAGCAATCCCAAACTGCAGCAATTACACTGCTGTAATAAAGCTGTCATTCCTGTATCTCAGGAATCTGGAAGATGACCTGAAGCTAAGCAGCAGTGAGGACAGTGATGGAGAACAGGACTCTGCCAAGAATGCCTCAAGGAACACATCAGCAAGGTAAAGCACAAAGCATAGTGAATTTACTTTAGTACAATTTGAATGCAGTTTTTGTTGCAACTGTCAGGGGGATGTTGTCTCCAGTTAAAGTTTGGAGATGACAGTGGGTTATGTATCGGCTTGCATAATATTCAAATGTGTTTGTTATATTATGTTTCTTATCTTGAAAGAGATGGTGTGTGAGTTAGGTAACTTCTTATTTCTGGATTGGGGGGGGGGGTTACCATCAACCTTTGGACACATTACGTCCACAGCTTTTCCCAAGGTTAGCAGTGACTGTAGTGTGAAGCAAATTCCCAATTATGGAAAAACACAGCTGAAAAATGCAAATTACAAATCAAGAATGGAACCATTTGGAAAAATATTAGCTATATGTGGTGGTTAAGAATAACCCTCAGCTATAAATAATGTTTCTGTCCATGTTCCAGAGATTATCAGCATATTGAACACTTTCTAACTTTGGAGCTGAAATGTGAAACTGTAAACAAGATTTTAAACCCAGGACATGATGCAGTTGTTTGTATTCATCCTTCAATAGGTAAAACATGACTCAGAGTGTACTGTACACCTTTTGCACACAATATAATTCTGTTTTACTCTCTTCTGTAACAACAGCAATAACAGTGAAGGAGCGGATCAATCGAGGGATGACTCGAGCAGCCACAGCGGCTCAGAGAGCAGCTCAGGCTCCGACAGCGAGAGCGAAAGCAGCACCACAGACAGTGAAGCCAATGAGCACCCGCGGCCTGCCTCTCCTGAAGTAATGACTTAACAGTAACTTTAACTTTGTACAAAGTGTAGAGCTACTCAGTGATAATGATGATCTGTCCACCCATATTTTGAGTTGGGATAGTTGCAAGATGATCTTTCTTTCTTCTGCCCAAAATACCATCTTTTTTAGATGTTTGGCTAGGTTTCATACATAATTTCAGCTCACTAAGACACTTTCTGACATATGTGTGTTCTCCTGCTCCCCTTCAGCCTGAACAACCCATGGCCAACAAGTGGCAGCTTGACAACTGGTTCAAGAAGGCCAAGCAGTTCTCACCAGCCTCTCCAGTGGACAATAATGTTCCAACCAAGTGCAAGAAAGAGGGCAGAGATAACGGTTCAGGACGCGGCTATGGTAGCCAGGGAGGGGGGTCAAAAGACTCGACGGCGCCCACCCCAAGCAGGGACCTACGGGCGGCACAAAAGGGTGCAGAGGGTGGTCGTGGCCGTCAAAAATCCCCCGCCCAGAGTGAGGGAGGTACAAACGCGCGAAGGAGTGTGGGTAAAAAACAGCCTAAAAAGTCTGAGAAGCCCCCAGTAGTGGAGGAACCCAAGGGAGGTCTGCGAGTAGAGAGTGAGCCGGCTCCGGAGATACCTCCTCATCGGCCCAAAGCTGCTACTAAAGGTTCCCGCAAACCAAGCATCAAAAAAGAACCTAAGTCTTCTCCGAGGCCCACTGCACCGGCTGTCACAAACACTGCAGATAAACGCAAGGCCAAGGCACCCACCAAGACTTCCCAGAAGTCTCGTGAGTTTGTTGATACAGACTCTTCATCATCAGACTCTGAGGGGAATGACAGCATCCCGTCCTCGTCGCAGACACCCAAGTACACAGAGAGTATCAGGACCCCCGTGTGTGTGTTTTCTCCAATGGAAGAGAAAGAGGTGTTGTCTCCACTCAGTGACCCAGAGGAGCGTTACCCTGCAAGGCAGCCTCAGCAGCAGGTTTTACTAGTGAAGATAGGTGAGTCAAAACTGCTCATAATGCGAAGAAGTCTAATGCAAATTCTCACTGTATTCTGTGCACTTGTTTTACATATGTCCAGAGGGAGTGCACACTCCTGAAGCTTTTCTTTACTTTGGACCAAATTAAACCTACCCTTCCCTTTCCTTCCCATTTCCTATAGATCTCAGCTTGCTGTCTAGGATCCCAGGGCGGCCCTACAAGGAGCCTGTAGAGATAAAAGTGGAGAGGGACGACTCTCTAGACAGGGACAGCAAAGACTTCAGCAAGCAGACAACTGACAAGAGCTCTAGTAAAGCCAAGAGGAAACACAAGGTATGGAATTGATAGAGCAAATTCCTGTTTGTGTTCTGTTTTTGATTCTAGTTCTGTTGAATCCGTTTTCTTTACATTTATTTCTCGCTTTAAGAGTGGTCCCTTCACTTAATCTTGAAAATCTATATGATTATCTGTACACCCACCCTCCAGAAAGCTTTTTTAGAGTGTTATGTTTTCAGTATGATCTTGTACACTGAATTACGATTTATTTGGAGCTTCTTTTTTTGTTTTGTTTTGTTATTACTTTCATCAGGGAAGTTATGATCGTTCCATTTTAGTTAGCCTTCAGGATAACGTATCTCTTAAAATAACTTCCAAACAGATTTCCATTAAAGCAAGAAAATGCCTTTGAGCCAAGTAACAATTGATTCAATTTTGGTCTAGATCCAGATCTGGAATTTCTGCCGTTAGGTGATTGTGCAATTTTTTTTTTTTAATCATAGCTATGAAACTACCCGACAAAGAGACTTACAATCTAAGTGATATCTTAGGGTGTAACAGCAAGTTGGAAAACCATTAAGCATTGGCAGAAGGTTGTACTGTGCCGTGTAAGGGTTCAAGTGCTCCGTAGCAAATTTCTTTGTCTTCAAATCACTTCCTACAGAGGCATGTACACACACCAATAAATCCATAGATGTGTCTTTGCTTTTAATTTTCTGTGATTTTGTCTATTTTTTATTTTTTTAATCTTTAGAATGACGAAGAAGGCACCAAGCCAGAGAGTAAGCGATGCAAGCTAGAGGAGAAGTCCCTATCTCATCATAAAAACAGCAGTAAAGAGTGAGTATTCTTCCTTTTACTCCTGATTATCATTCACAGTAAAGCCTCTGCACACTGGGAACACTTGGCAGAGTTGGTGTAACAGTAGTACTTCATTTCTTTACAGGCAAAATTAAGCTTGCCAGATGTCTTTTTCTTTATTCTTACAATTCACAAAATAACCCCTATAAACTCTAGTGAGCATCATAAAATCAAAGCGTAAATGCTCAGTGACGAGGCTTGTTTATTACATTGCAGCCTCTTCAAGCTGCACCTGTTAACCTTTATTCTAATGACATCTCTGTCATGTTCTTAGTGTTAAATTACCTGGAATTTAATCTTGGTGTTAATTTTTTGTGATGCCGAGGACAGTACTGCTGCAAAATGGCCCCATTTAAATATATACATTTTTAAAAAGTATTAGAATGACTGTCATATCCCACCAGATCTAAGAGGTCTTTGGAGAAGAAAGAGGAGCCAGTCCCCTCTCCTTCCATGTCAGGTCTTCAGCGGACGCCCAAGGCAGAGCATCCGAGTCGAAAAAGGACAGTCAGCCAGTCCTCCACCTCTTTGTCCAGCGGGACAGGAAGTGGAAAGGAGGGAAGCCACAGCACCAAGGGTAACTCCACCTCCAAACACAGAAAAGGAGAGGACAAGGGACGCAGCACGCGTGATGGCAAGGTGGGTGCGACTAACCATACCCCCCGGGTATTGCTGTTTGTGTGAATACCTGGCAAGTATTGTGGATACTGGGAAGTGTGAATACAGTGTCGCTGTGTCCCCCCCGGGGAATTTAAATAACGAAGCAAGCATAACCAAAAAAAAAAAGTTGTTGCTGGGGAAAGAAGGGGAGTGGTTGAAAACATAGCTTGATGCGTTTTAATGCCTGTGGGTATTTCATTTGTATGATTGTGCAGAACATTAGGGTATGCATATTTTTAAAATACGAATTAAATCAAGTATTTACACTGTTTGTATAACCAGCAGCTAATCACTAAATTGGTTTGGTCTATATATTGTATATACCCAATGTCCATAAAGCAAAAAAAAGCCTCCCTCGACCTTACCTTTTTCTCCATTTTTATCCTCCACTTCAAACACCAGGCCCCTTTTCCCTGAAACTTTATTCCCTCTCTCTTGCTGTCTCTGCAGGAGAAATCCTCAAAGGGCTGTGATAACCAGCTGGCTGTGCCTCCGCTCTCCACGGACGGCTCCAAGTCTCAGAGATCCAAGCTGGTGTTTGAGGACAGGTAAGAGGAGCTCTTTCCACTGTGAATAACCCCTCAGCAGGATATGCAGAAAAAACTGCTGTGGGGATCTAGGGTTGCCTTTGATGCATAAAGCTGTAGGAGGTTGGGGAGGTCATGAATACATGTGCCTGCATGCAGGATAGATGACGTAAATTTCCATATTTAAAGGCTCTCTGTTGGGAGTCTCTGTCCTTTTCAAGCAGAGGTAAAGAAACAACATAGTCTTGCTTCTTATTTTTGTTTCAGGGTTTGATTTAATGTAAGAAAAAGGATTTTAGAGAATGTTTTTTATGTCTAGTCCAGGTTCTGTTCTTTTGAGAAAATTCATGTAGAAACTGAGCCATGACAGTGTTGTAAAAATGTTTCTGTTAAATGGTTCAAAGATTAAAGCAAATTAGTTTGACCTGTTTAAAAATGTTGTTATTTCAGGGTCCATTCAGCAGATCACTACTTACAAGAGGCCAAGAAACTTAAACACAATGCAGATGCACTGGTAAGAGTAAGCGCCATTATTTACATGTGTAATTGCGATGTCAGTGTCAGTTGCTGCATGCAAAGCAGTGAGAGGAGAGAAAAACAACATCCTGGTGAGATTTTGCATGGAGCTTAATGCTAGATATTGGCACACAGTTTTAAGTTTTAAACACATTTCCTTTTATTGCTGAAATTAATGTGATTGTATAGTATTTATTGTATTGACTGGAAATTTTACCTCAGACTCAAAGTTTCCAAAGCCCATTTTTTCTCTGTGATCTCTCAGGTTTTGAGCATGATGTCCAAAAAAAACAAAAAACAAAACATAAAAGCTTTTGTTACCGGGTCGCTGAAAGATGAACAGGTGGCTATATTTAACTGCAGGTTACAACTTCTTCTCTGGGGATTGTTAGATGCCCGATTCTGCTGCATGTTATTTCCACTCAAAATCCTTGAAAAATTATTTTGTTGCTGTCTGCATTTTTTAAATTTAAGTACAAAACAGAAAATAACTTCTACATAAAGTTAGACAAACCAATGATATAAACAAATGCACAAACCCTATTGCTGAGAATTAAGTTAATATTTTTTATTTTACATTATATCCATCATAGACGTGCTTTTTAATTCCTCCTATAATGTATGTGGATTACAATTCATTAACCCACACTACAATTCCATTAGTCCACATCTGTTATGTTATACATTCAATCCAAAAGCAAACACATACATCATTGAGTTTACTGTTGCTGCTGTTATTTAATGAAAAGAGAGTTTATGTAATCCACACCAAGTCATATACAAGCCATGTCAGTTATGTAACATAGTCATGCCAAAACTTAAGTAAAAAAATTATACTGGTGTATGCTCACTAACTCGCAATGCGCTGCCAACAGTGATTTTATCTTTCCTATGTACCTGTTCCCTCTTTTGAAGTTGGATCGCTTCGAGAAAGCCGTTTACTACCTGGACGCTGTCGTATCTTTCATTGAATGTGGTAATGCGCTGGAGAAGAGCGCCCAAGAGGCAAAGTCTCCGTTCCCCATGTATGCTGAAACGGTGGAGCTTATCAAGTAAGGACAAACAGAAATACCTTCATCACTGTCACAGAATTGCAATTTTAATGGGGACCCCCACCAATTTTACAAGTCAAAGTCAGTTTACAGGGTGTGGAGTTCGAAAGAAGTGAGCTCTCCAGACCTCTGTAGCCCGCTCCTCATCTCTGCTTGAGGCTTGCAGCTCGAGGCTACATTAGTCGCTACTAGCATAACACCCAAATCTCTGAATTAACTGTTTCCATAATGATTTAAACAGTTGTTTCTCCTAGAAACTAAACATGTGTTCTGTCTGTATGTTTAGATACACTATGAAGTTAAAAAGCTATATGGCCCCAGATGCTACTTCAGCAGACAAGAGGCTAGCTGTGCTTTGGTAAGTACGCTGACTGACATCTGGTGATGGATATCCATTTCATGTTCAAGAGGTGTCGTCCTGGCTTTAGCTTTCAACTCAAAGTCCTCAAAATCCTGGCTATTTGATTATGGAGAGTTGTGTATTTAAGTAGTACACATCTATAGTCATTGCTGTCTACTTTGCAAGTTTTAGATCAATATTAACCTATTTCTCTTTCCAGCCTACGATGCCAGTCTCTCCTCTACCTGCGGTTATTCAAGCTGAGAAAAGACAGTGCACTAAAATACTCCAAAACACTCACCGAACACTTAAAGGTACTTTTGTTTCCTAGAAGCAGAAATCAAGTTTTGCTTGGCAAACCTTCAAAACCAAAGGAACACAATATAAAATCCATGTGTTTTTTATTTATTTATTGTGAATGTGTAACCTGCTTCCTGTCTGTGTACATAATGTTCTTCCCCTCGTTTTGTTTGACAGAATTCTCTGAGTAACACCCAGGCTCCCTCTCCTGGAATGGGAAAGTAAGTCCTCCTTTGCTCTTTGGAGATTGAAAGCAATTGTAAAGGAACATCTGTGTTTCCTACACAAGTGTTGAATGTTAAGAAAAAGTACGGCAAATTAGTTTAATAATAATCTTTGTTGTCCAATTTAAAGTAAGTTGTAGATTTTCACAGAAAGTTGAGAACTTGAAAGTACTGTTTTTTTTTTGTTTTGTTTTTTTGTTGGTTGGTGTTTTTTTTTAATATCAGCACCTATGCAGATACTTTCATCTTGTTGTGAAGATCAGTTTGAAGCTATTGAGTCATACTGGGCAGCAGCTACATAAATACTGCTGTCAGATTTTCAGTTAGTGCTCAGTATGTTTTAACTGTCATGTGTTCAGAGGTGTTTGTTTGACTTCTAAAAATAACTTATTTTTTATACCAGTACCAGCCCTCTCATTACCATGTCTGCTTGTTTCTGTTTCCTAACGCAGCAAGGCAGCGGGTATGCCCTCCCCAGTGTCTCCCAAACTGTCACCTGGCACGGCCGGCGGCTACTCATCAGTCAGCAGCAGCAGCAGCACCAGCTCGTCTGTGACCATACCTCAGCGTATCCACCAGATGGCTGCCAGCTACGTCCAGGTCACCTCCAACTTCCTGTATGCCACCGAGGTCTGGGACCAGGCTGAGCAACTATCCAAGGAGCAGAAAGGTAAACTACTTCAAAAACTAGGTGTTGCTTTATTTGTAATTATTGTTACTTAGATAGTTAGGTAGTACCTCCAACCTGTATTATTATTTTAGCCTTTGAAGACCTAGCTGAAGCATGTTATTACACCTACTAGGGTCATTTAATATTATAGCATTGTCATTTGCTTTTTATTACTTGAGTATGAGATTTTTTAGCCTTTGTTACTGAGATGTGTTGTAACTGGCGTTAACTTGTTGCACTGTTTCCACCACTGTGCAGGCTAATGTGAATAGATGGGAAGTTTCCTAAAATTCTAGCACTTTTTCTGGTTTAAAATTGAGTACAGTCTGACCATTTAATTGATACCGTAGTTGTGTGTCTTCCCCCGTCACCTCTCTACTGTATGCTGTCTAATAAAGGCAAAGCTTTATTTGTAGCCTGTACTTTGTTTTTTTAAGTCCTGTTGACGTACTGAACAGGTTGTTAAATCATTAGTACTCATAAGTAGTTCTAGCTACGGCTGAAGTGATTTGTTGATCGACATGAAATTGACAACAATTTCGATAGTCGATTAATTGTTTAAAAGTTATTTATCAAACAAAAATGTCAAATATATGCTGGTTTCAGCTTCTCAAATGTGAGAATTTGCTGTTTTACTATCATGAGGTAAATTAAAAATCTTTGGTTTTGGACTGTTGGTTGGTCATAAGCAATTTTAAGACATTATATTAGACTCTGGGAAATAGGTTTTCACTATTTTCTGACAATTTATAGACTAAACAATTGATTATTTAAAAGTAGTGAACAGCATATGATGAAAATAGTTCCCACATTGTCCTTTTGTGAAAGCAGAAAATGATCTTGATTATCCCACCTTGAACTTGCCTTGAGTCACTGGGTTTTGAACTGATGCTGCCGCCTCTCGCTGTGTCTTTGTTTTCCCCAGAGTTCTTCTTGGAGTTGGACAAGGTGATGGGTCCTCTGATCTTCAACACCAGCAGCATGACAGAACTGGTGCGTTACACACGGCAGGGCCTCCATTGGCTGCGCCTGGACGCAAAGCTTATTCCCTAGCGAGGACTCACTCCCCTGCACGCTGCTTCCACACATACACACACCTCAGCCTCTTGTCTTCAGCAACATGTGCTCAAAGACACACAAGTATGCCCTCACAGACAGACACACATATATAATTATGTACTGTATGCACACACACAGTCCACCTCTGGTCCTCCATGTACACACACACACACACACGTGAGGAACTTCTCAGATAAATCTCCAACACTGTGTCCATTTCCTACACCAGCTTGCCAAAAACACTGAGCAATTTAGAGCATCTCACACCGTCGGCCGCACCACACAGGGAGAAGCATTGGAACTGCAGCACAGGAACAAAAAGCTTATCGCCACGCTTCATATGTCGGCATTCTTACAAAGTCTTTGAAGGCCATGTTTTTATCTTTTTGGCATGGAAGCGCTGGGTGAATTATTTGTTATAAATATGCTTAAAAATGGGGTTTGGTTTTTAGGCTACTTTGGCTTTTAACTTTTTATTTTACTTTGTTTCACCAAAGTACCTCCCATAAACACCAAAGGTGCTTTAAAATGAAGGTTTCTCTTTATCATTTCTGTGCCTTGTATGTGAGCTACAGGAAAACAAACAGCCACCCATCATATCTGAATACATTGTTTTTATTTTCTCTTTTTTTTTTTTGCTGTAACTCATTAAATGCATTTTTAAACATTTAGAAGTTAATGGAGGCTGGCAACGATTGTTTTTTTTATTGCAGTCTTTCAGTTTTAAGTCAAGTCCTGTCAACGCATTTGACATTTTAGAGTAAAGATGGTGTTGGGCACCATCTTCATTTATCTTTCCTTCAAAGTCTTTAGGCGCTAAAGGTTTATCTGGAAGCATGCCCACATGTTTTAAGGATGAGAGGAAGGGCTACTGTGCACAGCAGATTAATACTTGACACACATATTTATAAATGTCAGTGTATTTCCCAGAATCCTGAACTTCTTTGAGCCCTGCTAGAAAATGTAATTTTTTCATTTTGTTCAAACCCATTGCTCTGGTTTAATGTAAGGAGTAGCATGGCCTCTAGGGACCGCTAGCGGGGGCTTTTAGACTCTGAGCCTTAATAAAATTGATCATGTTAATGTTCTCTTTAAGAGATGTGCTGAATTTGAAGCTCCAGAAAACAAGTCCCTTCCTAAGAAATGTTTTTACACACTGTTCATTGAGAAATTTCCTCGAGGATGAGTCACTTCCAGACAGTGTTATTCTCTCTTTGATCCCCTTGTTTGCTCAGAGTGTATTTTTCTAAGGAACAGCAGGGAGTGTCTTAAGTATTGAAATCGTTTCCATGTGTACAATGCAGTTATTTACATTGCAGTTTATAAAAGCTGGGCCCGAGTGGCCACTAATTTGGCACAACAAAAGCAAATTCATCTGAACGGAAAGATGTCCTTTAGAGAGGCAGTCGTCAGTGATGCAGATTAGCAGTGTTGGATTTATAGAACAAAGAGTTTTAAATCTATGATTATATATTTCAAAAAAGAAGTATAACGGCCAATATAGATTTTATTTATATACCAAGCAGTTTTTTTTTCCCCTTCTTCTGGCCAAGCATAAGCATAAGTATAACTTTTCAAATGCATACTTGTAAAACAGGGTTGAACAAGGGTTATAAGATGCAAAGTATTTTGTATATGTAATTGCTCCTATTTAAATTTTAAAATACTTGTATTACAAGACAGTAGCTAAGAAATGTGTCAGCTAGTTGTTGTTAATGTGGTTACAGCAGGCGGGGTAAAGACGACAGAGTAATGGCGTATGCCAGCTGTCCGGATGTGAACATTTACTGGATGTCATCAAGGGAAATGTGGATGGCAGTGGATTTGAATGAAGATGTTAACATTTCACCCAAGATTTCAGTTGACATTTGGGTGTTTGGTAATGTTCAGTAACAAAGGACTGTCTTTTTTTTTTTTGCCCACTTCCTACTAAAAGATGCTGGAAATATTAAAGCCTGGGCCAAATAGTATTCATGCAAACTTTAATTGGTTGGTTTTGTTTTAGTTAATGGAAGATGAGTTTGGACAAGAGGAAAGTGCCAAAAAGTTTAAGGCTTGTGATAGTCTGTAACTTTCTGGCACTTTTCTTCTATTTTCAAACATAAATTTGGTGTATTTTCTGAGCTCATCTTACACCTTTTTTAATCTCAAAACAAATCAAATCTTAAGAATTACTATTTGGTCCATGTTTGACCTTTATTGTTGTGTTTGGTATTTTCTTTCTTTCACTGGCTCCCTGGCCTTTATTGTAGGAGGGGGATACTGTTATTTCCTCTTGCACTTGAAAAAGAGAAAGTCAGAGGAGGTATTATTTTAATCTATGCAGGATTTTTATAAAAAAAAAAAGGATCTGTTTCTGTGGGAAAAAAAATCATTTTTAGGCTTGGGATTTTTTTCCCCACTTTTTTTTCTGCCTCAGTGAGAAACCTGTTTAACTCAAATGTCCAATGCCTTTAGCTTTTGCAATTTTGTGTACTGGTTTAGTATATATGTGTGTATATAGATCTGTTTTTATAACCAAACACAGATGGCTTGAGCCATTTTGTACTTAAAGCTGGAGGCCACTTTTCTCATAGGAATTCCTCTGTGGGTTTTGCCAGCCCAGTCAATGTCTTCATACACTGGTACACTTTGTAAGTACAGGTCTGCGCCTTGTGTTCCCTACACTATCTTGTAGTCAAATGTACAAAATTTAGCATTAGAATAATTTTAACAGTTTGCTACTCACACTTATTTATTTTTCTGCCCCTTTGCTTAATGATTTTTTTTTTTCTATTTTGCCATTTTAAGGAGTACCATTTTATGAAATAGGATGATTTAAATGAATCGGGGTTGTTCATGATGAGATTTCATTGTAAGTAGTAATTAATATTAATTCTAACTTGAACGAATCCAGGGTAAGATGAGTTGTTTTTTTGTTTTGTTTTGTTTTTTGACATTCAGTAGGAAGATGTTAACACTTGCATGTTTCTATTTAAATAAAAATGTATAAATTGTAAATATAACATTTCTTTAAGGGTGAATTTCTACTACAGGTTGACATTTTTATTGAAATTTAAAACTGCTGTAAATACATTTGTGAGATACTTTATGCACATTTTTTTTCTTCTCTGTGGGCTTTTGTGTTCTCCTTCTTCCAAGCTGTTACAGATGACATCCCAGTCTCTTAACACTGTATATCAAATTGATTTCTCAGTCCTTTTCTTACTGTGCTCGTATTCTTTGTCTCCTGCTTCACTGTCTCTCAGTATCATGGTCGCCACATAATCATTAATTAATCTGTCTCTAGATCCAAGTGCGAATATTTTGTCTTCTCTGTATTTGATATGGAGGTGTGTACTTTTCATGAAATGTATATTGTTGATCTCATGGGATGGATGGATGGTGTGTACAGTCTGTTATGTAAAACCACGTCTGTTTTGTCCTCATGGGAGAGATGTATTTACTATTTGTCCCTTTTGAACAATTGGTCCAACATGTCTTTTGAAACAGAGGTATTTCTCTACAGGTCAAAACAGTTGTAGCAGTTTATACAGTATGTTGTATAACACCTTTTTTCTAAAAGTTGTCTCTAAAGTGAGACCAGCAGCATACACTATGTACAATAGTCTAAATTGGATTAGTTTTAAGAGAACTGATGATAGAGATACTATATATGATGGATGCAATATGATTAAAGGTACTCATTGAGTTTGATCTTCAAACTTAGGTTACGTAATTTAAAAGCATTCTTGTGAAGTGAGTATTAATTGTGACTAATGAGAGTCTGTCCTGACTATTCTTTGTATTTTGCCGTATTGAGAATAAAATATATATGGATATGTTTAATGTAGTGATACTCATTTTATTTTAGCAGCACGAGATAATTTAGTTTAAGAGGAAGCAAAAGAGCGCTTGAAGCAGCTGACTCATGCATCTCATGTCTTACTAACATTTTAAAGTCTTTTATTTACTTGCGCAAGTCTAAAAGACGGCCAGGGAACCTGTTAAATACAGAGCTTTCATTTTGCCAAGGTGATATAATGGGTGAGATTTGGGAAAATATAAAAAAAAATCAAGTAAAAACTTGAAGAGGTAAATAAATGAAAGGTCCGTGACTGCCTAAGACAACAAATTGTTTTCTTTGATTTACTGAACAATAAACTTAAAGATGCCCTGTAGCGTTTTCTTTTTAAACTAACAAAAGTTATGTTTACACTAGTATTACTCACCAAAAGTGTGTGTGTGGGAGGGGTGTGCACATGTGCTCCATAGCCATACCAGAGGTTAAAAGCTCCTTTTTTTTCTTTTTCTCTGTTATATTGTTTTGGGAGCACAACTGGAAATTAAGTAACACTCTCTCATAATGGCTAAATAAATACACATGGCATAGGCAACATCATTTTGAAGCAACTAACAGAGCTAAAAAGAGTCCAAATCTCTGCCTGGATTACAGGTACATAAATTTAAAGGTAATTTTAATTAACATACTGTTGGGTAGATTAACCTATTGCAATGCATTATATTTTATAAACTCATCATAGGTTTTGTTTATAATAATCTGTAAAGTAACTAGTAACTACAGCTGTTAAAAAATGCAATGGAGAAAATATTCCCCTCTTAGATAAAGAAATACTCAAAGTACAAGTACCTCTTATGTTTAAGTAAATGTACTTAGTTACACACCACTGATAGGGAACTGACAAGTACTGCTAATTGGAGTATCGTGACCAATCCCATGTAGTGACTAATTACAACACAGGCAGCTGCTGTTCAACAGGCCCAGCCTGTGATTCAGTTCTCAGTGAATAAATTGGTCACGAGTTGCTATTGTCATTGCTGTCATCCCATCAATTTCAGCCTTATTATCACTGGACTGTCATTACAATCATATATATTCACAATTACTGTGATTGTTGCCGATTGTCATTATTGCCATAGTATCACTTACACTGCAATAATGACAATATGAACAGGGAGGAGGGTGACTTTGAAAACTAGATTCTTGCTTCCTGTCTTAATTGTGATCATTTGAAGGCTTCCTGGATTGTAATCTAGGAAGGAAGGAAGGAAAGCAGCTACAGTTATTTGCAATATAGTTTACAGGGGAAATAGTTATTGCACTCTATCTGGAGACAATTTGTGATCAATTTAGAAAAAACGGGATCCAAGTTACCTCAGTCTCAGTATTTTTATTAATATATAACTATATTAACAATGCTTTTCTCCAAAATTATCCTGCTCTAAATATAATCATTTCATATAAATTATGAATGTAACATATAACCCTAAAAGCACCTGATCCAGTCTGCCTGACATTAAATAATGTTGTAATGAACAACAATTGACTAACAACTAATGGCAGCTGGATGAAAAGAATTTGTTGGTGGCCTAGAAGATGTTCATATTTTGTTCTTCTATATCCTGAACCATCCAAACAGCCTCAGTTGTTTGTCTATTTCAATAAGAAATAAATGGTGCCTAGTTAATCTTTCTGTGCATGAAACAAAGGTATTCAAAGTAGTTTATATAGCTTTGCATTGCAGAGCCTCTTAGAAATGATTAGCTCATTTCAATCCACATTGCGCTGCCCTGAGAACATTAACTCTTATGTAGATTACGATGTTTTTTCATGGCCACTTTGTCTTTTCACATTTTGAGTTTTCTTCTCTTGTCACTTTTTACTTATAGTTATCATATTTGAAAGATGACCTTGACAGTGTGAATATTTAATTTGTTAAACTATACACTAACACTACATGTCTCTGTCTGTATAGCAGTAAAAATGGCACTGCTCAGTTTTAGCTTCTGCCTCTTTTCAGTGAACTGAAGAACATCAAAACAATACGGATAAATTCCCGTTTTCACTGTTCCGCCATTAACACGGACTGACCAATAGAGTGTCGTGTATCCCCAAAGTGCCCGCCTCCCGCCGCATCTGATTGGTCTACTTGCTCCTCCATTACCTTTCATCCGCTTCTCCCTCCAGGGAATAAGGTAAACTAACTGCGAGGGGAGGAAAAGGAAAGCTCATTAACGCGGGATGCGAGGCGCGCTAAGCCAACCACAAAAAAGTGAATTTGGCCTGTCAGTCTTTCTATTTCTAACTGTTATTCTTTCGAGAAGAGGAGACACATCCGAGAGAAACAAGGACTACAAGTCGAAAACCGCAAAGTGAACGGGAATCAGCAGGTGTGTGAAGGGGACTTTGGTAGCAGCAGGTGCGTCTAGTATCGCTGTGGCTGTTCAGTTTCGGTTGTCAACTGTCAACCTGTTGGTTACTATTTACTGTGGAAATGGTCATAGGATAGCTTTATGAAAATACATGGTTTTGAAACTCTCTTTATAGGTGTAGTTTCTACAAGTTGTAATGCGTGTCGGTAGTAAAATAAACGTTGTCATTTAATAAGCTACCACTGCTCTAGTCCTTGTTTGTGATCATAGTGACTGATTGTCTTTTTGAACATAGCCTATCACCTGTTGGATTGCTACTGAATTTTCTGCAATACCATGTTCAGACTTAGTAGATATATTGTACATTTTGTAATTGTTTTTATATCCTAAAATTGATTTGTTCTCGTGTTGTAAACATTCTAGGGCTGTAGTTTGTCTTTCTCACCTGTATGGCTTTTGTAACGTTATGGCTTTTTAGTTTTTTTTTTATCTTTAGCTATACATGTTCAGTTCTTCAGTTTATAATGGATTACTGCTAAAACATTTAGTTGATAAATATCTATCTTTAACGTCACATTGGGCTCTGGGAAAACAATTTCCAGATTAGTTGATGATGAAAGTGATGGTTAGTTGCAGCCCTGTAATGGATAGTATGGACTGGAGACAAACATCAACCCCAACTACTGTTTTCACCACATTTAATTGCCATTCCCATACTTTCTGTGTTGTACAGTACTTATACAATGCCTGTTGTTTGACAGAACAACATAGTGTTGTCCTTCCTTAACCTTATCTCCTTGCCTCAAATTGATACCTGGCCCTGAATTATGAAAAGGAGGGCCTTTCTACCTAATGACTGGACTATGTTTTATTTAAAGCGGGAACAAAAGGCACCACGGCTGTGGCAGGGTTGCTTTGGGGGAAACCAGACACTGGTGTTTTGTGCTGTGGCTGAAACTGAAGCACTCATGCGGTGCGTTGGTCAGATGGTGGGAGCAGGAGGAGCACACTGGCCTCTCTGTGAGCTGCTCCTGGACGCCCTGCTCAGGCCGCTGACCCGGCTCGACTCCACTGCACCCACAGAGTCTGACCTGGAGGCTGCAAAGACACAGAGTTGTTAGTGCAGAGTAGACCTACATGTGGGTGGAATGCATGCATATATACACACAAAGACTAAGACAAGTGACACAGCAACACAAACGCATGCACAAGAACGCATACATGTATGTGCACCGAGGGAGGCATGAGCAAGAGAACCCAAAAGCATGCATCCACCTAATACATGCAGGTTCCCACATAAACACTTGTTGATCCGAAACTCATCTAATGTTGCACTGCTTGGATAGTCATGCGACGATGGACGGTTGAACTTGACTCACTCAGCGACACACTGCGTGATAACTTGACACAAAGCCAAAACATGCAAGCATTTGGCAATAATACACACATTTGGTGATCGTTGCATACTGGTTGTATGAATTGAATAGGTGGTGTGTGTGTCTGCAGGAAGATTAAAGGAATCCGGAAACAAATGATGGAAGCAAATAGAAGGGCAAGGCTGTAAAATAAGAGTAGGGTCACAAAGCCGTGGGCCATATACGTAAACTTACCATGAAACATGATCTCTTTCTCTGTCTTTGCTGTCTCCCTCTCCTTCCCTCTCCCTCTCTAAGGTAACAAAATAGTGTGTGCACAGTATTGACGTTGTGCTGCACAAAAGGAGATAGAATAATTGTGTATAGTGCAGTCATTTTAGACATACATTGGTTGTGCTGCTGTAACAATACCCGATTTCTCAAACCTTACATAAAGTAAAGACTAAAAATAGCCCTAGTTTGTCGTTTGACTTAGTGGGGCTGGTCGTTGCATGGAACAGTGGAAAATTACTCTTGGAGTGTGTTGGAGTGTGTAGTTTTGACTCGGATGTTTACATTCTTTAGGTGACCTTTTACACAGCCCACATCTACAAGGATGAACTAACTGGTTTTGCAATGTGGGTAAGGTTAGACTGGCACTAGCCAAAAATAATGACATACTAAAAACTTTGTGAAAATGTTGAGTGATCCAAATGAAATGGTAGGATTACACACAACTGATTTGATTTATTTCAGTTTTTTTTTTTTTTAAAAGATCCTAATGATATTCCAGAAATAAAGCAGCTAAAAGGTAGAGGAATCTATCAAATTACCTAACGCTGCTGTAATTAAATCATTATCACTCTGTATGGTGACACTTTGAAGTGAAGGTGTCAGGATGTAGCAGGAACATGTCAGAGTTATAAATCAGTTGATAGCTCGGTGGTTTCTGTTATTCTTACCTGTATTGTTTACATTTTCCCGTAATGGAAGTGTGATCTTGTTGTAATTCCACCTCTTCCTTTGTACCTGCATGATGTGATGCTTTCACTGGCATTGTTGGTTTCAGGAAAAGAAATGCTTTAAGGAAATAGTCTATGTAGTGAATGACTCATTCTAAGGGAAGGGGAATTGAATAGTGTTTTTTTTTTTACAGTGATGTGATTGTCTGGCTGTAATCAGGTACAAGAGAGGATTTGAAATGATATTAAGTGTAAACCACTAACATGTGATTTAAATATAAATCAGCTGTAACTTGTGATCAGGTAGCAACAGGTTTTGATATGCAGTGTTGCAGTAAGAATGGAAGATTTAGTTAATAGGAATAACGAGGGGCAACAGAGATACATTTTAACTCCAGAAGAATGAGATTGTGCATGTATGGTAGAGCTACAAAGACTACAAAACTACAAAAACTACTTGGCAGACCAAAGTCCATCAGGCGCGTTTTTTTCAAGGTTTTGGTGGGTAATAAAGTCAGGCTATTCGGGATGACATATTGGAGTTATCAGAGATAAGGTCAGGACATTGTATCTTTGGATGTTGTTGTGGCGTCTCTGAATGGCTGAAGAACAAAATGAAGACTTTGGAGTGGCCTAGTCAAAGTCCTGACCTGAATCCTATTGAGATGCTGTGGCATGACCTTAAAAAGGCAGTTCATGCTCGAAAATCCTCCAATGTGGCTGAATTACAACAATTCTGCAAAGATGAGTGGGCCAAAATTCCTCCACAGCGCTGTAAAAGACTCATTGCAAGTTATCGCAAACACTTGATTGCAGTTGTTGCTGCTAAGGGTGGCCCAACCAGTTATTAGATTTAGGGGGCAATCACTTTTTCCACACAGGGCCATGTAGGTTTGGATTTTGTTTTCCCTCAATAATAACAAACTTCATTTAAAAACTGCATTTTGTGTTTACTTGTGTTATCTTTGACTAATATTTAAATTTGTTTGATGATCTGAAACATTTAAGTGTGACAAACATGCAACAAAAATAAGAAATCAGGAAGGGGGCAAACACTTTTTCACACCATTGTAAGTAACTGAATATTTTACTACTTTGTTAGATCATGGTGATACTATAACATAATAATTAGGTGTGGTGTTCTGGTTTGTGAAAGTCATCCTGATGTCATGCTCCGTTTTGAAAATAAAGACCTTGGAAAGGTTGACACGACGACGGATGCACATTTTAGAGTGCATGATTGTAACATACAGGTATTCAGGTACGCTTAGGTCGTGTGACATCATTGCAGTAACACCCAGGAAGGTCTCTTTGAACACTGATAAGCAGATCAGGGTGAATGATTTTATTCTCTAGAGTATTTGAGTAAGACCACAGAAGAGGAAGAGAGAAGCCTGCTTAAGATGCCATATTCAAGTTAAAATTTCCCCACACGATTAATAAGTAATAGAAAACAATAGAAGGAAAATCTGAGGTTGCTGTAACTGGCAGGCATGTTGCAATTGGAAATATTAATACTGAAATACCTTGATGTTAAATAGCTTTAATGATAATTAAGATGAAAGCAGTAGTAAGTAAATAAAAAATACTTCAGCATTACATCGTTATGGTAGAACTGAGCTAATCGATGAGTGTACATGTGTAGATTTTTCCACTTTGCTGTCCCAGAAACCAGAACCTTTGGCATCACCATCATATCCATAATCACAGTAAAGACTTTCCTCTAACGTATTATGGCTTTTGTATAGAGGTTTGCACAGCATTTGCATTGTCTGAAAGGCTTTCTCTGAAGTCTATTAATGGCAAGAAAGATAGTTAGTTACCACATAAGTAGGCCTTGCAGTCATTTAACGTACGCTGGCTTGGCAGAGTAATTTTGGATACTTTTATGGGAATTATGACTGTGTAGTTGTTTTCGACAAAAAAGCTCTAAAACCCCCACAGCACGCTACCTGCTCAGCACCAGACAGCAGACAGACAAAATTAGCAACTGGCCAGTGAACATAGTGAAGCATTTAGCAGCTAAAGAGCCAGATGTTTTCTTCAGTTTGTGAAGAGCAAAACAGAGCTAAAAGGAGAGTGAATATTGGACTTATTTTCCTCAGGTGGCCTGCTGGATGTGTAAACATGCAACTGTTTGCTAAAAAGTTTGTCAACTTTAAAAGTGATAATATGTATAATAATATGATAATATGTATAATAAATGTTGTGTTTACAGCTTCCCCAAGCGACCCAAAAAGTTGGTTAAATTTTTTGCTGTCAGTGTTTGGCCTAGAAGGGCAAAACAACAACAACAATTTATTGTAAAAAACAAACCCCCAGAAAAAGTACAACAGAGAGCTTCAGTGAATTATTTCAAGGATGCGGATATATTGCCCCACTTGTTCTTCACTTTTACCAGCACCTGCATGGAACAGGTTGACTCTGGGTGCACACTTTTCCAAGACAGGAAGCACGTGGATTGATTTCAAAACGCTCGTGTTTGTGGAACATAGGCAAAACTATCTCCAACACCACCCACCACACCATTCACAGCCTTTCCAGCTCTCTTTCCCCACCTTTTGTCTAGTGTCTTCTCTTCAGTTGTTACTTCAGAGCTCTTCTCTGCAGGCAGAGCCAGGGTTTTTTTTCTTCCCCTACTTGGGTTTGATCACTGGTCTGCAGTTGTGAGTTACTGTCAGATCTTCCTTCTTTTGTCGGGGGAACAGAGAGGCCTCTTCAGGTCCTATAGAGCCGATGGTGGAGAAGGAGACAAATGGCTGACAGAGGTTGTCGCTGGTTAATATGAGACGCCCTGAGGGCAGTGTGGAAAGTGTGTATGGTTATGTGTGTCTGTCTGTCTGCCTGCCTATTCTGGTTATCTGACATGACCACACCTACACTGTTGTATGGCCCTATAGGACCCTCATTGGGATATGGCAGTGTCATATGTCATGTGTGTGAGTAACCCATTTGTACAGGCAGCTTTTAAAAATATAGCTAACTCCTTTTCCCTACTTTTTGGGAAATATAGATAGACAGAAAATACAATTGTCATAGCAGCAGAACACACTGCAGAGACAAAAAATATAACTCTTTAATGCCATAGAATAGTTAAAGGTGTGCTGTGAAGTTCTCAAACAAACATAAGTTGTTTTTACATTCAGTGTTACCTTATCTTTGAGGTCTAACTAACGTGTTAAATGCATTTTATTCGTTGCAAAACATTTGCAAAGCAACAACAGTTTGTTTAGTTAGCATGAGTAGCAACAGCCACAATGGCAGAACAACGAAAATAATGCCACCTGCAGGAAGTCCATCGGGAAAAATCCAAATTCAATCCAAATCCAAAGCTGCACTGCTTGACTGAAATACAAAATCATCACTACACTGATCACAGATTCTGACTTTTTTTATGAATTTTAAAATGCTGATGTTGAGATAATCAAGTAAGTCACAGATGCATCAAAAAAAGGGGCAAGAGAGGAAGAATACAACTTTTTCTGACGCTGTTGCTGTTTCACTGTTTGGACTGCAGAGCAACCCTTCATACTTTGTGTGTGTTTGAGAGAGAAATAAAGGAAGGCAGACAGACTATGGGGTGTGTGTGTGTGTGTGTGTGTGTGTGTGTGTGTGTGTGTGTGTGTGTGCGTGCGCTGTACCTCCATAATACACCGTGCTAACAGGTCTGCTGGAGGGCCTTCTCAGGTTTCATAGCCCCTGATGAAAAGGTGTGGGTGAGGGGTTGTCACTGAGACTTGAGCTGGCCACGGGCGTAGTAATATGGCTGTGATATTGACTAATAAAAGAGGCATTTACAACTGTCTGACATGGCTGGAAGTAGAGGCTTGATGTCTTTTTTTTTGTGCCTGTGTGTGTCCAGTCAGAGCTGGAATGGCCTCGACACCTGTGTTGTTATATGAGGACATTTTTTGTTGCTAAAATAAAACCGCTTAATAAATTAATATTAGTGAAAAGCAGCGAGTCAGTTAATTAGATCACATGACAGAATTTTAAGTAATTTAGGGGTGAAATTAGTCGATCAGCAACTATTTTGATAATTTTTCATGCAAAAGTAGTGAAAACATATCAAACATTCTGTAGTTCCAGCTTCTCAAATGAGAGGATTTGTGTCCTTTCTTTGTTTTATATCATTGAGAACTGAATTGTTTTTTTGACATTTGAGGACGTCACCTTGGTCCAAGCTGTGATGGGCATTTTTTTTTCACTATTTTTTGACATAATTTTTAATAGACGATTAATCACTAAACAGAAACATAGGTTGGCAGATTAATCAATAATGAACATAATCGTTAGTTGCAGCTCTAAAGTAATTTCAAACACATTTGTCTTAAATTTTGTCTGCCAGTAATGGTGCTATTTAACATCCAGTCAGATTTATTCCCATTGGACCTTTGAGACCAATACAAACTGACTAGAACGAGCCAAAAAACCACAAGACAAATGTAAAACCTGCATTCAGCCAAGACGTAAGGTTATATATATTGTGAATTTAAATGCATGGGTATATTTTTCATTTGAAATGGCTTAGCATCTTACGAAAGATTTATGTTCCCCCCAGTAGTCATACCAGTGCTTCCTCAGCAGCACCACATCTGACTGCCACACCATTTTTTTCTCCCAGGTTACAAAGTCCAGAGTGTGTTGCACTGTTTTCTGGTGAAGTTTAATCTCTGTGTGATTTATTTTACAGCATTAAACCCCCCCACACCCACTTAACCACTACCCCTCCTACTCTGATCCCCCTCTCTTCCCCTGCTCTGAGGTAGGAAACCTGCGCAGTAAAAGGAGCCCATTGTGATCAACTCCCCAAAATTAACCACGGTGGCAGACTCAGTACTGGCAAACACAATAGAGATTAGAAATCACTTGACTCCTGAGCGTGATGATCAGTACTATTAGGTTACTGTATACGTTTCAAAAGCAGGACAATTAAAAGTTAAAACCGAGTGTTTCGTGTCGACAGAGGCATCGATACAATGGGAGATCATCTACAGCCTACAGTCTGTAGCCTGAGGTGTAGGTGGGACTCAGTAATTATCAGCACATTAGACACATTTGTTCTTTCAGTAGAGCTCCGACATGTGTTCTGTTGTCAAATAGGCCGAGATGGAGGTGGGATGACTGGAAAATCACGATCCAATTGGTAATAGTGCTGCAAGCTAACAAAGAACTGCTGTGTTCCGGATAAAATAATAATTTTCTTTTTCATTGTTACATTATTTTCATTATATAGCTTTGTGCAGCATAAAGCAAACTTCTCAGAGGAAAAGCGCTTACCCAGGATTACACAGTTTGAGAGACTTATCAGCCTGTTCAGGGAAAACTGTTGTTGGCTGTGTTACATTGATCATCTGCTACACAATGGCCTGAAGATGACAAAACTAGCTAAATGTTAACTCCTGTGTCCACCTGGAACAGATTAATTAAATGTCAAAAGCTGTTGGTGCTTTAATGCCAGAAAGATGTTTTTCCTCTCTATGACAAAGCTGAAGAAAGTACATATTATTATAACTGCTTTTTACCAGTGTTATTTTTAAAAAACAATTTGCTTTACTGGTTTAAGTACAGTATGTGGGCATGGAAAAGCCATTGAGAAACATGTTGAAAGCTGAGATCTTTGCACTTTAAAATTTAAACCTGCATTTTTGCTTTTCTAGCACTAAGCTGTCCGCTAAATCAAATTTATTCTAGGTTAATTTTACATAAAAATTTCCCCGTAGACTTGATGTGGAGATTGGGAGAGTGAGAAGCAGGAGAGAGGAAATAGATTACTTGTTGGTCAGATGTTTGGCTCAAAGAGAGCCAAGATTTTTTTATAGTTATGATGGGTGATTCTTTTGAGCTCTGTTGCAATATGTTGATTTAGTAATAACATCTGGTCAGGGGTCATCCTAAGCAATTAAGATTCTGTTGTTAAGGCTGAGCTAGTTCTTATTTGCATAGCTTTTGGTTAACATTTGGTGATTTGTTTTTCTATGTGACGAAGTCAGAAGCCTAAACCAAAACTTCAAGCAATAAATTGACCTTGATCCAACAAAGTCCACTTCAGTGAGGATATTTCACACTTTTGCACATGAATAGGAAAGCTGAGGCGACCAGAAATGGCAGGTTTGGAGAAATCAGATACCTTGAGAGATGTGAGCAAGCCATCTGTTATTTTGTGTGCTCTGGGCTTTTTCCATATCAAATTGTGCCTCTCAGGGTAGGAGGCAAAATGTTTTCTGTGGTCTGCTCTGGACCAATCAGTTAAAATGTTGTAGGTGTTTAACTCAGCATCTGTCTGCAGGGTACATTTTCCAAAAGCTCTTGTTTAGACAAATAGAGACCCAAAGTCTGACATGAAGTGATCTCTGATCAGTAACTGTGATACTGTGAAAGCAGTAAGTGATTTTTCAAGAAACTTAACCGGGTAAATAAATGCAAAGTAAATATTTTCCCCAGGCTGTAAATTAGCAAAGTAGATCAGGTGAAACTCCAATAGCAAAAAACTGAAACTCATCTTTCTCTGTAGGAAAGCTGTCAGTACTCCCCTCACCTGCTTTAACCTTTGTCTGTGTCTGAGGAATGAGTGGGAGACAGAAGTGTAAATAGAGGAGAAAGAGACTGAGTGAGATTTGATCCTAGGCTGTCAAGACCAATACATTTCTGGATTTTGAAAAACGGTAATATGAGAAAGAATCATTCTGCATGTAAGGACACCTGTTACTCACAAGACATCTTTTTCTGCTTCTGCTTAATTATAGATCATCACTTCCACTTGGATTAATCTGCTCGGTCTGTTAGGGTGGGTGCTCCTGATAATTTGCACACTGAGAAAACAAAAATGTTGACAGTGTTGGCCACTTTTTATTTTACATAATTTCCCCTGACATTGGGAGTCTGTTAAACTGACCGGGCAGGTCACAGTGGGTGAGCACGCTCTCCTCAAATAAATTAACAATTTACTTTCTCAAGTACATGTCTTGGCTCAGATCTGTTGTTGACTTCAGCGGCATCCATGTTGGGGTCAGTGGGGGAAGTGAATCTTAACCGTTCGCCCTCACACAGTGTCTCTGTCTGCCTGGCAGGTTCTTTTGCAATTCAAATCTCTAGAGAGCAAATGTTTCCCTGTTGTCCTGCTGCTGCTGCTCTACAGGGCAGTGTATCGTGTATCTGGACTGTCCTTTTCATGCTTCTTAAAGCATCTTGGCAGGTATAAAAGGAGAGATTAGAGGCATGTCTGTTCACTTTCATCACGCCATATTAGATAGTGGACAATGACCCAGTTTCTCACACCTTATCCTATTTATCCTCACATTTCTCTTTGTTTTCTGCTGTTTCTCCTTCCTTACCAGACATGATGTCACAGACATGCCCATGTAACAGCAGGAGCTCCATGCATGAATGACTCCTGCTGTCAGTAAGCCTTTTCCTCTGGCGTCAGTGACTATGTAGAATTATGTTTGTGTGCTGCTGTTTGTAGAGCAAGAGATGAATTCTGCTGGTCACCCATTAAAGTGACCACAAGGATGGACGCATGACTGAAATTCACTCTGCTTGTTGGTTCAAGATTTTTTCATCTGTGACTGGAGGAAGGATCAACATAACATGGTTTTTGTTTTTGAGTGTGTGTTGATTGTATTTCAAAGGACCCATGGAGGTGTTTTCAGTTATTCTGGCTGATTAGAGCACTGCAGGTTCAAGTTAGGTGGAGCCTATGCCAGGAATCACATAGGTCACCAAACTCAAAACAAAAGGTGCAACAGAAGAGAAGTGAGTCGGGCACAGTGTGTAAACATTAAGCAAATAGAGCAAAGGGCCCTGAGAAGTGCTCTAATCAGGCAAAATAAGTAAAAACACTTTTGAGGGACTCCATGGATATGAATCGCTTTTATAACTGAGAAATACATTTATTTGCTTTCTTACCAAGAGTGATCAATTTTTCTGTTTTTGTACAGATTAAGATATAACATGTTAATTTGTCAAATTTAGAGGTGCTGGTGAGCTAAGCTCACTGTTTCCCCCTGTTTCCAGTCTTTATGCTAAGCTAAGCTAATTGCCTGCAAGCTGTAGCTTCATATTAGCCTACAGACATGAGAGTGGTATCAGTCCTCTGAATAACTGCATTTCCCAAAAAGTCGAACTATTCCTTTAAATGCCCTGCACACCCATGGTATAACCCCACGGGTGATTTTATTCAAACTGATTAGACCTCTTCTTTGGGACTGTGTCAGTGTGTGCAGGGTGTGTTTGATGGACCTCTTGTTTACTCATGCTATAGCTTTTTGCACTAGTTAGAGTGGGAAAAATTACACTTTTGTCATTCTCATGTTGCGGCCAGACCAGATTTCACCAGGCCAAATAGAACCTTCTCACGGCAAATTTTGACTTGTCAAAGCAGGAAAATTACAGGTGTTAATAGTAACATTAACAATGGCTGCACTCCATTAAGTGTCCAAGTAAGCCATGTTAGTGAGTGAGCATGCATGGTACCAGAGCCCTGAAACTGGCATACCTAAATGGAATGCAGCCGTCATTAATGTTATTAATTCCACCTGTGTTTTTCCTGCTTTGACAAGTCAAATGTCTGCCATGAAAAGGGTCTGTTTATTGCATGCTGAGACAAAATGCAGGCAGGACATGAAATGGCGTGGGGAGGGTTTTAAGGTTAAACTGAAGGAGCTAGTCCACAAAGAAAATCATATAGTTTCTTATCAGTTATTAAACTCTGCCACTTTCCTTGCACTCACTGCAAGCAAGCAGCTGCTTGTATTATTTTGCTATGCAGTTCTATAAACAACGGTATAAACAATGAATATTTTTCGAATAACCATACCACCCCATCTCAAACTGGAGAGCCTTGTGATTTTGCATGTGAAAATCAAATATGTCTTTTAGGTCTTTTTCACAGCAGACATTTTGACTTGTCATTGTAGGAAAAGCACAGGTGTTACTAATAATAATTAATGATTGCTCTGTTCTGCTCAAGTGTCCCAGTAAGTCATGACAGTGTGACAGTGAGCCAGCAAGGACAATACCAGGACCCTGTAACCAAAGCAGCCAAATAGAATTCAGCCATCATTCATTTTATTAGTCACACCTGTGCTCCTCCAACTGTGACATGTCAAAATGTCTTCTAAAAAAAAAAAAAAAAAAAAAAAAAAAAAAGTCCTATTGAAATAAATGAGGAACTAACTCCAGTGTGACCGCAGCATTATCAGTGCATGGAGTCTGATGACCTCGCATAGTTTCCAGCACAGATCCATCCACCTTCTCCTGAGCAGGACTCTAATCGGTGAAAGTAACTGAAAACACATGTATGGGTATGCAAGGCCCTTAACAAAAGCAAAGAGTGGTAGTTTGGACAGGTGTACTGTCACTTTGCTTGATGCCTGAATCTCGGTGTGCAGTGGGTTTTTTTTTTTTTTTTTTTTGGTAACAGTGGGGGGGTGTGTTTACTGTTGGACACTGGAATGTGGGTTTTTCCTTCAAAACAAGTCCCTGTATAGCTTCCATTACATTCTGTGGTCTAAAAATGTCCATCATTGGCTGTAATTGCCTCATATTAGATGGGTCTAGGGGAGCAATAAGGCCAGACGAGGAATGCTGTTGTCTTTGAGCTCAGCAGGTCATTTAGTACTGTAACCTGACTTGGGCCACTCCAGGAGGTGGAACGATTACGGGAGGGGAAAACACCCAGTTCTAATTATGTAGTCCGAGTGTCTCAAAGTGAACAGGATAGTGTGTTGATGTAGAGACGTAGGATTTGTGTGGCTGCAGAAGGACAGGGATAAAGTTTTGTGTGTTTTCCCATGAAAGATGCTGGTGTACAATATCTGAAACCCAAGGCTATAGACTAACTTCCATCTGCTGCTGCAAAATGGATGAAATGATTATATGAAGAAGACCTAGTGTAGTCAGATGAATTGAATAACTAAATCTAAGGTCTACTCTGTCATTCAGTGTTACTGCTAAACACTTATTGGCAATTAATGCGTTCATGATTGGTGCTTAGGCGTGCCCTTGGCACGTCGTTAATCTGGCACTTCTTCCCTTGCATATTCCCCTCACTACAGGATTAAATATCTAATGTCATTATGTAATGGGTATTGAAACTAAAACTGTGAAAAAGCCTCAAGATATAAAATAATCAGGATGTCTTACTGAATATGACATCCAGGCCTGTTATTCCTGCCTTTACGTGGCCAGTGAACATTTGAAAGGAAAAACAAAATAGAGCAGTGTTCGAAACTTTGGATGGAAAAAAAAGGTGACTGATACTCTGACAGGAGTTTCTGATACCTTTTGAGCTTGTTTCTCTCAAAATAGGCTTGTAGAGAAAGCTGCAACGATTAGTCGATAATGAAAGCAATCGTTAGTTGCAGCCCTACTTGTAGGAAATCTTAACTTCAACTTTTAAATTAATATCACTCTGCAACAAGTACCACGTTCCTTTATTGAATGTAACCCCACAGGTTTTTATTGCTGTGATCTTCCTGAATGCACAGTTGTTTGTTCCACCAGGAAGTGTCCTGTAGACTATCCTCTTATTCACCTGCCGTCTGCACACGGCAATAGATGCCTTGTGAGATCATTGCACAGATGAATATCAGTTATATAAGTGATATTTGAATACAGCAATGTACTCAACCTTTTGAGCACAAATGACAATATTTTCAACAAATAGTGTTGAATATAAGAGCCAGTAGGCTTAGTGTTGTGTGTGAACAACTAACTATTTGCCCAATTGGGAACTAGAGGACTAGTGATGCCATTGCATAGTAACTACACTCTGTGGCTTGATTTGTGGATGTGTTAGATAAACAGAGCATTGAGTAACTAGCTGAAAATTTTAATTTTTGAATAAGATTTGTATATTTTGTTTTAAGCCATAAAACTGAGGGCTGTGTACTGAATCTAACAACCTGTTAGCTTTACCAGCTGTACCTGCTCTAGCTGCTTATCAAGCACATTCCTTTCCATGTGCCTTTGCCAAACAACCAAACCAGCCAAACTGTTAATGATAAGGCATCAAGGGTCATGAGTGCCACCATAAAGTGTCAGGTGTTTGGCCTGCTGATAGATACTGTCACCATGTGTGCCCAGTACAGATAGTAGATTGTTTTATTTTATGATTTTTATATTGTTAGTTGTTTAAAATTGTCAGACAAACTCTAAAGTTAAGTCTCACTGTCTGTCACTTTCTCTTATTTCTCGAGGACCAGAAATTGTGTGAAGAAAGCATCAACTAAGTCACTGTCTGCTGGTATTTGGTTATAAACCAAAGTAATGGACACATTAAAATAGTGACATGATGATGGAGCTAGATGAAAATTTAAGGGATCATCAAAGTTATTCACCTCGTGGTGGTGCTAAGGGAAAAGTCAGGGCATCTCCAAAGTCGTCAGGATACATCCTCTGGGAATCATGAATGTCTGTACGAAATTTTGTCCCAATCCATCTCACAGATGTTGAGATATTTCACAGGATAATTGACAATGCTTCATTACTAAATACATCCTACAATGTGTAGAATATCAAAGATTGATTAAGAGACGCTTCCCTGAAGGTGCCATGTTACACAGAGTGGTACACATTTTGCTTATACCTCCAGATTTTCTTTTCATTATATTGATTTTCTAAAAAACAACATTAATGCTACTGTATAAATTCATTTCCATAATCACTGGGCACTGTACATTAAAATGAGTTATTTCCATGCCAAACAATGAGATCCTCAGAGGGAGTCACTTATACAAATTGTAAAAAAAAAAAAAAAAAGAGAAAGGACCAGGTCATATCATATGGCCTTTATGCCACACCACTCTGTATAAGGTGTGTTAAGTCCATTAACAGCTTTTGCCACGGATTTTACCAGCATTAATACAATAAATACTTGGAAGGGGCAAATGTATACCAGCTTGCACAAGGATGCCATTGTTCTCTACTCTGTTTGCAGTAGGACTTCTTTGCTTAGCTTTATTTCTTGTCAGCCTGACATTTTATGAAACACAACCTGATGCTCATTATGTGTTTTCATTAATGCCACTAAATCACTTTGTTTATTAATGGCATTTGTCCTCATGTGGTCTTTCACACAACCAGTATTTGATCTCGATATTAGCATCTGCAGCATTGTTTTTGTTTTCTCTGTTCATTGGTTAAAATGATTTTTTAAAAAGTACAGTTTGAGTGAGGTAATACAGACCCTTAATCATAAGCTAGAAGTCACTGTGAGATGAATTAATGATTGGTTACATTACAAGAACAGTACATGTACTGTAAAGTCAGTGTCTTCCTGGGAAGTCTCGTTCTCTGCGCTAAACCTCATGTGCTCCTGGTGAAGTCATGCAGTGTCATGGCTGACGCGATACCAGCTCAGGGCCCACCATGGGTGAATTCCTGCATCTGTTAGGTGTCTCTGGTCAGCTGGTTGGACCACAGCTCATTATATAAAAGGACAGCGATGGTTACTGCAGCCTGGTAGGGCAGACACGGCTATAGACAAGCGATAACATGAGCTGAGCTAACTAGTAGTGACTCTGATGATGAAGTACCCCAGTGCGCTCTGGTACAAAGTAGTTAATACCCCATATGTAAGATGGTAATACACATGTATTGTATGTAGAGATGAAACAATTAAATAATTAATCGAACAGCAGAAAATTAAATGGCAACAATTCTGACTATAGAATCATTTCAGTCATTTTTTTAGTCCTCTATGACAGTAAATAGAAATGATTTGAGACTGCAGACAGTGTGTCTTTAGGGAGTCCTGAGAGATGCTGGCTGAGCTATAGGAGGCACTGGAGACCCAAGAACAAGGATAACATTTTTCCGTAATGATGGAGTTAGTGAGACTTTTCCCACCTTTGAACAGGAAGTGGGTCATTTGTTATTGTGTGTTTTTTCTTTTTTCCTGTGGTGTTTGTCCTCAGCTTCCTGCCGCGCCGTCTCTTCTTTCTCACTTTCTGTGTTTTTTCTCCTTTCATACATTCCTCGCCCTGGCCCTCTTTTGTCACCATGGCTCCCTTGTTGTTGGTGGTATCACACATTTGCTCTGAATAAGGTAATCCCCTGCTTTGTAGAGATGATGTAAGATGCTGTTGAGCCAGTGAAACATGTGATCCTCGAGCCTTGAGGTCGGGTGTGCCTTGGGCCTGGGTCACCTGTGTACTGACATGAGACGTTACCACCTTGCATCAAGAAAAGTGTCAAATGCATGGTATTTCTTCCGCAAGGTGCTCACAAAGTGCAAGACACACTGTTTGCTGCATAACTTTTTATTTCATGTACAAACAAATGTGTGAGATGGCACTTTGACAGTGTTCAGTTTGGTATCCGGTTCCTGGTAGTTCAATTTATAATTGTCCTTTTATAATCATTTCATATCTGACTTTGACCCAGATCAGTATGTTCTCAGATTTTAATACACATACCTGAAAAAGACTGAAGACTGAAAACGATGCAATAATGATAAATTTGCATGGCCCATTTTTAGACCAAGCACACCAACACACAAACAAAACTCTATGGCCTGCAGCCTTGTACTATTCTAGTGCGGAGGAATTCCTACAGTATCCAGTTAAACTCACTCACATATTGCAGTTCTCTGGGGGTCCTTAATACAAAAGTAATTGTCTTTTCAGAAGCCACTTGAAAGTAATGTGAAGTTTATCATTCGCTGTGTTCATGAGGCATGATGCAGTTCCTGGTTAATGGTTGAACAAGGAGGATACAGAATGCTTAACTGGGGGTTTTTTTTATAGCAGAGACTGTTATTAATATACTCGTATTGACCTTGTTGCATTGTGTGTGTGTGTGTCATTATGTAAGCATTAATTGTTTAACTAAAAGCCACATACAGATGGCAGGGCTGTTAGCAATTTACAATCCATGCAAATACAGAAGCAGTGTTTTTAGTTACAATTGCACATGCGCGTATTCAGTAGTCAGTTTCTTTAGGTAGTTTAGTGAAAACGTCAATATTAAATCAGGCAGACTAAATGTTAATATTTTCAGGTAATTATTTAGGCCAGATCAGTGCAGGAATGCAGCTTATTAGAGTGTGACAGCTTGTCTTGGTCAGCTATAGATTTTAGACCCTGTTGTGAGCACTGCCCAGCAACACACAGCCACAGTTTCTCTCCCCTGCACACATAGACATGCTGAATCCCTCTGTCTTTTTCTGTGTTTGACACACACACATACTGGAGGTGTATGTTGGTGATAACACTGAAAGGCAACACGTTTTTCCCTTTCCCGTTGTTAGATGCTATGCTCTGTTGGTGCTCAACACCCGACCACTTCCACCTTTTCAAAAACAACTTCCTCTTTGTTTCTGTTTGATCGGGGACAATGGGAATGATGTCTTTAAGGTCCTGTGGGAGACATGAGTCCAGAAGTGAAACTACTGGTCATAGTTTCGAGAGCCATGAATTGTCTGTACATCATGAGCCAGATGTCTCTTGATTTAAGTTACAAATGTTACAACATTACTCAAAATGTAAAGACAGAATAACAGCAGTACGAAAATTAAAAATATCTTACAGTTGTGGGCCTGGCTTTCCTCTGCTGTTGTTGCCAAAGTCATCTGCTGCGTTGGCTGCAGTGGTCTGTGTGACTGTGGGGCAAGAGGGGTCTGTGACCTATCTGTGAGCATGACTGGCCGGCTGGCTAGCTAGCTACCCCCACAGGCGTTTGTGGAGCTTCTCAACTCCAACAACGTTGGAGCACATTTTTGATTCGCCATCAATTTTTGTAAAAACTGCCAATATTCGAAATCTTGTGTATTGGGACAGTACTTTGGGCCACAAAACATGACGTTTCACAAAAACACAAGTACAGACAGATTGAGAAAGGTCCATTGTTTAGTTCTTGACTGTCTTATTTAATTTGCCATGAATTCTGGGTAAATTAAGACATGGCTGACTGAGCAACCACGTCAAACCACTCAGGTCCGTTCTCTACAACAGAAAATGTTGGGGGAATTCAACAGTTACAAGGACATTTTCTGGGAAAATTCAGCAAACAGTGTAACAATACAAAAAACTTCCAGTAGTAAAACCTCTCTCAGGGCTCAGTATTTCTCCTAACTTGTCAGTCAGGCTCAGGATAGTTTCCTTGAGCAAATGAAAACGACTGATGATGTCCTCACTTCTGTATATTTCCAACACGGTATTGCGGCTACTAAAAACTCCTTCCCTTGTCATTGCTCGCTCCACAACATTGTTAGCAAACGACAAATTATGAGTCATGTTTTCTGTCATTCGGCACCACTGGTCAGCAGGTGTCACTGACTATTAGCATGGAAACATGAGGATTAAAATAAGTCTGTCTTTATTTTTGTGGAACTTTATTAGACTAATCGAAGAGCAAAATTAAGTCTGTCCCTAACACTACAGACATGTCTAAAATATCTTCTATATCTGTGAAACCAGTCCTGAACACTTACAGTAAATGGAATGCAGCCATTATTAATGTTACTAATTACACCTGTGGTTTTCCTGCTATGATATGTCATATGTGATATGTAAAAGTTCTGCAGTGAAAATGCCTTTTATTAGTTGTTTCTGAGTTCTACTGAGCGGATCTAAAGTCTTGTTTCTTACCGGTGAATGCTTCTGATTGAGAGCTAATTTTTTGAGGACATGACCAATCCACTTAGCTCCTCATCAACCCATCATCATCTTTATCAAGAGACTTAGCAGGGCCAGCGGGGCTAACAAGCTTATTGGTTTTGGCATGCTAGTTGGTTGGCTGGCTACCATGGCATCAGCCACTGTAGTCCTTGAATTTCCTGCTTGTCTCTCGTCTTCCTCTCTCTCTCTCATCTGTGTCTTATTTCACCTTTAGTTCTTGTGGTTCTGTCACATCGTTTTATCTTCCTGTACTCCCTGTCTCTGTCTCTTATTCTCTATCTCTCTATCTTTTCCTGCCTTGTGCGTCTCAGACGCCTGGTGGTCCAGTCCTCGTGGCTGCATGGTGAAGGTCATGCTGGAACACATAATCACCAATGAAAGACAAAAAAAAGAGAGAATTTAACACCCCCCTCCTATCCTTCATTCCTCCCTCTCTCCCACAGCCTCACCTCGTGTTCTCTCTCTAACTCATTGGTTTTATAAACTCTACCAAGAGTTTCAGCTCAGATTTTCTTTAATTTGGCACCTTAAAAACTAATATCGAAGCTACAGCTGCACATATGAATCATACAATCTGGTTAAAATGCATATCCCTCCCTCTCTCAGTCCCATATACATTTGTCCATCACAAAGAAAAGTTATGTTGTCATCAGGTGGCGTCAGCTACAGCAGCAGTAAAACCAACAACATTACATTACTCTTTGCACCACTTTGTCTGACACAGTGCTAACAGTAACAAAAACTGCATAGCTGACAGCCACAATAGAAAACAATAGAGAGGGCAACTAGGGTCTTTCTCTGATGCTAGAGTTTTGAAAGCTGATGGTGTCACTGAGAGCAAATTTGACCCTTGCAACAGACAGATCAGTGTCAAACAGTGTATTTAAATGCTTACTATAGTATGGCATTCTTAAATCTTTGCAATTTGTGTGAATTTAGTATTATATTTTCATTTACTGATAACATACTTATCATTAAATCTTACTGATGTAATAAACCACACCATCTGTCTATTAAAAGTTCAATTTTAACTGTTCATATCACAAACAGACATTGTTTTATCTTTATCTGAAAAGAGGTCAATGAGGCAATTACTAACAAAAGGTTTCTTAACTAAATTACAGTAATAATGACCTTCATATCAGTCTTACTGCAGTAGTGATTACTAGAGATGTCTGCAGTTGGTAAATGATTAGCTGTGTAACTTCTTTATAACTGTCATTAGCAGGGGTTTTAAAGAATAGAAGAATACAGAGGAGACTAATAGGTGTTAGAAATAAGAGAGAAAGGGTGAGGGATAGTTAGTCTTTGTGACGTTTTTTTTTTTTTTGGGGGGGTGGAGGCTGGGAGGTCACCCATCCACCCACTCTCCCCACCACCACTACCCCCTCCCCTCCTCGGTCCTCCCTCCTGCCTTGGCTAGTCTCCATGTGCAGGGCTCAGGGCCTTGGGAATGAATGGCGCCCGAGCTCTGCTCCGTCTTTGAAGCCAGCCAGGAATGCGAGGCCTCTTTTTTTCTCCCCTCTCTCTCTGTTGTTCAGGCGGCCGGCAGCATTAGCAGCTATCTGCGGCAGTGAAATATTCCCTCCGCTGCGCTCATTGTGCATCAGAGAGCCGGACGTCATCGGCTGGCCAATCAGTGGCTCCCACTAGGCAGCCTCGGGTCTCGGTGGGGGGAGAAGGGACTCGCTAGAAGTCTTCCCTCTAATATCTAGCTCTCCTGGTTACTTGGTCTGGTCCCTCTTTAGAGGAAGAGAGATTTTGAATGAGAATGAGAAAGAAGGACGGAAATCATTCAGTAAATCATTATTTAAGTTGAAACTAAGGAAATTTATTTCTGTTTCAGATGGAAATCAGGAAGGTCAGCAACTTAGACTCAAAGTTTGGGTGAGTTTTTCTATTTTTCTCTTTCTAACAGTGCTCTCTTAAGTTAGTTATAAACTTTTTATTCAAACCAGTCTGCAAGTAGTTGATCTCTGAGTAGTTCCCAGTCTGCCTTGTGATTGTTGATCCAGCCTTCCAACTTGTGTTCAGCTTTCCTGCTGTCATTGTTCAGTTCTCTTGTCTCTTGTTGTTGTGGTTTGCGTGTGAGGGTATTTGTCTGGGCCGGTCACCCTTTGCCTCACGCTCCCGCCCTCCCTCTCTCCTCTCTGTACATTTTGTCACTGCCTGTCCCCTCCATCACTTCCACTTGAGCGCTCCCCTGTTTGGGAGCCTCTCTCTGTTCGCAGAGGGAAGAGGAGGGCTGGAAACCACACACACAGACACACACAAGGAGACACACCAAAGATTAGAAGGCCCTTCATAAACACATGGAATCCCCTTTAATACTGTAGTTTGAAAGGCTCTTGGGAGGTGGGTTTTGTGTGTATGCAAAACGACCACCTAGGATCATCTTTGATTTAGGTTTTTCAGCTCAGCCAACGAACTTGGCAATACTGGGAAAACTTTGCTCATTGAAATTGATTATAAAGGAGTTAGTTATTTGTTGGTTAGGATAACTTTTGGTTGGAAAAAAACCCAAACAAAATAAACTAAATCAGCTGATTCATAATGATGCACAACTTTTCTTGCTCTTCCATCAGTGGTGAGGCCCAACTTTCATACTGCAGTATCAAGAGTTGATTTAGTTGGCTTGTCTTTGTTTTACTGGCAACACTGACCTTTGTGTATGCATGACAGGTATGTAGCTTCAACTTGATGACACCGTCATGGAAAGGCATGCAGGTCATAGAAGAGAGAAGCCTACATTTACTCTGTCATCAGAGTCCACAGTAAAACCAAAACTTATCATTAACTTGCAGAGGTTGGTTTCTGTACTGAAGATGATATTTTGGATAGCTGATGTTGACAGCAGGTTTCAATGTGTTACAAAATTGTAGGAATGTTATCCCTAGAAGTTATTAAATGCTGTGTACTTTTACAGCGAATAAGGAAACTTATGTAAAATGTACTAGAGGAGTTTGAAGAAACCCACCATAGACTGAAGACAAGATTTAAATTAATTGGTTTCTGGTCATCAAAAGATTTATCCCAGTCAAAACGAGTGGCCTGTAGAGTATGGGTGCTGCAGCAGATTCAGTTTGAAAGGCTCATAGAATATTGATGAAGTGGTATTTGCAAGTATTTTTATGGGTTGATTTTGCTTTAATGTGTCTCAGTTGAAAATAAATTATTTTTACAGCAAAGGACAATATAATCAGCGCAATCTGCAAAACACTACATTTTCTATTACAGCATAATAGCCTGTAAAGGTTTCCTGATAAATTGATAATAGTCTCAGTCATAGTGCTTGTGCAGTTAAAAGAAAGTTTAATCTTGCCCAAATCGTTACATTATAGGCACTTGTTTGACAAGAAATAGGTAAAGCAAATGCTTCAATGTCCCAAGAATAATGTGTAAAGGTAAAGAGTCTTTACGGGCCGCAGTGCTGTATAACAAGGCATTATACATCTGTCACATGACTAATCCTGCCAGATTTCTGTAGTTCCATATGGAATTCCTGACATTTTTTCATGTGTGTGCTGCAACGTGCACCGTCAACCTCAAGGCCCTTAATCAGAGGCCTTGTTGATGCAAAGCGGCAGACAGACTCCTTCAACAGGTGTTTAACTGTACTGACCTACAAAACCAAGCTGCACTAAACTGTGTGAGTTGTAAAACATAAAAATGACTTAAAAACGTCTTGTACACAAAATGCTGTTAGCATCAACTTTATAGTGTAAGAGGGAGGTGATATCATTTTTGGTTAAACCATTAAACCAGGCAGAAGTAGTTACTGCTGTGTAGGAGAATATACTTTGAATTTCTTAACCTACATTGCTATCAAGTTACTATTTTGTCTAGACACACTACAGCAATTAGGCTAGTTGATTAAGAGAAAAGAACATTAATCTGCAACTATTTTGCAAAAATATGTAAAATGTAAAACATTCTCTGGTTTCAGCTTCTTCTATTTCTATTTGCTGCTTTTCTCTGTTATATATCATTGTAAATAAAATGTTTTTGGTTTTTGGACTGTTGGTCGGACAAAACAACAATTTGATGATGTCACCGAGGACTCTGAGAAAATTTTATTTTTTACAATTTTCTGAAATTTTACAGACCAAACGATTAATCAGTACTTTACAAGCGAAAAAAGATTAAACATAAGGAGGTAAAACTCATTTGGAGTCATAATTAGGACAGTTAAAGGATTTCCTCTCTCTGTGCTGCCATGTACAAGCACCTCCACCCTGCTGGGTAGGCATTAACAGTTCTCTACTGGAAAAAAGAAAAATTGAAAAACATACACAAACAAAAAACAACATTTTTTTTCAGTCAAGGGGTATAGGATTTGTCTTTACAACTTATAACAGATGGAGCAAAATGTCTCACCAGAGGAATTTGACCTAGAAATACCAGGCAAAGATTTTTCACTGATGACTTACTGTTTTCTAGCATCTTAATAGTGTTTGAGCAGAAAGCACCCTGCAAAAATAGCAACTTTTTTCCACAGATATTTTCACAAACACATAGTTGGTGGAGAATTTTCTTCCATGCATACAGTGTAGATGAGGGATGAAGGTCTTTTTGGTTGATGTGGGGATGTGTCATTGACCTAGTGGACATGCCAAGTTGACAATCTGACACAAACGTGTGTTTGTGTTAAATTGTCATGCCATTGCAAAGCAGTCAAAACAGCTATGTAATGGGATGTTTGTGAAGACTACACAAAGCCACATGAAATATTGAGTATCGGTCAGTTACTGTAAGTTTTTTTTGTTTTGTTTTGTTTTTTCTGTTGCTGTTTGAACAAACATTTTGTCTAACTATTTTATTTCTCTTGAGCAGTCATTGCCAGATGTATGACTGGAGCATGAGTCCTAAGTCAAGATTTCAGGCTGATAACCAGTCTGTGCTGTGTTTATGTTTTCTCCCCCAGGAGCTGCTGAGCAGACCATTTCAAGAGGCTTTGGATAAACAAAACGGAGGCAGGAAAATGACCTAATTAGCAACAAGCGTGACGAACAACCTGGTGCAAATGTGTTTGTGGTAATTTCCCCAGTTTCACCCGCAAGGAAGACACATGCATCAGCGCATATACACGTACAACATTACAAACCCTGCCCTTCCCTTCCTGCCATCCGCCCCAGTCCTCCATGGATTCCTACAACTTCCACTTTGAGAGAATGAGCAACGTGGACCTGCATCCTCTGAGCCTGCCTGTCAGCCGGCTCTCCCCAGCCAAGTCCAATAGCAGCATCGCCGACCAACTTGCCCATCACCAACACGGCAAAGGAGACTCTGCCTACAGCTCTTTCTCTGGCGGGTCCACTGCCCCAGACTACCCCTCTCCCTTTCTCTCAGACGACCTACAGTCCAACTCCTTCAGCCACTATGCTGATCTTAAGTATGTAAAGTCTGTTTACCACCCGACCCAAGTTTTGCAGTCTGACTCAAAGACCATGGACCAGCTCTATCGCTCTGTGGAAGCTATCTCACAGCAGTATCGCAACAATACCAGCACCAATGTAAACCACCACAACCAAGGTAATGACAGTTTCCATACCAACAACAAAGCACTATCTAAACAAGAGGTGCCTTTGGGGGCTCCGTCCCAAGGTGCTTACCCTCCTGTCCGTCCTCCTCCAGTCCCAGAACGCCTGGATAGTTTCATAGCCACAAAAAACTTGGAGAACAGCAGGGTCCACCACCACGTTACTGAGTTTAAACCCCAGCAGCCACAGCCTCAACAACAGCCCAGACCACACAATCGACTCCATCCACAGCCCCATGGTCTGAATTCCCCAAGACCTGAGACGGCTAACTCAGATACAGGTAACTCAAGCTTCAATTCTGACCCAGTGTACTCAGTTTGGAGGGGCTCTCAACAGCAACAGCCACAGGCCCAGCAGCCACCAAGCTACCGCCCCCACCTCCAGCATCATGACCAGACCAGAACATTGAACCCAGAATACCTTTTCATCACAGATAAGAAAGCTGCCTCTGAGCAGCAGAAGTCAACAAACATCCTAAGCCGATCACCTCCCCAAGACACAAGACAGCCTGAGCACCTGAAACCCAGACAGCCCTCAAGCAGTGGTGCATGTAATGGAGACCATCACAACAAGACCAGTGGTATTAGTGGCCATTTTGAGAGTCAGCGCAAAAGGGCGCACTCAGCTCATGATTGGCTTGGTTCAGAGCCAACCCGACCTGCCAGCCCCTGGAATGCTAGTCAGAGTTTTATCAACAGCAGCATCAAGCATAAGGGTCAGTTCTACTTTGTCACGGGAGTGTGTAAACTGTCTGAATCTGGTATGAGGACACACTCTGCATCTGTGTGTGGGTCTGAAGCTGGGAGTGAGAGCTCCACTGTGTTGGACACTCACCGGCTAAGAGAAAAAGAAAGATGCCACAGCACAATGGATAATTTGTTTACACCTCTCCAAGAGAACTCTCGCACTTCCAGTGGCATTATTCCAGATGAGAGAGAGGCTTTCCTTTCTGTGTCCCAGGGCAAGGACCTGTCCTCCAGGAGCCAGGATCAGGAGAATCGCAGACTATCCATCATCTCGACACAGTCCTCTCAAAGCTTTGACACCTTAGAAGAAATTGACATGATGCAGAGTCGAGAGATTGGCCGACACACTGCCAACAACCCTATATTCTACTGTGGACCTGACAGAAACTGCCCACCACATTCAACCACACAAACGAAGGAGGTCGACTCACTGATAAGCAATGAACAGCCCAACCACCCCAACCGAGTGGAGCAGGCAAAGAGAGGGAAACGGCAGCCCTTGGGGGATGTAGCCAGCGAGAGGATAAACAAAGAAACAACCCCGCTTCTGTACCACCTCACCGGAGCCAGCAGGTCAGCATTACAGCCTAAAAAGGATGCTAATTTCAATATAAAAGGCAAGGAAGCAATCCTAAACAAAACAGGTCATGGAGACATGGCTGTTAACGATAATGAGAGACCTCCAGAAGGTGACACCAGCAAGAACGATAGGGGGGAAGTTATCTCTGTTGCCTGCAACACCCTCGATGACTCATTTAAAAAGTACTACAAAGAGAAGCTGAAGGATGCCCAGTCTAAAGTCCTAAGGGAGACGTCATTTAAAAGGAGGGACCTGCAGCTGTCATGGCCACACCGTATCAGGCAAAAACCTGAGCTGAGGCCTACAGTGATTCACACTTTCTCCTCATCACAGGACTCTGAGACTTCCACAGACACACTCACTCCCTCTGTGACCTCTGAGGAGACAGAGAGGGGGAGCATAAAAGAAGAAGTCAGGGAGAATGAGAAGGAGATGGACAAAGAGACTGAAAAGGAAAACGGGAGACCAGCAAATGTGGCCCAGCCCCAGGTAGCACGCATCGGAGGCAGGAAGCGATTGACTCCACATCAGAAAAAGATGTGCTACTCCGAACCAGATAAACTCAACCAGCTTGGTGGTGCCCCCGTCCACTCTGCTTGCCGCTCCTTTGGCAACGAAAGTGACAACCTGTTTGCAGCTGAATGCGAGGGAGAGGAGCGTGTGCAGCAAGGAGAGCAGGGGCTGGTTGCAGCTCGGAGGAAGATGTTTGAGACAAGAGGTCGAGCCCTTTCAGCCTCCAGCGCTTCAAAGACGAACTTAAAGCATCTGCAACACAAGGCTCTGGTGGAGTACATGGAGCGTAAGACAGGCCAGAAAGTGGCTGAGCCACAGCAACCAGCACCTCAGTTACCACCTTCATCCAGACAGAGGCATTCTCTGGGGGAGAAACCATTTGACTGGGGTCCCAGGCCTCTATCAGGAAATCATGAAGGCAAAAACACCAAGAAGAAACTCCACAGACCCCACTCTGCAGGCCGCATCCTTGATTCCTCCACCAGCTCCATCAGGTACAAAAGAGAAGCAGAGCCAGAGAGCAAGAAAACTTGTTTGATTCTTTTTTTGTTGTATGGATCAAATCAAACATTTTAAGCATTCTGTTTAATTTTCACCAAACAGATATGCCCAGTTCTTCTCAGCTCAGTCTTGTTCAGGCCAATATGCTAGCCAGTCGAATCAACCCAGATGGAGGGAGAGCCAAGGTACATCTCAGGGGAGGTCTGCCTCAGTGGAGAGTCTCTTGGACCAGCCAGAACCACCCAGTTTCTTCAGGAACAGATCCACATCCACACCACATTCAATTGAGGTAAATGTGCTCAAATTGAGATACTTAAAAATATGACACATATCTGTGACAATAAGGTGTTGTATGACCATCTAGCTGTCTGTTAAGCTTTCTATCACAAGTATATTAATTTAACTTTCCAGTCGAAAAAGTCAGAAAAACTTCAGTCAAAGAAAACAAGATATTTATTAATTTACATCTGGCTCTTACTGCAGTATTTCTTCTGGTTCTGCAGGTACATGTCTTTGAGAAGGATCCATTACCAGTTAATACTATGGAAACGTGGAGGTATGTACCAGCACTGCAGACAAATTGGGACATTTTTATTGGTTTTAGGTCAGGAGAGTATTAGGTCAGTGATGTGTGTGCTGCGGCACAGACTATAATCTTCACTTGATTCATTGTGGCACTGGAAAGTCAACACCCACCTGCTCCAGCAAACCAACATTCCTTTGAAAAGATTTATGCATGGACTGTAAAAGAAAAAGAACTGACTGAGCCACTGGCCTATTTCTCAAAACTTTATTATGATTTGTAGGAATATCAAATTATTGTTGCCAGTCTAGAAATAACATTTCCCAGAGCCCTTGTATGACGCATATGTATTTATTTGGATTTAATCATTTTTGTTTTAATTTAAAGGCTAAGACCTTTGTTAACTTAACTTTGTTTTAAAGTTATCATAGTTGTATGAATTGTTGGCTTATGTTACACATACAAACACTGAATGTCAATGTCAGTCCCCAGAAGGATACCACTGAGGACCCCATAATAAAGCCAGCCCCTGAGGGCCAGCAGCGTGTCCGTGTGGTTGCACAGAGGGGGAAGTCCATGGAAGAGCTTGGGGCATCAAAGTTAACAAAACTGTCAGCCCTGAGTAAAAGTTCTGAGCAGCTGGATCAACTGTGGAGGTATTCAACTGGACCAGGAGGACCGGCAAGAGACAAGAGGAGTGTTCCATTCTTTGCTGAAGTCAGAGAAGCCCAGGGGCAGGACAGAGGGAGGAAGAAACAATATGTAACAGAGCAAGCGGGAAAAGAAGCAGAGATTGTTGGTCAGAAGAACACTCAGGGACAGACACAAAACCAAACCCAGAAAAAGTCTTTGTTGAAGCAGAACTCAGAACCAGGGGAGGATGCCATAGTAGGAACAAGGAACTCAAGTAGATCCACCTCCCCGGCCTCCTGCTCCTCTTCCCGGGCCAGGGTTCTCTCTGGACCTTCTGGATCTCACGGCCCTGTCACACATGATGATTTCAGGTCCAGTAGACCGCCCAGTGAGACATCATCTAACCCACCTTCCCCCAGAGGTCTAGAGACCAGTGAGAGGGAGATCAAATCCACCTCGTCCACCCCCACCCAGACAAAGCTTCCTTTTGAAAACAGGCCTAGCTCCAGGTAAGATTAGACTCCATACCAATGCAGCATTTGTTTCCTCTGTGAAATAATTTGATTAATTGAACATGTCACACCTCTTTCTTCCACAACTTCCTGACCTTCATATATACACATATAGGGTGGATATCATCCTTCAGCTACCTAGCTAGGCTAAAACAAACCCTTAAAAGGTGTTTGTGATTCTGCAAATGCGATTTTGGCGAGCTGTGATTCTTAACCATAATTTGTTTAACTTCCATTAGAGTTAGGACTTCTCCTTCTCTGACTGGATCAGAGAGAGAGCAGTCGGTGGATGAACCAAGCAATGACGCCCTGCCACCTGATTCAAACCATGAAGTGTCTCTGAGCTGCGGCGTCACTACAGATCCGTCGCTGTGGATTATCCCTCCAGAAGAAGAGATCAAAGAGGAAGTCCAGACTTCACTGCTGACAGACAACGTTTTTGACGACGAGTCCAGCTCGGCCCCTCTGACGCAGACAAGTGAAACCTCTGTGTCTCCCTGCACCTCGGTCTATGACACAGACATCATTCAGCAGGTGGAAGAGGAGAAAACCCCAGAAACGGAAGATGAGAAATCGGGAGAAAACCAGGAGATGGAGGAGCGGGGAACACCAGAGGGAGAGACGGAGAGCCTGGCGAGGCCTGTGGAGAGACCTCAGTGGGAGGAGCTTGTAGAAGCAGTGGTCAAGGCCGACCAATCGCTGGCCAGAGTGCTCTACCCACTGGCCAATCGTAAGACGGCACTGATGCTGATGGAGCAGCTGCTGTCAGAGGACACGCTGCTGATGGAGGAGCACTACAAGAAGAAACAGGAGCAGAAAGGAGCTGCAGAAAGGTAAATGTTAATGTCCTGGAACATAACACTTAGAGGTTAAACCAAGCTCTGGTAGTCATAAATAAACACCAACTAGTTTCCACTAACCGAGAATGGAAATTTTACTGGCCTTTTGAGAGTATTTTACTGCATGAGTTAGAGAAGACAACACACTCCTGAGAAGACTTATTCTGAAATGATGAATATGACAAAAATTTGTGAAAAATAATGATAATTAGACTTGTTTTCTAAATTTCCCAAATCCTTGACTTTCCATCCTTTCAGGTGGCTACATAACCCTTTATCTTGTATATACACAGCTGTGTAGATGGAAAGAATAATCCATCTCACTCACAAGTTAATTAGTTCCTAGTTTAATGTTTCTCTCTGAAACTTGATACCGGTTCAATGGCCAAAGAACTGAGCTCCACCGGTGCTGTGTTACCTTTTGTTGCATCACATGCACAGACACACCTGGCTATCTGCTCACTGCTGTGCATGCACTCAGATTTCTGCTGGTGTTAGCACACTTCAGATACATAGAGAGAATGTGCAGTTGCATTTCAGTGTTTTGAAATAGGTAAATAACAGTGGGGCCTTGCTCAGAGTATAGGCAATGTGAAAACACTATAGGTGGCACAGCTGCAACTGGAATTCAATTTCAGCATTTCTATGCTGAATTGTGATGACAGGAATCATCAAGGAAGCTAGCTTGATTTAACCACATGTTTCTTTTTCTAGTGCTGAAACGGTCGAAGGGGCTGAACCATCTCCTTGTCTTTCTGCTCCTGACAGCCTTAAACCTCAGAGTACAGACCTGCAGAGCAAAGCTGACGTAACTAAGAAGAAGGTAATTATTCATTTATGCAAAATAGTGGATGGTTTTTGTCCAAAGTACCTCACAGCAAGTAATGTGAATATTTTAATCATTTTAGACGTGGAAGTGATCGTTCACAGTCAAAACAGAAATAAACCGTTGCCACACCAAAACAAAATGAGACCAATGTGTAACCAAAAATTTACAACTTTACTGAGAACAAGACAATATATGATGTCTAAAATCGTCACAGCTTTGTTGCATGTACATTAAAGATGACACGAAACCAGACAGGACAGCAGAACAAACATGACTTTTGAACGGTGGTCTTGTTCTGTTTTTCTTTTTAGATCAGAAACTCTGTAGTGATTTCATATTGATACCATCTCACTGCTATTTGGCCTCAAGTGGACTCATTTCAGACTGAGATAGTTCTGTCTCTCTTATCACATGATGTACTGTCTACCTCTTATCAGTGTCTCCTGCTTGCCTAATGTTTGGCTTAGCGCATAGCCTTCCCCTCTTCCTGACTGCCTTCCACATTCACTCTTATAACAATATACCTTTATCCATGATCCTATGATAGCAAATGTGAAATGAATATATTGATTGGTTGGCAATCTATAATTTGGCCCCGTTTCACCATGTGTATCTGTCCTGTAACATCATTGCCTAACATCTCACACATTACCTTCTCTGCTTGAATTAACAGTGTCTGTTAGTGTCTTATATCGAGGCGCGTCTGCGTTCTCTGGAAGACACGCGTGGAGCCCTCCAGACAGAGATTCAGGAGAACGTTGCCCACGGGAAGGCCCTGGAGGTACTGGTCCGTGAGCAATGTCTGCCCGTGGAGCTGGAGAGGTACAACCTGTTCATAGGAGACCTGGAGAGGGTGGTCAACCTGCTGCTGTGCCTCTCTGCTCGGCTGGCCAGGGTACAGAACGCCCTGAGCACCGTGGACGAACACACAGATGCTGAGGAGAAGGTGAGGAACCAAAACATTTGTTTTTGTTTCAGCCCCTTTCTTTGGAGATCAATAGGTTCATAAATGTAAGTTTTGAGGTTCTGTCACAAGAGCATTTTCTTCTTTATTAATTTCTGTATGCTATGAAAACCATCATGCAAAAACTTGAAAGTTGCCCTGGATGAGTAATATATATGAATAAGAATATATTGCTTTTTGTTTTTGTTTGTCAAAGTTGCATAATTGTCTGATGGTAATACACTTGCCTGCGGGGACTGTTTTGAAAACTTTCCTTGTTGGTGCGTTCAATTACCCTCCGAAACCTTTTTTTAATGCAAGAAATAACCACACTCACATAATCCTTTCATGCATTTTTGCTTTTTGTTTGTCTTTGTCTTATGTGTGTTGTGTTTATAGCAGCCAGTTCTCAAATAGATTGTAATTATTCACATCTCACATCACGTCAACTAATTAAAATCATGGAGCCAAAACATCAAACTATGAATCAAAATTGTATAAATCTAATCTAAATGCATCCATGCTGCCCTTTGTTTCTGTGCCTCTTTCTCAGTAGAGAGCACTAATATTGTGAATGAATCTAAGGCATATTCAGTCAGATAAGATGTGATAAAAATCTACTGATGTACTGATCCCTTTTATGCTCCTGTCTTTTCCCCCTGGAGTTGTTTACACATACTAATACATGCGGGTAAAAGCGAGTGCTCTGGGGGTAATATTATCTCATGTCGCCTTGCGGATCTCATGATTTACTGCAGCGCATTTAGAGCTTCTGGCGAAAAGATGACCATGAGTGTTAGAAGTGTGTGGCTGCTCCCATGCCCTCAGCAATACTCTTGTTCTGCTTACTTTAGAACAGCAAACATGTCACTTGTGAAAAGTTGAAGGGCGACTTTAATGGGGTCAAGGTTTCTCACTGTGTGGAATTCAAAAAATGTTGTTGGGTTTATCTGTGTTTGATTGCCAATTTTTAGCTTATTTGTGTTTGAGCCAAATGGTTTATCAGACATTTGAAGATTATTTTTGATATACTGCAGTTTGACTGGACTTTTTGGTTTGATAGACTGAGAAATAATTACTTGAATTTCATCATGCTGCATCTGAGGTAGCTACATTTAGGTCTTTATTTCAAATATATACGATTTACTTCATTCTGAATTACAGTCAAGGACTTGGTCTCAAATATTATCATGAGTGGTGTTACCAGATCTGACTTCAGCTCTGTGCTTTGCTTTGTTTTCCCTCTGAATATCCTGTTTCATCATGCTGCCCAGTATTTACAGCATCAATTTATGTTTGCATGGACGCATAAGAATTCTAGATTTATCCCTGAAAGGGCTCCTTGTTAGTCTGTACATCTGCAAAAGCCCAGCTGAACGTGGTGCATACTGAGGACTTGTTAGAGGCTCATTTGTTTTCTTGCTGTTATCAGCAACACTGGTATTTACACTGACTCACCGAAACTCTAGCCCGGTTTCGGTGACATTTGTACCTACCCTGCCCTCTGTTGACATAAGGAAACACTGCACCTCCTGTCCTCTGGCTGTTTGAAACATGGTCACACAACTTTCACAGCTCTCTATTACATCGAACGAGATATTACCTTTTAATTAAACCAACAAATATATCCCAAAATATTACGTGGTTAGAAAATCAAGCTTTTTGACGTGATTAATTTTCTGATTTTCAATCAGCAAGTCCTCTCAAATTCTGTGTTTGTATGAGTGTGCTTACAGCAGGATATTTACTTATGCATTTCATATTATGAGCATGGGTCTAATGCTCTGCAAGGCATGAATTCAACACCAGAATAAAGTTAAAATTTCAGACCTAACAAATATTTCTTAGTCCCCAGCAATCCCATGTAAGATAGAAAGGAAATGTAACCTGTCTCTGTCTCTGCACTCAGCAATCTCTGGACAGTCGCCACCGTCTGCTGTGCAAACAGAGGGAGGACGCCAAAGATCTGAAGGATAACCTGGACCGGAGAGAGAAGCTGGTCTCCACCTTCCTGACGCGTCAGCTGTCCGCCGAGCAGCTGCAGGACTACCGCCGCTTCGTCCAGACCAAGGCCTCGCTGCTCATCCGGCAGAAGGACCTGGAGGAGAAGCAGAGGCTGGGAGAGGAGCAGCTGGAGGCCCTGTCCAACAGCCTGAATCTGTGAAGGGAGGAGCAACGAAAGCACTGATTTCTTCTTTCTTGACTTGCCTTGAAGGAGGGATGGCTTGTTAAAAAAAACAAAAGAAGAAGAAGAAGACATGTAGAGAGTTTTGGCTGTACTTTTTCTGGCTCAGTTTGCCACATAGACACATAAGGCATGGATTATAAGTGGTCCAGCTGGTATCTCCAACCCTTTGCACCCTTTCATGACTTTCTTTTGTCTTTTAAAAAGAGTTTGGCTACTGGGGAGAACCCATCATGCCATCTGCTCTCCTCTCATAACTATAGGCCATACATGAGATGATCAATAAAGACTGTTGAGACTGAAGCTCCTTGCCGTTTTGTCATCTACTGAGGGTGTCCAGAATGCTCACCCAATCTCCGCCCATTGTCATTCTCAGTCTACAAAATCTGCAATGTGCATTTGAAGGCTTTTCCCAATATGTTGTACATGTGGCCGTTGAGGACTGAACTGTTTTTCTGTGTGCCTTGCTATTGGTGTTGCTGTGGTTTTCCATTAGAGCTGTTGGGTGGAAACCTTGCGTCCCCTGTTAGCAATTCAGCAACTGTCCTTCACTTATTATTAAGATTGTAGTGCTACAGCCCCGTATCTGCACCTGTGGAAACCTATTATAAGCTTTAAGATTGTATTTTGACCAGTGAAAGAGAGTAGCCTGAGAGGGGGCGGTGTACTGTATCATGTCAGTAAAATGTACAATAGATATAGTAGATTTAATCTTTTTTTATGTTCTTATTTTTAAATGTATTTCAAATTAAGGCACTTAAAACCAAAAGGGTGAATGAAAAAAGCACTTTGTAATGATACATAAATGCACATTTCTTCAGATCAGATTTGTTTTCAAAATAATCTCAAGTGAAAGCCTTACTCCATCCATTTAAACAATATTTTACTACTTTTGTCATTAATATTAAATAGGAATGTTGAAATAATGTTTTTCAAAAGGTACATGAGCACACCCAGAAACATTAAGGATTGTGTACAAATACTTTTCCAGCTAATTTCATACTTAACGTTATTAAGTCTTGATGATTTCATGCTGGAACGGTTCCTCATACGGAGGTGCTAAACCTCTTTAAAGCAGATTATTAGTAAGCAACAATTATATCACTGAGTATTTTCTCCCAATGTCCCTTTGTCCCTTACTTGAAATACTTTTTTTAAAAGAGGAAAGTCCACAATCTTCACTTCAGGTATCTTAAACTAATTTTCTATTCTCTACCTCCACAGCGTAGCCCCTTTTAGACACTTGTAGCCTTTAAGTTTATTTAAACTTGCACAGCTTTAGTTTAAAAGCTCTTCTTGATAGCCCTGAATTAAAACACACTCTTGAATCACATGACTTTCCCCCTATTTTTTAAAGAATCTCACATTTTAAAAACTACATCTGTGATTCTACATTAATATTTGTCATTAGTTTTTATAGTTGTATTAATTTCTTTTTAGTGAATCTTTAACCAGACACATCGGAGAGCTGTTGCTCTACGTCAGAATATGTGCAGCGTGTGTGTGTATGCTTGAAATCTTGAATGTCTTAATTTTGTGCGTGTAGAGATTAGTTGTTGAGCAGAAAGACAGAACTCCTCTCGGTGTTTGCCGTGCACGTTTTCAACAAAACTCCTATGAAGTCATAAAGTGATCAAAATGTTATCATCCCTCAGGAAATTATACCTGTTGGCTGTACTGAAAAAACGGATCCAGTGTCTGGGTCGACTGTTGTGTATATGATTTTTATGTAATATTGACCACAAAGAGGCAGAGCATCATCGAACAGCCTCCACACACATAAATAAATGCATTCACTAACTCAAAATGTCAAAAAAGTGGATAAGTGAACAACTAAAAGCAGGTTTTTCTCAGAAACTGGAAACCCTTCCATGCTGAAAGGTATTGTCATGTTTTTTGCTAAACAGTTTCACCACCTCCACCACCACCCCTAAAGCATTTCTCTGGAGATTTATTACTCTGCCCGTTTCAGTTTGCTAAACAAACGTATGTTTGTTTTGGGCCTTTGTGCTGACGCAGGGCTGAAGGGTTAGAAAGAAACTCATGTTGTTCCCTGCAGCCTGCTGGAATTCCTAAAGTATGCAAAAGACCAACATTTTGGAGAAAGAAAGACTGGGGGAGAGAGAGCGAGGAAAAATACTCCCACGAAGGAGCAGCATGTGGATAAATACTCATTTCAGTTTTTGCTATGTGTGCATACTAACAAACGTTTGGCAACTTCCTGAGTCATTTCTTGTTTCTGTCATTCAATCAAAGCAGTGTTTTGTTGAGGTCGCAGGAAAGGGGCCTGTTTTTGAAGTAGGATTATATTTGTTTAGTTGGGGATTTTGTTTCAAATACTGGTGTGACTGATACAAACTGAATTTGTTTTAAAGCCAAGAAGGAAAGACATATTTCAGCGAGTCCCTGGTGTTGGTATGACAGCAGAGACATTTCTAAATCCACTTTTTCTGCTATATTTCACACCTGTTTTCTGTTGGGTGTTTGAGTCGTCTTTTGTGCCTGTTTGGAGTTGTAAATTCCATGATGTTTGTAATATTGTGAATAAATTAAGCTCTCCCTCTCCCTCCAGTGTACCACATTTCTCCTTTTTCTTCCACAATGAACTAAAGTCAAAAGCATTTTTGCCAAAATGAGATACACTACATTTAACCAGGAGGAGTTACCTGATGCAGACATATATCCAACCTGTACAGTAAAAAAACTGGTACAGGAGCATCATCAGATTCCAAGACATGACATACAACACATAGAACTACAAATATAGGTCACATGAAATATTTATGGAAAGATGATGATTTATTAAGGCTTATGATGATTTATGTTTTGAGCAACTGTTCTACAATATTCAAGTTGTGACAATAGATAACAATGTCACGTTATTTCTCAACTTGTTAAAGACTTATTTACTGTCATTTTGGCTTTCCTCCACTAAAAGTTTCCTCAGTAGTTGGAGCTTTCCTGGATTTGTTGTTCTCTCAAGCTTATTTCTGCCCTCTGCAGGCACAGCAACACACTGTCACTGAACTGGGAGCATGAATACTGGTGCGTCAGCTTCCTCACTCCACACTTCCTCACATTTTATTTATTTATTTTTAAAAATTATTTTTCGGCATTTCTGCTTTATTGGATAGTCACAGTAGAGAAAAACAGGAAAGGCAGTGGAGGGAGAGAGAGAGGAGGGATGACATGCAGCAAAGGGCCCAGGCCGCATTGAAACCTGGGCCACTGTGGTAAGGACACACCCTTAATAATGGTACACGCTCCACCAGGTAAGCTACCGGGCCGCCCCCTCACATGACACATGACACACATTTAGAAAAATCCCACCATCTGGGTAGTATTTCATTGGTTTTAAAGGAATAGTTGGACATTTTGGAAAAATGCTTAATTGCTTTCTTACCAAGAGTAATATGAGAAGATCAATTCCACTCTCACACTGTACACTAAATATGAAGTGACAGCCAGCAGCCGGTATGCTTAGCTTAGCATAAAGACTGGAAACGGGGGGAAACAGCCTGCCAGCTCTGTCCGAAGATAATAACGAAACCCACCTACCAGCACCTCTAATTAAAATGTAATATCTTGTTTGTTTTTGTATGTTGTTGTGTATGCTATGCTAAGCTAACCACCTGCTGGCTCCAGCTTCATATTGAATGAACAGTTAAACTAAAACAACAATGTTAAACTAAAATATAGAGCAGGTCTAGACTGTACTCTTTATAATATTAATTACAGAGACCCAACAAATCCCACCATGAGCAAGCATTTGGTGACAGTGGCAAGGAAAAACTTCCTTTAAGAGGCAGAAACCTTGGACAGAACCAGACTCAATGGTGGGCGGCCATCCGCCGCTACCGTGTTAGGTTTTTCAAAAATGTAAGGATTTAAGAAAAACATCACATTTTGGAGCTCAAAACGGGACTGAATGATGTGTTGAGGGGAATACTGTATATTTTCAGCAGTCTGTCTTCCTCCTCTTGTGTCTCTTTCATGCCTCTCTGCCCTCGTTTGTTCAGCCTCACAGTGGAATCCTGTCCAGTTTGTCAGCAATAACAAATGCTTATTAAAAGGCATAGAACGGGGGAAAAAAGGATTTTATGTTGGCAAGTGGCAGAGGAAACCCCAGGAGGACAGTGAGAGACACCAGACAGCACTTAGTGAACTCAACAAAGTAAGCAGGGAAGCAGGGACATACAAACACAACTCAGGGAATTCTTAACAAGTAAGATCTTTGTCGACACTAATAATCAGGTTTAGCGTCGTTACAAAGACAGCGTAAGTGATGGAACATTTGGTGTTGTTCACTGCAGACAACAAACAGGATGGAACAGGATGGCCTGAACACTGCAGCAGCAGTTCTGTCACAGCGCTGGGTAATGAGGAGCTTTGCTGCTGATAATCACTGACTGTGTCCTTCTGTCTCAACAGGCATGCAGGGAAACAGAAACCAAACCAAACCTCCAGTTGGGAAGCAACATCTAGGCTACAACATAAAGGTGCACAAAGTGTGATTTAAAAACATTTTTTTTATTGCTTCATGCCACCAAATAACTGTTAAATCAACCATGACGTACAGTGTCTGCAGATCAGGAAGTTTGTTGATCATGTTGATGACTCAGTGATTATTCTGCCAGGTGCTCAGATTAGTGGCTACAAAACTCACTTTTCAACCTGAACTCTGAACTCTCTCCGCCCGCAGGAATGTCATCACACCTTCAGTCTCCTCCTCTAACCTCTGGCAGGCATTACACAGCTCAGTTATGAAGACTAAGAAAACCCAGACGGTAAAGCTGTACTGGTTTTGTATTAGCATGATTTATCACCTCTTTGCTACAGTAGATGTTTCTGTTGGCGCTCTGCTCTAATTAAACTAACTTAAGGCCTTTTCATAACTATCTGACACACACTGGGGTAATAGTTTACAATGAAAATGCATTCCAGACACTCCTCATTATATTTCTCCACTTCCTCCAACTTCATGACATGATTTTGAAAATACAGAGGTGACATATTTACACTGGATTGTGTCCAATACTTGAGTAAGAGAAGACGACGAGTTAAATCAAATCTTACTCAACATCAGCAGATGTTAATAAAAGTCATAGATCTTGATTACACTTTAAAGGGGTAGTTGGACATTTTGTTAAATGTCTATAGGTAAATAAATCTGAAGCTACAGCCAGCAGTCGGTTATCTTAGCTTAGCATAAAGACTGGAAACAGGGGGAAACAGCTAGCCTGGCTCTGTTCAAAGGTAACTGTATGGGATTAACTCCAGAAATGTGATGCATTTTGAAGTTTAAACTACCCAACAGTATATGGGGTTACTGCAGCAACACTCATAAATTGACCAATTTCAAAACAAGTATCTCTATTTTTAGCACTTAAGTTTACCACTCACACTTCCATATTTTCATTTTAACAAACACTTTATAATGTAATTTAACATTATGGCATTGCAACTTCTTTTATCTAAAGGATTTGAGTACTCTTTCCACCACTCTAGGTCTTGTTCTTTGTGATGGCCTTTCTCGCAAAGAACATTTGCTTAATAAAACCCTGAGGTTCAGAGATGAAACATCGTCTTGACGTAAAACAATGGATGCTGCTGGGGACGTGACATCATGAGACACGAAAGAAACAGAGGGAGACGACTGGAGGCGGGGACAAGACGAACAGCCGAAGAATGAGGCTGACCACAGGATGCTACCATTTCTAAACACTTTTTTTTAAAACTCTTTTTTACCCATTATTCTTTTCTCTCCCAAAAAAGTTGTAACTAAATGTGTCATCTTGGTTTTGAAACATTCAAAACCTTACTTTTATTCTTCTTTTTTCGACACCCAATTGATAACACACCAAATAAAATAAATGAACCAAGACAGACAGCAGACTGCTGCTTCTTGTCTTCATGTAACTGCCGGGGCCGGTGATGCCATTAACACGCGCTTTCAGCCACACACACACACACACACACACACACACAAACTCATTCCTAGTCAACTGCTCATCTGGCTGATTCACAGCTGTCTCAATAAGCCAGAAGATGGATCAGAGCCACATTTCAGAGATGTTTTGGCATGTACAGGGACTGTAATGATTTATCGAGCACCTGCACACTCCTTTATGAATAACACACCCATTTCTAGTAAAATATAGGCTATTGTAATTCAGTGATATCCAGCATTTGTTTGCTTCTCCTAAATGCATCACAGTGTTTAATACTTAATCTGTTACAAAGTGAAGCAATGAAGAGGCAAGTCTAAATCCTCCTCAGAGGCACAAACATTTCTCAGATTTGTATTATTTATATAAGGTTTGATTCACCCGTGAGTCGGCACATCCTCGATTTTTAGTTTGGGCATGTTTGCCTCTGGAAATCGAGAGGATGATCACTGCACGTCTTACTCAGAGCTGAAAACAGAGGAAAACAAGTCCAGTCTTGATCCCTCTGCTAAATCACATAGTCATAGACTGATTTCCTGTTAGTATTGATTCATTTTGATCAAATGTAGATTAAGAGAGGACATTTCTGAAGAGAACAGACATTTAAAAATCTAGTTTTGGAAGCGTGCAAACAATGTGACAATAAGTCTGATTTATTCCTTATGTTATGGAGTGCAGTTCATTCAAAAATCACAATAAATGGGAATATATGGCACAACTTTACAGGCAGTGGAAGCTCGATGACAAAAATGAAATTAGTAACCTCAATTTTTTTGCAGCTACATTACTGGTTTAAGTGCTAAATGCAATGGAAAATAAAAATGATTCTTAATTTCGAAAAACAGGAAATTCATATCAATCAGTCATTAAACACGTGGAAATTCAACACAAAATAAACATTATTTCTGTAAAATTGTTAAGCTCAGTTTTCATTTCTGAGTGTGAGCCTCTCCTGCAGAAAGTCAGGCTGAAGAGATGATGCCTTCAGGAGACCACAGACAGTGAGTAATAAGACGACTCACATGACCTCCTGGAATATTTTCTGAATCAGGTTTTATTTAAACCTGTAAATGCCACCTTGAGATACAACTCATACAGGTAACATCTCAAACTAAAACTCTTTGTCTCTAACTCAGAATCAATCAACCAGCTCCAGAAGGTGTCCCCTGATGCCATCATCAATTTAAATTTTGATTAAGTATCCCATTGACCACACAACCAAACTCTGCATATCATATCTGATAAGCATTTCATCATTTGTCATCTGCAAAATCAGAAAATATAAATAAAACATAAAAACAAGTAAGGAGTCACTGAGTTTTTGACATTGTTGAAGAAGGACCAGAAAATCAGAGGAATGCCAGTCAAATTCTCTTATGTTGGCATACTATTCCTCATGAAAATAAGACAAGAAAGAGTTCTGAGTTTACAATAAAACATCTGACACGACTCTGTGTCTGAAGCCGCCGCTGCAGTCTTCTCGTTCCTCGCTGGGATCATCGCTCAGGGAGTAAAATCCTGGCCTCTGCTTCTGCTTCTTCTTGTTGCCTGTCACGTGGGGCTGGAAGAGACGGCTTATTGAATGCAGGCCCTTGGAGAGATCCGGTAACAGGTCCAGCTCTTCTTTCTCATGCAGGGCCCTGTCCTGAGCCTGCTGGGCTTTGGGTTCGCCCAGCATCTCTCTCACCGTCCCAGAAATGCCTTTGTGCAGATAGTGGCGGGCCTTCTTCCCGCAGTTGTCCCTGATGCTTGGATCGGCCCCGTACTCCCCCACCAGCATGGCCATGATGTACTCTTGGTTGTGCAAGGCGGCAATATGCAAAGGAGTGTATCCGCCATGTGTTTTTGCATTGATGTCAATGTCAACTCCTCCTTGCTTGGATAGGTCGATAATCTTCACAAGCATGTTGCTGTTTCCACATTTGGCTGCCCAGTGCAGAGCGGTGAACCCTGACACAAAGTCCCTCTTCTTGGCCAGCTGGTTGTCTCTCAGCAGCAGGCCGTAAACCAGGCTCCAGTGGCCGGCGGCACAACTGACTAGCCATTCATGCTCTGACTGCTCCTGGGGAAACAATGAGGGGAACCTTGTCTCTTTGGGCTCTTCTGACGCCTTGGTGCTCTTCAATGTCCTCCTCAGCTGGGGTGAGCTGAGGCTGCCGCCTGTCTCCACTGCAGGGGGCCTTCTCTTGTTCCTGAAGGCATCTAGCTTTGCGCTTTCAGGGGGGTCATCTGGGTGCACTTTCAGTTTGTGGATCTCAACCCTGGTGACGCTGGGTGGCACTCTCAGAGGTAAGCCATATGGTTTGCTCTGGATGCTGGCTGGCTCATTTGCTGCACCCCTTCTTGGGCAATTATCTCCATTTGTGTCCTGCCTTTGGATCTCAAAATTCAGCATCCTTTTAACTCTAACATCCGTATATTTGCTCCTTTGCAATGCCAGCTGTATAGGAGAAAGCAATTCCGTAGGATTTTCACTACTTTCACCACTTGCCAGGTCTCGATCAGGTTCAGAAACAGCTGATCTCTCCCCTCCTGCATCGTCAGAGCTTTTAGTTTTCTCACTCCGCGCAGGTGGGCGCTGCTGCTCACCTGTCTGCGGGATCTCTTTATTTTCAGTCTTGTCCACACGGCTCTCCGCAGTCTGGGCACGGTCCAGCAAATGCTGATACATTTTCTTGACTACAACATACCGGACACCGTCGATTTCTCTGACGGTGGCGACGTTGTTGACAAAAGTCTTGAAAAGCTCCTTGTTCCGTTCTTTCTCTGCGGGATTGTCGCAGTCTATTGAACCTTTGAACTTACCCACTAAGTCGGATTTCTTCACTTTGCCCCCCTCCGCTATCAGCAAAAAGAGGACGGATTCTTGCGTCAAAACCATCATGAAAACTGTAGGCTGTACGCGGATTAAAGCCGCGCTGAGTCCTATTACACTTTTGTTCTAGTACAGTAGCCTTCACCTGGCCGCTCACTTCTCTCCTCCCTACCTGAGGAGTCTCTTTCCGGGGAAAGAACAGACGTGGATACAATTTGAATAATGTATGCAGATGTTTTCCTGCAGGCAAAGGGGCTGCCAGCTCAAAAAAGGCTTTTCAATTTAAGACTAATAATGCATCAAGTTGTTTCTAGTTTATTTTCTGTCACAATAAAAGTAAAGACTTTGGGGTGGGGTTTTTTTCTTTCTTTTTAAAAGAAATAGAATTAAACAAGAAAGTATGTTTTGGCAGCCCCAGTTCTATTACTCTCTTTCCCATTAACCAAGCCCATGTAAATAAGCCTTAATTTACATAATGTCCATACTTTAGGTCATTGTGCTCACATAAAGACCTAAAAAATGTCACATAAAGACCTTAAAATGTGTGTAAAATGTCATGCCCAGATACACAAAGTGTATGTGTAGTAGATACACATACACCAAGTTTATACGTGTTTAATGTAAAATGTATAATTGGAGTAACAATATCAGATGGCTTGCTCTGATTGGCTGAGTGACATTCTAGTTTGCCACAACCTGAGGGACAGTGAATGACACACACACACACACACACACACACACACACACACACACACATTAAAAAAAATGTTGCAGTGCTTATATAGTTTTCACTTATTTGTATTTCTATTCTTTAACTGCAAGCCTACATTTTTATTATTATTATTATCAATATCTTACTTATCTTTATAAGCACATTTATTCTGTTTATGCATGTTTTTCACACTTGCTTTGGCAATGTTAACGTCTGTTTCCCATGCCAATTAAGCCCCATTGAATTGAACTGAGTTGAAGTGACATTCTAGTCAAATCAATCTGTGACCTCATTAATTAATTTAAATACCAATGCCCTATCTTGAAAACCACCCATCCTCAGTTGGCTACACTGGAGTGATAATCAGGTATTTTATTGTCTCCACCGCTGACACACATATTTCTGCTCTCCCCCTGTCGCTCTGCGGTGCTGCTCGCTCCTGTCCTGGCTTGCAATGTGTGCAGCATGACATTCCTGGACTGAATGGGAGTTCCTGAGAAGTGGCCATATTGGAACCATAACGTATCTGTCCCGTTCAAAGATGTAACCTGAACTTCAAGATAGTTCAAATCCTACTTTAACGTATATGTATATATATACGAAAACGTTGAACGTTACACCACCTGGAAACGCCTCGAGGCGACTTTAAACTGCCTCACATTTAAAATATATAAACCTTTATTTGGCAAGCACTCTTGATAATTAATGAAAACAGAAGTTAATTTAAAAAATCGTAAATGTTTATTAAATGTATAACTTCCGCATTAGCGCGCATGCGCAACACAGGGGTAGCTACCGAACCAATATCAGCTCTGTTTGCCGACTTCTTTTTCTCCTTCCCGTGCTACACAGTTTATCTAAATCAAGCATGCCCTTTTTCACTCTCATAGACTCCCAGCAAAAGTCGAAACGAAGAAAAGAAACGAGTTAGCCTGACTGAGCGAAACAGAAGCGAAGTCGCAGTGATTGCTCTTGTCGCCTAGCTAGTAGCCTCCCTGCCCAGTTACTAACGTTAGCTCTTCTCCGTCTTGTGTCCCTCTCTTCCTATCTCTGTCAGTTCGGCTCAGTAGTTTAGCAGGCTAGTACGGAGAGACGAGGGCTGCTCCCTTTCGCCTCTGCTCAGTCTGCCCAGCACACCACCACCATAGATTCCGCACCATGGCTGCCACAGACGTTGACGTATTTTCGGTAAGTAAAAGCCAAGGCGTTTCTTTTTTTCTCTTTTGGAGCTGAAAACATTGTAAGTGCAGCCACGGGAACACTTGGTTGTGATTAGTAAAAGTGTGTGTGTGTGTAAGGTTAGCTGCTGTGTGTGGGTATGAAGCTAAGCCTTCCCAGCTTTTGAAGCCTATGATGTGGGCTCAGCCGAGATGGTGGAAGTGATTTCTGTGATGGTGACTGGATTTCTTTCAGTTAAGACAAATTAAGGTGACGCTGCCATTGTTTATTATTTCAATGTCGTGTCTTGTTATGTTTATTGTCGCAATTGCGTTTCTACCCCTGTATTATTAGAAGTAGCTGTAAACACAAAACATTTAGGAAGGGTAATGTTACCATATCATATCACTGTTTTTTTAAAATACAACAAGCTAGCTAGCAGATAAAAATACTATAAAATAGGATGCCGTTTCTATAAACTCACTGTTGTGCACCACAGACACACTCGAAGTCTCTGTTACTAGTATTATTTGCAGTTCTGTTGTGTAAAACTACAATACTGTGATGAACTACTACATCTAGATAGTTACAGTGTGATGAGCCTCAGTCCTAACAATGTGTGGACATGTGGTTTCATTTTAACTTCCTGTTCAGGGGTGCAAAATTAAACTTGAGGTTCACTTTCTTAACTCATAATGTGATATTTACACATAAGGCCATGTCAGTTTTACCAGCCGGAAGATTAACAAGGTCTTGTTACACTGCTGATGGCCTGTGTTTCTCTATACAGCACATCACAGTAGTAGGTTGGGCATACTATCATTTGAGAGTGGAATGTATCCTGCATTGTTTTTCATAGTGACAAGCCCTGTTGTCAGTCAGGTGTGACCCTGTAGGTAGGTACAGTATGGTGATGCAATACAGTCTAAAGAAAATACCAGTAACATACAGTAAGGTAGTTTGCTCACATACAGTCACGCAAAACATGTGCGTTATGGAAAACTAATATTATAGTGACGAGGCAAATGCAAAAGAGGTGATTTAAAAAGGGCGATTAACTTCTTGGCAGATGCTTGAAGAGATCCTTGTGGTGGTGAATTGGACAGTAAGCAGCACTGAGTTGCAGGGATAAAGAGATTAAGAACACACTCCGGGCCACTCCTACCACTTACTGGTGCAACACATGTCTGCGAAGAAAGGAAAGGATGCAAAAAGAGGGTGCATAAGATATTGCACACTTCGCATTTCTTAAATTAGGAAGGTGTCCAAGAGGGGATGCAGGTTGCAGAAGATATTGCAGACTTGTGATTTGTAAAATGTGTCTTTTGGAATACAAAATGAGAGAACTGATTAATGAGAAAAATGCTGATTGCAGTGAAACAGGCTTGTGGAACTTGTTAGCAGCACAGCTGTCTGACTTCCTGTCTAACTTTCTGAACTAAGTGAGACCATATTGAACAAACGGACATGCTTGCCTGGCAGTTTATGTAAGGGGCACGCTGTTAATTATGTGCAGCTATTGATAGGGATGTGAGGTTGGTTGCATTGTTGGCCCACGTCAATCCTATGTTGCTTTGGGTTAACTTTCTAGGCCAGAGCCACATGAGGCGATCAATGGAGTCAACTACCCATCTATTGTTTTCACTCACTGATTGCATTAGAGTGTGTAGCATATATAAAAGGATGCAGTTCAATGGTTATGTAATGAAATGCCCTATAACATGTTTGGCATGTACAGTGCTTACTGACCCTGAAGAGTATTGTCTCTCCGGTGAGGCCTGCATACAGAAAATGAAATTAGCTTCATAAAGTGCTTAAAGGCAAGAGACAAGGAATGAGGAATTATGGGGCAAGTCGCTTGCACTTTAAAATTGCGCCTTTGCTCATTTGTGCAGAGGATGATGTTAGTTTGTGAATACATTATCTACATATGTGGTCTAGTTACAGATTTATTCTGTAAATTCAGTCTACATTGGTTCATTTTATACATATTATATGACTTAAAACACCTTCCTTTAAACCTTAGCCAGTTCCTTTTCCATATTGTTCAGCTGCTCAGATCAGATTGCAGGTTCAGTATATACAGACTGTTGTGTGTCATCTGTGATGTTAGCTGTATATAGAACATACAGGCCAGAACTGGCTAGAGGCGAGCTTGTCAAATCCAATGTTGCAGATGAATCATGACAGCCGAGCTGCAGTCTCTGTGGTGATGAGTCAATATCCATCTATAGAATAGGTCCGAATTTATAAAAGACCGGTTCAGAGCCCAAATTGTGATCCTCTAAGATTAAAATAGCTGTTCAAATAATGTTGGCAAAAGCAAAAAAGATTTTGAGGTAGTAATGTTTGTTATGATGTTCTTTCATAACATAAAATGTTCCTTCCTTCATTCAAACAGATGTAGTCCACTCCACACTGAACATCTGTGGACAGGATGGCCTGAAAGTTAGGCTGTTCCATAACCTCACAAGTTTGATCCTTGTTTTTTTCCCCAGTACAAACAGTAAAAAGGCTGCATGGAATCACATTTTTTCAACTCTGATTTGGATTCTGAACCATGCAACTTGCACGAGGCATGTATGTGAGTGCTCAAATCAAGGCGGACTTGGCTGAGACAGCTCTAGCAGGTTGGACAACAACACAAAACAGAAAGTAAAAGAAAGGGACAGTTGTTAATCTTGTCAGTTTGTACTTTACCTGCAAATTCTGTCGGCTGTGATGTCTGTAAATGTTGATGTGAAAGCCAGAAAATAAGAAAAATGTATTAGCTTACAAAAAGGGCACAAAATAATATGTTTAATTCCCTGAGATATCAGATTTCAGTTAGTTTCCATTGTTCCATAGATACCTCATAGTAATCCACATATGATTTTTTTTTTTATTACTTACTGCTTAGTGCTCTCCACGGGGATCCACATTTACTATCAGTGATAGTAAGGAAACTGTGTATTTGTCAAAAGCCGAGTAAAGATTGGTGAGCTGTTCATCTGTCTTGTAAAATGGTTCCTGTCTCAGTCATTTTTTTTTTGTTTGTCTTTCCTGTCCGGCATAGATGGGTGATGAGCAGTAATGTGGCCATACAATTGTTGTGCATGAGTGTGAGACTAGTGAGATAAGTGGGGAAAGTGTGCATTTGATTAGATAATTAACAGAGAAAAACTAGTTTTTATCTCTGTGCTTGTGAATTCCTGATGGCACACACATCTCATCCAAATCCCATCAACATTTTTACCATTACAACATCACTGCTAGCACATGTAGCAGCAGGCGAACGGCTAAAGCAGTACACAAGTGCAAAATCTGTAGGTGTGGTTAGAGCTGACAAAATTGCAAAAACATCTTATCCAAGTATAGTTCTTGTTAGATTGCTAGATAAGATGTAAAATCCTTTGTGCTATAATTCATAATGAGCATTAATGCAAAAAAACCCTTTCAGATCTCAAAAGTATGATGTACCAGTACATGATTACAATTTAACGGACATCAGAGACTTAAGTCTATGTGACTGTCATTGGACAGGAAGACCTAGCCACCATCCTTCTCATCTAGAGTACTGACTGTGCGTGTGGGTTTGTCTTTGAGGTTATCATATGGTCTCCTCTTCACAGATGCTAAGAGGAATTAGGCCCAAAGTGTCTCTAGAAGCCCCCAAACTGATATCCGCTCTCAACACTAAATAAAACATGTTGCTTTCAGTGAGTACAGCTCAACAGCTACACTGTTAACCACAGCTATTGTCTACTAACCACAAAAGGCTAATGAGATGACTCATCCTTCAAAAACCAACTGAGTATTTGTCATAGAAGTCATAAAATAGATGTCAGTAGTTACATATGTTGTCAGCTTAGCTTGAGTCATTTGACACTCTAAGTATGTACACATCTTATAGTTAAAAACAAGTTATAGTTAAAAACATGACTCAAAACAGTCCCGGACTCTCAAGTAGGGCTGCAACAAACAATTGTTTTCATTATTGATTTCATTTTATTTATTTATTCATTTTTTCAAAACTTCATTAATTATTTTACTTTAAAATGTCAGAAAATAGTGAAGAACAGCCCATCACAATATAATAGTAATAATAATGTTTATTTATATAGCCTAGCACTTGTCAAAATCAGCAATTACAAAGAGCAGGCATAAGGCAATAGAATAATTCAAGTAAAAACAGTGAAACATTTAGATCAATAGCAAGAAAAAATAAAATAAATAAAATACCTAATACACATATATATGTACACATACATTCCCAAACTGTATATATAAAAATATACAGTACATATATACATTCAGAGACATCCACTTACACACACAACCTCACACACATGCACGTTTGCCAGATTAAACTAGGATTATAAGAAAGCCTTATTAAGTTTTCAAGACCAATTTGTTTTAGTCCTCAATCTTGCCGTAGGAACAGCCAGAAGGTTCTGGCAATGCCCAATGTGACGTCTTCAATTTTTCATTTTCTGTCAAAACACAAAGATATTCAATTTACAATTATATGAACTAGAGAAAAGCACCCCCCCCTTGCTTTAGCCAGTAAGAGTTTGACACAAAGCAATCACAAGAGTACATGCTCCAAAAAAGCCTACTAGCATGCTACAATATCTATTATAAATTTTTTAGAATCCTGTCTCCGTATGTATAGAGTATATATGTCTTAAAAACAATGAATATAAATAATACATATAGGAAGTGGAAGTGAAGGAAGGAAGGAAGAGAAAAAAATACCATAATGAAAATATGGAATACCACCTAGCAGTTGATCTGGCCTCCTTTTTTAAAATTTAATGTGAAAACATGACATTTAAAGGAAACCAGTTCTACACAAAGTGCACTGCAAGTTATTGTAAATATTTGAAGCTTCTTCAAAGGCCTTCCCTCTGTGTGTTTCCCCACACACAAGCATCAGCAGCAGCGGTGTGTGTGTGCTTCAGTCAGGTTGCTGCTGTCTGTCAGGTGAAGGATCACTGAGGCAAACACAAGCTGCAAACACAAGCCAGGTGGGAACAGAGGCCAGAAGGCGTGAGGGAAGCTGAAGAGGGGATAGAAAGAGAGCAGAAGGGGGGGTCTGCAGCAGGAGAGTGTGACTGGTCATATCAGCACTGAAAATGTTTCCTTGGAGTGATGGGTGCTTAAAACAGATCTTGGTTTTGCCCTCAGTTTACGCCAGGTTGGATCTGCATCTGCGTCACATATTTGTTTAACCTTTTGGAAAGTTTGTGTCACAGCTGATGTCTTCCTTGCCTGCTGCCAGTGTATTCACTCATTTTTGTGATGTTTGAAATGCTTCTGTTGCATTGATTTGCAGTTTAAAGACTGGACTAGTGCTGAAACAATTAGTTTAAAGATATTGCGTGAGGTGAAAGGGACAGGTGCATGCTGGAGTTCTGAAAACAAGAAGTTAGTGATTGCAGTTTGACCCACTGATTTGGCCCGCTAATCAACACGGTCAGCAGCTGGAGTCAAGTCTGAACACACAAACATGGTACACATGTTTCTAGATTCAGTGTGACTTACACTTCCCAAGGATATCATTATCTTTGATGTCCAACGTGAATAAACATTCACGAATCTGCCAAGGAATCATAGAAAAAAAGATTATAACTCCAGAGCTTGCCTGAGAATCATCACATTTTTACATTTTCTTCAGTTTAAAAGTAATCCAGTGATAGTTGTTTGTATCCATGGGTACATTGCCATCAGGAATTGCTAGTAGCTAATTTGGCATACCTTTTAATGGTGTTAATTTGCCAAAATGTAAACAATTATAGGCTTAAAAAAGGGGGCTCAAGTTGTAGCCCACAGCGTAACTCACTGAATCCATGGCAATATTATAGTTCATGGGTTTGTGGCAGGTGTAGTTGTCTTGATTTTGGCTGAGGGGTGGCTCACAGTGTCTGACTTTGAAACCCCTGGTTTACATTAATTGTTTAAGTCATTGATTAAGCAAAAAATGTGTGAATTTGCTCTGGGAAATTGTGATAGGTATTTTTCATTATTTTCTGTCATTCCATTGACCAAACAATGGATCATTTAATAAGAAACATAATGGAAAGATTAATCTATAATGAAAATAAGCATTAAATGTAGCCCTTAACTGAACAGTCTACAGTGATGGCTGGCACTGTGATAGTTGTTTAGAGAGTGCATGTATATGTACACTGTGTAGCTTAGTAGGAAGACATACTGTGACCACACTGTATCTTAAAAATAAGTGGTTTGATTTATTTATATTAGGTTATAGTGTTTGTTCTGTATACCTGGATATGTCCCTGACTAGAAAACGTAAGGTATGTAGCACCAGTGATTTGCACTTCAGCTATTTGACAACGCAGGCCTTTTTCACAGCAGATATTTTGACTTGTCATATTAGGAAAAGCACAGGTATACAAATAACATTGACATTGGCTTTTCGAGTTCTCTTCAAGTGTCCCAGTAAATCATGGCACTGTGACAGGGAGCCAGCATGCAGACAGAAAAATGCTGACAGAAAAAGTGGTTCACGTCAGCCAGCTACAAACACACAGCATTGTGAACTAGCTTATATGGTTTGTGCCTCATTTCACTTTGAGCCACCTGGGGCCCCTGTGTGCAGCCATTTCCTGTTGGCCTGGTGATATGGTGGCCTGGGAACTGAGTCGTTTCCTCACTCCGAGACAGTTGACCAGAAGCTTTTCATTCCTGTCATACTTTACGCTGCTGCTCTTCTCTCCTGCGAAGTAGCTTGGATGGGTGGACAGATGCCCCAGAGTTTCCCTAATAGCTCTCCTCCTGCTGGTTATACATCCTTAGCTGATTGGTGTTTTTATGCTGTTGTCAGTAAATGTTTTTAGGAACTAGGACGATCAGGTTTATTTTTAGCTTTGTGATGCATTGTTCATGTAATCCAGTTTGTTTTGAGCAGAGGTTCATGAGATGGAGAAGTCTTTTTTTATATCGAACTATGTAATCATTCAGACAAAGTAAAAACAAGAAAATGACCAAAAATGGAGATGTTTTCACATGACAATAGAGATTAGCTGTAGCTCTCACATATATTGTATAAATACATGACTTACAGACTTACATGCAAGCTAAGTCTAGTCAGTGTGCAGACACTCATTTCTAGAACATTTTTAAACAAAACCAAAATAATCTTACTACAATGACAGATTTTTTCACTTGTCTTAAGAAAACATTTTAATTCTTCTGCTCTATTATATATGCCTATATTTAATAGATATATAATAAAACACCATCAAAGTAGCTATTTTTCAGCATAATGAGTACTTTTAGTTTTGACACTGTGAATATATGTTACTGATAATACTTAAGTACTTTTTCTTAAGATTTGAATGCAGGACTTTGACGTGTAATTAAGTATTTTTACATTGTTGTATTACTACGTTTACTCCAGTAAAGGATCTTAGTACTTATTTCACCATTGAGTCCAGTACACACTCACACATTCAGTCAGTTAAGTCTCAGTTTGTGTCCACGTCTACAGTTCTTTTCTGTCTGATCCTTAAAGATAACACTGTTGGTCAGGTCTGCATGCTCTTTTGGTAGCCCTCAGTCACAGACCCATCTGCCTCTTATGATTCACACACACACACACACACACACAAAAATTATGTGCTACTGACAGCTTGGTCTGGTTCAGTGTAGGAGGTCAACCTAGAATTATGTCGTGAGTCAGGATTTTTGTTATTCTTCTGAATTTGAGAGTTTCACCAATGTGGTTTGGTAAGTTTGGAGCAATTTCCACAGACACAAGGTTTACAAGGTCAAAGAACCCCTTGAGTGAGTGTGACACAAGCTTGCCCCTCGACTTAGGCCATGCTTCTCTGGCCCAGATACGTATTGAATAGGCACAGTGAGTTTCCAGAAGTAGGCCTGTGACCTGAAGTGTAAATTTCCAGACTTGCGGTGTAAGACAAAACAATCCCCCACTTGCATAAAAAAATGTTGTCAAGGTGCCCTTGAGCAAGACGCCTAATCACCAACTGTGTGCAGTTAGGCAGCTGCCACTTGTGAAACATGGATACGAAACAGGGTGTTGATGGACCATGAGCATGCAGGCCTTTTATTTATTCTTCCCTGGATAAATAAAGGCTTATATAAATTGTCAACCTCTCGTATTTTAAACACAACTCAGGAATCCAGAAAGTCACCACACCGGTTTCCTTCAAGGCCCGATACCAGTGGTCACCCCCCCCCCAGCAATCTATTCGAATATCACCACAACCTTCAGTCAGCAAAGTTTACAGTGACTAACAAATAGAAATGGCCACTGCCTCTTCCTCATCCCTGTAAACCTGCTACTGAGTACCACAAACATTACATTCATTTGGCAGATACTTTTGTTCAAAGTGACTCACAATAAGTGCATTCAGACACAAAAGGAACAAGAGCTAGATGTCATCAAAAATTGGAAGTGCAACCCTCCCAAATAAACGGCTAAAAGCATGTTAGAGAGCTACATTGCACAGCACCTTTGACATTCTTTAGGCCTATCCCTCATTTTAGCATCTTGATGAATGATGTCTGTCATGCACACAACCTCACTTAAAGGATAGGTTTACATTTTTTTAAGTCTGTCTTCAAACAGGTGCCCATATGAACATTGAAACAGATTTTTATTGGCTGTAATCATTCCTCCTGTTCATACTGGCCATCCCTTCCTAAGATATGTCCAATGTAAGGGATGGGGATAATATCCACAGTCCTTGTTCTGTGTAAAAATACATTCCACAGTTAATATGATACTTTAGCAGCAATCAAGTGGATATCTTCCAAAGTTAGTCTTTTCAGTACGAAGTTCCCCTTTTGCGTTTCCCTGGATAGTGTTTCCTTGCTTAGCTGTGGGGTGGGATAATAACACAAAGAGCGATTTTTGTACTAGAAAGACTGCTGAAGCCTCATTAACTTTGTAATGTATTTTTGCACTGTGGATTTTGTCCCCCATTACTTTCAATAAAATTGCTTTGGAAACGGATCTCTTCAGGCCAGGGCCAGTGAACAGGAGGATCAATTACAGCAAGCAAAACTTGTTGCAATGTTCATAAGGGTATCTGACTATTGTTTTAGGTCAGACATGAAATCTATCCTTTTTAATGTATGATTTCCTTTTATATCTATGAACATATTGTTCCAAATGGGAAACCACAGCAGTTAAAAAAGAGAATTTCAAGTTTTTGACTGGGTATGCTGCTACCTGACTTGGCATGAAACACATTTCCTCAACTTGGCTGGATGTTTCACAAACATGTTTCACAAGCATATTTACAGCTTGTATTGATTTATTTTTTCACTGAACACAGGTGTTAATGTAATGCAATAAACTCAAAGTGCGCTGTAGCTCAGCTCAGTATTGCCTAGTTCAGCTCAAGTCAGATTACTCCAGTAGTGTTACCTGACACATTAAGCCCTATTTCTATTTTTCCCCTCATACTTACTACCACGCACACACACACACACTCACAAATACACACAGAGCTCATCCCTTATTGTGCAGTTCAGTCAGGTTTATAACTCATCTACTGAGTATGCAGAGCCTGCCTCCGCCTCTCAGTTCAGTACAGTCGGGTTGCGTTCAGATGAGCTCTGCTCTGCTCTCAGGCTGCTCTGTGTTCGGTGACATCAGCCTTCAAGTATGCAGTCCTTCGTGGCTGAGCCAGACGAGCTCGGGTGGCCCCATTCATCTCAAGGTGCTGTCTGTTCCCCTCCTCTACAGCTTTAACACACTCTTCTCACTGACTGTCTCTCCTTCAGATGAGATGGGTTATATAAGGGCGATCAAAGGTGAAAACGCTTACAAGCCAATAGTTGTCTGTCTGTCTGTGCTTTGTTGTATATCGGTAATCTTTGGGCTTTTAGGATGCTCTCTCCTAAATGCAGATTGATTACAGAGTGGTTGTAAACGGTCTCTGCAATAATGTACTGTAGCAGTGGTGATTGTGATCATTTTTGGTTTTGTTTACAGGCTTAGGTGGTACAGCTTGTTGCATTCAATTTCTATGTATTGGAAAACATGATGATATAGGGGATAAATTAAGATAAATGGGGTTTATATCATGTATTCAGATTGCTTGTGCCATGTGGCTGTGGTGACCCATCAGTGCCGAAGTAATAGAAATGAGTAACTGTAAAATGTTTATTGTTGTTGTTGTATTTATTCCAAAGAACTAGAGTAAGTGACTTTTATTCCCAACCGATGATATTCTCATTATCCATACTGTATTAAATCTCTGAATGAGTTAATTTCTCTGGTTGCTTCTTATACAGTGCATCTTTTCTCTGTATGGAAATATCTTTAGTTTCTCATGCTTATGAAGGATTATTCTTGAAACTCATCCTCACTGCAGGCTGTGATTACCTAACTCATGATGTTAGGAGTCTGCAGAATGTACGGAGGGTCTTTGATGTTCATTTATATAGGAATGTGAAGGCTTCAGCTTCCGTGCCAACCAGCTCTTCCTACGACTAATGTTTCCCCCATGTGTGTTTTCCTCACATGTAACCAGGCTTTTAATGTTTTGTTTTGTTTTGTTTGTGTCCCTCAGAATGAAGAGAAGCGTAGCCTGAGTTTGGGCGGACATGTTGGATTTGACAGCCTCCCTGACCAACTGGTCAGTAAATCGGTCACACAGGGATTTTGTTTTAACATTCTCTGTGTAGGTGAGTACCAAACGGCAGCATGTGTGCATGTGTGCGTGAGAGATTGTGTTAAATATTGTAATTAGCAAGTCACGGAAATGCCATGCTGTAACTACTGAACATTTCTCTACAGTCCTTTCCCCTCAATATTTACTTGATTTGTTTAACTGTAACAAAACAGTGACGTCCTGTTATTTCTAGTGACATGAAAGAAATGCACACTTGTGTTGCTGCAATAAAAATTCATTTCTGAAAGCTAATTACTCCCAGGTGACTGAGTAATTTAACTCTCTCTCTCTCTCTCTCTCTCTGTCTCTATCTCTCTCTACTTCTGGCCATCCACAGGGGAGACTGGTATCGGCAAGTCAACGTTAATGAACACGCTCTTCAACACCATGTTTGAGAACGAAGAGGCGAGCCATTATCAGAATGGCGTGTATCTGCGGCCGCGAACATACGACCTGCAAGAAAGCAACGTCCACCTCAAACTGACGATTGTCGACACTGTTGGCTTCGGCGATCAGATCAACAAAGAGGATAGGTAAGGATGGTGAAATGATAATCGATGGTGTTAAGATGTGACATGATTAAATGATTGACACTGATGTGCAGGTCAAAAGATCTTATAATTAAAAGTGGACTGAATTTGGTTTAGAGGTTTTTTTAAACATCCAGGATGCAAGTAGCCTGTTTCAACAACATTTCAGTGACTGTATTTCAGTGTGAACTATAGTCAATGCAGTGGTGGAAGAAGCACTCAGATCCTTTTTATTTAAGATAAAGAACCAATAACAATGTGAAAATACTCTATTACAAGTAGAAGTCCTTCATTCAAAAGCATACTTAAGTTAAAAGTACAGAAGTATTATCAGAATATTATACTTAAAGTATCAAAAGTAAAAGTACTTGATCTGCAGATAAAGGGCCCCTGTGACCTATGTATTATTAAACTGTATATGACACTATAAGATTAATACTGATGCAACATTTTACTGTTGTAGCTGCTCAAGATGGAGCTAGTTTTCATATATATATATATATATATATATATATATATATATATATATATATATATATATATATATATATATATATATATATATATATATATATATATATATATATATATATATATATATATATATATATTTTTTTATATATATATTTTTATATATATTTTATATATATATACACACACATACATACACACATACATACATACATACATACATACATACATACATACATACATACATACACTATACTATACTATACTCTCAGATGTTTCTTGACCTATACAGTCCATGGTTTAAATCAAGCCGTAGCAGAATTTAGACGACAGTGTGTAAAACAAACCATGGTAAATCTCACCAACAGTGCCATTTACTGCATCAGGACCGTTTTGACTTATTCTGATAAACAGTACTCATTGTATGAGTCAAATTCCGTTCATCTGGTACTTGAAGTAAGGGCATGAAATCAAAATCATATTTCCATTTGACTCCTGACTGTTGTAATGACAGATTTTCCTGTCAATTCTTATCCAAACCCTCCTTTGTCTTTGCAAGATGACAACGCCATAGTTTTGCCCAAATTAGGTCAATGTTGCCTAGGGATACAAATGAGAGAAACAGACACAAACTAATCTGCACATTTTGGTTTTCTCTGTAGGATGGGGATGAGGTAGGACAGCAAAAAGGAAATGGTTAAATTTATTTATTTTTTACATTCAGCTGTGGAATGTGTTCTTGTTGTGAGCTAGCCAGCAAGCAGCACTCTCACGCCCTTTGATAGCAGCTTTCTCTGTAGGCCGTATAAACCAACATGCTGAGGGACAGACCCTGCAGTGGACTGTAAAGGCACACAGAGAGCCTCAAAAGGTCAGGGTTAGTGCATTCCACAGAGAAGATTGAAGATAGATGTGCAGGAAGAGGACAGATGACTGTAAACATGTTGCTGGCTGAGGATATAATAGATTCTTTTACTTATGTCTCACTGCAAAATAGAATATGGGCAGACTTGCTGTTGATAATGCTGCTGTTAATTTAAGTAATCAGCAGGGATGTATGTGCAATATGATGATGGTAACAGGAGGACATGACTAAGCATTTTACTAGTAAAATCAAATAGAAACAAAACCAGATTCAAGCCAGTAACTTAAGTTTAACATGATGAACTCTGTACTCTGCGATTTTCCTTCTCCAGCGTTCACACTGTACTAGTTAGGAACACACAAAGAAGCAGCTGGCTATCAAATTTGAAGATCTGTCTCCTTATAGCCATGAAACTGCATTTTGGGCTTGTTTCTTGTAGGTGGATCAGAGTATGTTCTCATTTCTAACTTACTTATTGTAGCAGGCACTTGTAGACCTGATCACGTGGTTCGCACTTCGAGCACTTTGAAGCATTCGGGGTCCTTGTGACTGATGTGATGTAATGTTGATTCAGGATGGGTTTCAGATGGTTTGACATTGCTCAATTTTACAATTGTTTTCAAACACGTTTGCTTGTACATCTTGCACATCTGAGCTGGAGAAAATATGAATGCAGAGGTGACACCAGCTGTAACCAATGAGGCTGACATGGTAGCTCCTAAATATATCAACATAACATTTGTTTGGGAACCACAGTCTGTTTAAAACATTTGAGGTATAAATTGGAGGTGATGCTGGTGGAATTGTGAAAAGCGAACACATGTATTATACGCAGATTATCACAACCAAACTATCAAAACAGCAGAGATATGTAGTCTGTAAATGCAGAGTGGTGTCATGAGAACTAAAATGTGACTGACACTTGTATCTATGGTGTTAGCCCCACAGGGCGAACAACATTCCACTGCTGACTCAAATCAACCACAGAAAACCACCTTTAGAAACACCAAATCCATGGTCTTTATTAACATAAAGACATACAAACAACCAAGACACTAACTCAAAACTATTAAAAGGCACAAAGTTAAAACACAACAGCAACACAAAATCCCAGGCTGAGAGGCAGCAAGGCCAGAAGCCTCTCTCCTCTGGTGTTGACACAGGAGCTTTTAAGTGCTTCATTCCCAGGCCAAGTGCGCCTCATTGAGCAATCAGATAGATGTAGCACACCTGGGCAGAGCTAGAGAAGACAGAAGAGGAAAAGGGACAAACAGCACAGGGAAACACATTCAGCCGTAGCAATGGTGACCACAACCTCATATGAAAGAGACTTGTTCAGGCTGCTATGATGCAGTTTATTAAATATGTGGCTGATTTCTAATGGTCTCGTTCTCATCTCTCACAAAATTAGTTAAAGCTGCAGACAAATTACAAAGCTCCAAACAAGCTTGCTGTGAATGTGGCATAAATTATCTTCAAACTGTCTCATGACCTAACATTATCAGGCTGGTGACCATATTGGGGATTGAAAGACATTCAAAATTTAATTTGACATACTTTTCTGGTCTCATTTGTTTAGCTACACATTCAAAACGCTCATGAGCAAATACTACAAAACGTTTGTGTTTTCATACTGCACATTCCTGATTTCTTTGATTTACTGGTGACACTGTAGGCTACAAGGGCCATCACAACACTGTGAGAGAGGACAGGACATTTTGCAGCCTCTGTGACTTGTTTCAACCAGACTTCCATAAGCCGAGCACAAATTTAATGCAGCACTAAGCTGTACAGCTCTAAGCTGAGATCTTGGCATAGAATCAGATCACACAGTTACTGAAAACATAACTGTCTCGGTTCATTTCCCCAGTGCCAAGTCCATATTTCCTTTTTATATTCATTCCAATGCATGAATAAGAAGACAAATATTTATGCTTTTACCCACAGACATAAAGCCTTACAGTTTCTCTTTGGCTGTCTCCACAGTTACAAGCCGATCGTTGACTACATCGACACTCAGTTTGAAAACTATCTCCAGGAAGAGCTTAAGATCAAGCGCTCGCTGTTTAACTACCACGACACCAGGATCCACATCTGCCTTTATTTCATTGCCCCGACAGGACACTCCCTCAAGTCTCTGGACCTCGTCACAATGAAAAAACTGGACAGCAAGGTACACACAACTGACACACAAACACACATCCATATATATGCTGTGGTTTTTTCCTTTGGCAAAAAGCACATTCACACACAGTCCTTTCCCATTGTCTGTGAATAACTATCAGTGTTGCAATCTGACCTCCCTTTCGCTGTGACCGGTGTGCATTTCACTGAGACGTGGAGATCCCTGATCTTTTTGCTGGGGGTGTGGACTCCAGTATCCCAAAAGAAAGCGAAAAGAAAAATGTTACAGTGACTGTGCATGCTTCCATTTCATGGTATAGGATTTCAAGAAAAGTTCACATGGCATTCTTTGGAGTGAGGCTATTTGGCTGTTACTGTGGAAAAGGTTTGAAGTTTAGACTTCAACAGCCCACATTTTTGGGAAGACCTGTCGTATATAAGCAGTTTCACACTTAAAATCCAACATGTTTCATGTTTTTTTTTCAAGTGAAAATGTTTGATTCGCTGCGTTACAGTCCATCCAATTTTCTGATATAAGATAAAACAAATCAACTGGTTCTTGTGAGGCAGTGATATACAGTGATGTAAATAAAATAAAAATAAAAACCTAAAAGTTAAAAACTAAAGTACATCCTCATCATGCTCATATTACTAATTCTGAGTTCCAGTTTGACATATTTTCAGTTTACATTTTTGCAGGTCAGCCGTACACCAGTCAATAGTCACATTCAGAACCACATTGATTTGTGGCTTTTTCATTAATCACTGGATTCGTGTTTTACCATACATCCGATGGGTGCAGCTCAGTGCAGATACAATCAGTGGCTTGGCCTCAATTAAACAACTGGAAAAAATCTCATCACAACAGCACTTGGAGCGTGAAAGAAAGGGAGGGGGTAGAGAGTCAGGTTTAGTGGGGAAGGACCCTGTCAGAAAGGGCAAGTAAGTGAATTTTAAGGTCTGAGTTGGAGCCGTGTTGTATTTAAGATTTTATTATTTATTTTGTAGATTTGGGGAAATCTTTGGTGATAAGAGGTCATTGCTGAGTTTTCCTTGAATTATTCTGTTGAAGGTTGAGTCTCTGCAGCTTGCTTTGCCATTGTGGCTATTGCTATTTATGCTACCTACCAGATCCCTTTCTTTGTATAGGCATGGATATAAAACAAAGAATTTCTATACATATAAGGTATTGATATAGATGATTTATTTCTGCTTGATACCAAACACACTTGAATAAATTCAACCCATTGATATTTTTCTAAAATGTTTTTGAAAACTGCTCAGTGATATATGCAGCTGAAACCATTCATTGGTTTTTGATCCCAAATCTTGGTTTCAACGTGTGGGAAGTATGGAATTTCAGGAAGGCAAAAGATCCTCAAAACATTTTAAAGCGCATGTTCACAAAACCCATGTTCAAAAAAGAGAAGGATCGACAGAGAAAGAGGCAGTTAAAATGCACAAGTGAAGATTTGTGTGGATTCTGTAAGTGCTTGTTTGACCTAAGGGCCAGAACGATTATACTGATGCCTTGGAAATCACTAAAGCTGCATGCACATAGATGACAATGCTTTTAATGTCTTTTTGTTAAAGTGTGTGAATTTGCTTGTATGATTTTAGGCATGTGTATATGCTTGTTTACATTCTCTCACCTTAAGGTTTACTGATGACATTTTGTTGTTTTGTATACATATAACTACTGATAACACTACTGTAGGAATGACAAGGTGGCAGCTTTGGCCTTGCTTGTGTCTGGTGATGCAATGCTAATGAGTCCAGAACAAAGCAGATGGTCCGCTTGTGACCAAAACCTGCTGGCTTACCTCTGGCAGCTATCAACGCATGGCTGCGCATCTCTGCCAAATGTCTCCCGATACTATTCAAAACAATGACCAGATACTTCAGCCAACTGTCACTCTCAAGGGACAGTTGACAGTTTCATGAGGACTTCAGAAAAAATTATTTTGTCATTGTATGTTATTACAATGACAATGGATCTTAACCAGGTTTCATAGGTCTTGATGATGATTAAATTCACTAAACATAAATGTTCACTAAACAATAATGTTTTTAGTATTTTAATTATTTAACACATTTTACAAGTTATTCCAATTTAACCCCAACTATTTAAGACACCTAAGTTTTGCTGAGGACCAACTGTATTTTTAAGGCCAAACTCATGGTCAACAGCAATGACAAAAGTACTTCTGTTTTTCTTAATTATTTCTATAAGGAAACCCACACAAACAGAGAGGAGTTCACATAGAAAGGGCCAAGATCCAAATTCAGCACTTTTCATGCTGTGAGGCGACAGCGCTGACCACTGAGCCTCTGTGCTGTCTTTACCAGCCAACAGATTGATCAAAACCTGGCACTCTACGTTTGCCAACTGTCCCCTGATACCATCCAAACCACCACAGCATACACTGCCAGCTCTCTGTACCCCCTACTTTGAAGCAAGACATGGTGGCTTACCTGAGCTAAATATATTATCTTTATCCCAGTATATGAACCAAAACAGTTAACATGCGCTAAATGTGTTAGCTATCGTATATAAGCTTACCTGCTATACTCTCCCCTAATATAATTAAATACAAGGCAGCTTACCTAAATCTCCCCATCCATTCATATGAACCAAACTCTTGTGAACCTCCAATAAGGCTGTATGGTAAATTTTGGTTGCTCACAGGCCTTTTTCAGTTGCACAGTGCCAGAAAGTGTTGAAAGTGTAAAATAACAACAATGTTGGCGCTTTTATTCAAAATGATTTACAGTTACATTGTGAGTGAAACAGTGGACTCAGTTTTAGCCAGAGTGGGTGGCCACGGTGAACACCACTCTGACCTCAGTGGCTCTGTCTCAGCAATCTTTCCACTATGTGAAATATGAGCACTGTTTTGTCTGAAAGCAAGCCAGTGTTGAGTGACCACAGTCTGGATGTGACACTGTTTTGCTTGATGGGGTTGTTTATGCAGTGGTCTCTTTCTAGATAGAATAAATGAATAAAGAAAATAGAATAAATGTGTTGCAGGTGATATTTGCAGCCGCTACTCACCACATACTAGCAGCCTTTGCACATTGTGCAGTCTTATTTCTATGATTTCTGAGCTCTAGATGGTTACAGCTTAGGGTTGGGCGATATGATGGTATATACCGTGCAACAGTAGAAATGATTCGGCAATACCGCTTTTTTTTTATATATATATATATATATATATATATATATATATATATATATATATATATATATATATATATATTATTTATATATTTATTTATTTATTTTTCAGGAAGGTTATGTAGCAAATTTGGGCAACAGGACTTCTTACCACGTTCTCACGTGATGTGAAAGCGACAGTTGGTGGCGGTAATGTACCTCCAAGCTGGTTTGCCAACCGCCGCAGAAGAAGAGAGTGACAAGAAAACATGGAGGAGGAGAGTGAAATTACAGAGCAGGAGGAGTTGTTTTGTGTGTATGGAAGTTCCAAATCAAAGACGAAAATAATAGTATGGTTATTTTAAACCATTTTTTAATTGAATTTACAGAACAAAATACTATATTGCGATATAAATACGGTTACTGTGATGTAAAATTACATATACTGTGATAGAAGATTTTGGCCATATCGCCTGACCACAAAAAGTACCTGCTTTGCTTCTACAAACCTAAACAAGAGCCTGACCAAGTCACAGGTTAATTAAGGCTTCAACTAATCATTATTTTCATTGTTGATTAGGGATGCACCGACTGTGAAATTCTGGGCCAATACCGATGTTTAAAATAACAATTTGGCTGATGACGATACTGATTGTTTTTTTGTTATTTATTCCCCCTTTTGTGCCATAGAAACAAAGAAATCTTCATTATAAAAAAACCCCCTGAACTGTTTAAAACTAATTCAGCCCTTCATTACACTATCTTTGACTGAACATAAATTCAATCATATAACCTTTTATTATAACCTTTTCACATTAAAAAGATAATTTGTTTTGGAAAGTAATTGTTTCAAAAGCCTTTTTAGCTTGCTATACAACAAATACAAATAACCAACACAAAATTTAGCCAGTGCAAAATGGTGCGACACAACAGATTAACATCGGCCACTGCCATCAGTGAATGTCATTCTATTTGCTGATAGACAGATAGCAGTCAACAAGGCGAACATCGGCTGATACCGATGTTCGGCTAATATATTGGTGCATCCCTATTGTTGATTCATCATATTGGTTATTTTTCAATGAAGAGATTTACTGTTTAGCATGTAAAATGTCAAAAATATTGAAAAAATGGCCTTCATATGTTCCTAGACCCCAAAGTGACAGCTTCAAATTTCAGTTTTGTCCAACCAACAGTCCAAAACCTAAAAGTATGTACTTAAGGAACCAGCAGTTCCATCTTCTGAAATGTGAATATTTGCTGATTTTCTCAATTTGATGACTTATTTCAGTTAATAGACCAATAAACTAAATAAATGATACAAATGATGATTCAAGTCCGAACACTGTTAAATTCTGGTTACCATGAATACATTTAATTGCCATGAGATGCATTTTAAGAGGTGCTCCATCTTCATCAGAGTAGAATTAGGGCCACATTCCCATTTTTAATTTATGTGCTGAATCAAGGGGAACACATTACTGTGTGTGAATAATAACTTTTATCTGGAAACTAAAGATAAATGAACAGACGTGTCCTGTCTGCGAGATAGCCCTGTCACAGGAAAAACCAGGGAGGCAGACCAGAAACAACTGTTCCCTCAGTCTGTAGAGTTTGCTGTCAAGGCTAGACAATGGTGTTTTTCTTGTAAATGTGGTACAAATCACCCCTCCCTACAGAGGATGGTTGAAAGCCCACCAGAGTGAGTGTGGTTTGTGGTGGATGAAGGCAGGAAGAGAGATAAGAGTCAGAAGGAGGTGTCCTTTGTTTTAAAAGATGTTTTTCTTGAATAGGAGGAAATCATTACCAGTTACTTATCTTATATTAAGAGGATTCAGTTTTTAGAGGTCATTTTACAAACAAGGATTGATATTTCCTACTAACCTTTAAAACGTCTCATAATTTGCACCATAATCGGTCAAATGTACATGGGGTTTTTATAATGATTTCTCAGACTTGGGTGATATAGTATTTTCACATTATTGTTATTGTTATAGGTTTTTTTGCCTGTTTGCACCCGATCAGAGGTTTTCAAATGTGAGTTGACATGGAGGCACAGAGGGAGAAAACATGAGGCAAAGATACTATGTGATGTGAATTTTTTTTTTCAAAGATTACCTCACATGTCAACTGCTTTGATGTGGTTATAGCTACCCATCTGGCACTCCTAGTTGTTAAGAACAAACACTGAGAACTATTTGGGAATGCTCTTTGGCCAGCTGGGAAAACTCTGTCGTGGGAAGTGAACAAATATCTTAAACCCCTCCCTCCTCACTGACCATAACAAGACACTCCCATCTGCTCAAGGCTGTTGTCAACACTAGATAGCGATTAGTGAACTTGGTTTGTTAAATAAAGGTTAAAACGCAATACTGGCTGCCCTGCTGTAAACTAATGATCCAATAAAGTATGATGAGCCTGTAATTTGACTACTAACAAGCTCTGGCTCTTGCTCTGGGGCACTATGGAATTGATGAGTGAATCTGTAGGGACCCTCCTTGTCCTCCCAGTTAGTGATTTGGGTAATGCAGCCATACAGAGGAATGCAGAGAAACTGTTTATTTCTGCACATCTGCTGCTGATTGGAGATGGAGCCTAGTTTGTTTTCATAATCACTGTTTGTTTTATGTATCTGTTAGGGTTCTGACTGAGCTTATTCACTGTACAGTTTTGCTGCATATGGTCTTGTATGCTTCCTCCACCATATTTAGCAATGTAATTAGTTTGATTTATGTTTTTAATTAAGTCTTCAGTATGTTTAATTTAGCTTTATTCACAGTGTTTGGTTATGACCCGCTGACAAAGGGAAGTTAATTGCTCTAATCTGTAATTCACTGAAAACATTGGGTTCATTCTCTGTGCATCTTATCTCATCATATTGAGCTCGACAGGTATGTTTTGTCCTGTCATGAAGATGCATGTCAGACCAGACTAAACCAAACCATTACGTAATAAATGCCATGTGTACGCTTTAAGACAAAGCAGCTTTCAAAACAGGAATGCATATAAATATTTTGGCAGACTCAAGCATAAAAAAAGGACATACAATGCACAAAACATTTTTTATACAATCCCCCCTCTCTTTTTCTCATCTTTTCCTCAGGTTAACATAATTCCCATCATTGCCAAAGCGGACACAATCTCCAAGAGTGAGCTCCACAAGTTCAAAATAAAGATTATGAGTGAGCTGGTGAGCAACGGTGTCCAGATATATCAGTTCCCAACAGACGATGAAGCAGTCAGTGAGATCAACGCCTCCATGAACGTAAGTCATGTTGTGACTCCAATAATCACACTCCAAAAATTCTCATACAATCAGTCTTTCTACCTTTTTACCTTTCCTTATTTTTCACCACCGTATGTGTTTAATGTTGATGATAACATATGTTAAAACTTGGCCTGTTGTTGGATTAAGAAGGATTTTGTCTTATGGATATCTGTGTGCCTACTGACTTGTAACGTCATGTCTTTACCACCTCGTGTGTTACCCATCTGGTAATGGCAGCATGTGTTGGCACAATTTTATTGCTTTTAACTGAAAAATAATTTATGAATGTCTTTTATTAGATACTACAATCCCACAAATCTATGACTGTATACAGGGAAAACCCCTTTGGTAATGTGCTTGGACATTCAGTATGTACAAACATTATAAATAGTTTTACACAAAATCGTATGAACACTGGCTCTGTTTGATTGCAACAGTTCCCCATTCCTCAATTCTTTCCATAATAAATATAATTTATGAATTTGATGGCAGCTCATGCTTTCCTACAACTGGCTTTATATTTTCCATTGTCAAAGTAAATCAGTTATTTAGAAATACAGAAAAGAATATGCATATAGCAATTAACTGAAGATAAGCTAGTGACTTTTGCTCAGGCAGCAAGCACAAATACAGTACATTTTCTCCAGAATATTTAGCCTTTTTTAGTTTGGATTTTCTAATGGGAATGATATATAATCACACTGTGCTCAAACACACACCCACACATGTCCAAATGCACAAACAGTAAATTTTCTCATGTACTGTACACTATCCCCATCTATTCATAGTCGGTTACATCAGTGCCCACACTCACCAGCTTGTTCCTCTGAGCTGCAACCAGCCAGCCGGTTTCAACTCACCACCTAATTTTTGAGGTTGCGTATCTGGCATGGTTTCCCCATGATGCCTCACTGTCGATCCTAACGAGGCATAGTAGCTCTGAGAGCAATAAGAAAGTGTGTGTGTGTTTAATCACTTCAACAAAATAGGCCTCTCAGCCCCAACTAAGCCACATGTTGAACTTAAAACAGAGCTCTGGTGCAGCTCATATGTCAACATGTTTACACTTCTCTCTGGTGTGGTCTGGTTATGAAAGGTGGCAGTCAAAGTGAAGTTATTCGAAATTTAACACTCAATTTTCATTTGTCCGTTTTGTTATGTTATTATTTGTACATGACAACATGTTTGTGTCTAGTGAAACATAACTTGGAAATGGATGTTGTGCTGTAAAGTAACTAGGAAAAAAACTTAAGAAAGTGTAAATCAGAAGAAAGAGGGAGCTGAGGCTCGGCCCCTGGCAATGGCTCCAATTACACTTGTGACCTCTTGACCTTTTTAACACTCTAACTTCTTTTCCTGTGCAGGCCCATCTGCCGTTTGCTGTGGTTGGGAGCGTGGAAGAGGTCAAAGTGGGGAATAAGACAGTGAGGGCCAGACAGTACCCCTGGGGTGTCGTGCAAGGTGAGAACCATTCACAAGCAAGTTAATCAGGGTGTGTGTGTGTGTGGGGGGGGGGTTTGAACAAACAAACACAACAGTGAGTACATGAAAGGGTCAATGGATGTTTAACTCCTTTCTCTAGACTGCTACAGAATGAATATTTTAAGCATTAAGACAGAGGGAGTGCCAGGCTGATATTAACACTGAGTATTAAGGCTGAAGTGTATTATTGATATCATAGCACAGTTTCATTAACATTTAAACCAAGTCAGTAGGACAACTATGGAATAAACACTTTAGTTTGAAATTTCACAAAGATAAGTAGTTTCATTTAAAATAGGTTAATTCCATAAAGTGCCAGTTAATTATAACGCAATCACTTCCAGCTAGTCACTAGTAACTGTTAAGAACTTTGCTGACCTCAGTTTCAGTCATGACTTCCCTCGCCTCTAATGAAGCAACAGAAAGGCCTTGAAGAGTGGTTCCCTGTGTCATTGTCCTTGCAAGATTACATGATTGACAGCTAAACAGCATTCGCAAATACAAAACCAGGAGATTTGTAGTCACAAATAGTTGTAATGAATTTTTACCCTGTATAAATCCAATGATGCTGGTTAGTTTGTATATCCACTAGCTGTTAGTCGGTTGTTAGGATGCTAGTTTACAGGCGAGTGATACATGTAGAAATGTGGGAGTGCTATATCATGAGATATTGCCTCTCAATTAGTCAAGAAACAATGTCAGTACTTGATCTATGGTACAGTCTTTATTATGCCATAATATGAGTGTGCAGGGATTCTATTGCATTGCGAATGCATCTGAAAGTGGTCATGGGTGTACGATTATTGAGGAAGTACATGGCTCAGTCTCTTTGTGGCTCCTGCAGCCGGCTCTGTTCACTGCGCCTCTGTTTGGGTGTTCATGTGGAGATTTCGGGCCAGCCCAAAGCATTAAGTGTTGGATTGGAAGTGGGTAAAAAGAACTAGAGCTGTGACAATTAGTTGATTAATCATTTAGTCGATTGGAAGAAAATTAATCTTCAGCTATTTTGATAATTTAATTTAAAAGTAGGTGTAGGATCTATTTTGTACCACGTGCTGATTGTTTTGAGGATGTTTTGCCCTTATGATAAGGGGACATAATATACTCGGCAGCTGAACGAGCAAGGCACCTATCAGCATCCACGGTGAAAGATGTTTTCCTGCTCATGGCAGAGTGGCGAGTGCGTCCCACAGTTTTCCTGTTTATTTATACCATCCCTCTTAATGAGGAGTACTCTCCACAGCTGCGAGTGTGACTTCATGCAGAGTGACACTGCGTAATGAAGGGTGAGTGGGTAGAGATTGTTTAGGGAAATTGCCAGTGTGTGTCTGTGTGTGCTTGTGATGATGTGTATGTCTTTCTTCTGTCTTTTTTTAGAGTGTATGCGTTAACCATGGAGACATCAGAATCAGAATCAGAAATACTTTATTGATCCCAGAGGGGAAACTCTCGGATGTTTTGCCATCACCTATTGTGTCGGGGATCTTGGGATGTTTGGTTCCCACAGCTCATTCCCCTGTGCCTTGTCAATGAGAGTAAACATTATAATTTAATAATGTCACACAGAGATGTGCTGTGAGAATATTACCGCTCAAATGGGAGTTAAACTCTCTCTCCCTCCTTCCCTCCAGCTCTCTCTCTTCCTTCCTTCCTTTCCTCGGTTTACTACTCTTGCATCCTCAATCTCTCTTTCTTTCGTCTCTCCATTTCTCCATTAGCCACTGACCACTCTCATTCCCCAACCCTCAGAGGACACTCTATGGATATTTATAAAGCCTGCTGTATGTCCCCTGGGGACAGATTCTTTTGGACTCATCAGTCACCATGAAGCTATAGTCCAGTCCAGTAACAGAAAGAATAGTGCGCAAAAAGTTATCTCGGCTTCACTTTAAGCTCATTTCTTTGGGATTTGTCTCCATCGCAAAAGATGTAATCCTTATTTTGTCATTCTTCAGCAGCAATTAACAGGTGGTAGATATCAGTTGAAAACAGGTCACGGGGTTGATATTGATACTGCAAAATGCTGGCTGTAGAATGTTAAGAATACATGGGTGTCAAAGGGAAAAGCAATGTAAAGATTCATAAAAGCAGAATATTTTATCCTAAAGTAAACAAAAGAGTAGTCACACTACCCAAAATGAAAACAAGAATGGAACCAGCTGTCACACTAATATTGAATAACATCGCTGTCATTAAAATGACATTAGACAACAACTAATTGTAATTACGTTTTTTTCTGATGATGTAAAAGATTTGTTTACCCCAGTAAACCTTGTAGAAAAACCTGACTATCTTTACATACAAAATGCCAGATGCTGCATTAAAATAATACTGATTTGGCCTTTAATTCATGCAAAGTTGAGTTTGTGGACTAAGAAGATTGTTGTCATATTCCATCATTGAGGCTGTAAGAAATGAGATCCTGTTGGATGGTGCTGCTGTGTTTCCACAAGCATCTTAAGATACTGACACTGTGGGGAAAAGTTCTTTTGTTTTTGTCTGCATCTAATAATCTTATCAACCTTGTCCAAACTGATTGCTCACCATTCATACAACACACAGTATCTGAGGACAGGGGCAGAAGAAGACAGAAGTCTCAGTGTTTTACTACATTTGGCCAACTGAAAGGAAGGCCTGTGTCAATGGAAACATTTTGTAGATGCCAAATGTCATATAGATGGGTTATGGTAACCTCTTGTAGAGCCCTGCGAAATTTCCATTGACTTGAGGGAAGACAAAGGAAGGACTGTCTTCTGTTAAAAGAGTAATTGAAGGGGGTTCTCTCTCTCTCTCTGTGTGTGTGTGTGTGTGTGTGTGTGTGTGTGTGTTTATCTTCCTTCAGGATCTTGATGCTCTGTTATCTCTGAACTCCAGACATCTGAGACATATAGCGAACCCCTGGTATTTCTTCTCCGCAAGCGATTGTGTGTTTGTTCAACTGTGCACACATATTGTAGTAGGTGTTTGTACACTACAGTATGAACATTGATGTTATTAATCACTGACTTTGCATTTGATTCTCAGTTATGTTTTTCTTTTGATTACAGCTTTTTTTTTCAGGCTAGGCCTGGGCGATATAGTAAAAAAAGATAGCTCTATGACTCTATGGATGGCAATGTTGGTTTGTCAGCTGGTTGGTCGGTCTACCACCAACAGAATTATCTCAACATCTGTTTGATGTATTGCCATGATATTTTGTATAGACATCCATGGTCTCCACAGGATCAGTGGTGACTTTGGTGATCCCCTGACTTTTCCTCTAGTCCCACCAGCAGGTTGACTTTTGTGGTCTTTGGTGACATGTTTTTACAGCTATTGGTTAGATTCCCATGAAATGTGGTACAGATATCCATGGTGCCCAGAAGATGAATCATAATGACTCAGGTGATTCCCTGACCTTTCATCCATCACCACCAAGAGGCTCACATTTGTGGTTTTGAGTGAAATGTTTCAACAACTATTGGATGGATTGCCATGAAATTTGCTACAGATTATAATCACTTTGGTGATCCACTGACTTTCATCCAGCACCACCATCAGGTCAAAATTTGTCAAACACCTTGGTCTATGACCAAATACCTGCAAAACTAATGACATTCACATCAGCCTCAGCTGTACTTTGTGTTTAGTGCTAATTAGCATGCTAACCCACTAAACGATGATAGTTTCATGGTAAACATTATACTCGCTAAATATTCAAGTTTGTATATCTGCAGACCGGAGACTTTGAGAGGGCGTGGTAACTGTCACTCATTTTTTTATTTGGCCAATCAGAGGCTTACAATTCACTGTCAAAAACTAATTTCACCAATAGATGAGAGCAGGCATGCTTCACTTTCCTGTCTTCAGAATGACCATGCCCCTTTTTGGGTGAAAACAAGTGCTGTAAAAGTTCCAGCTACAATTCTACTACACAGTGTGTTCATTTATTTTCATTTTACACATTTGTCTATTGCCATTCATTTTTGATAACTGCAGATTTATTTGCAGCCATTCTTCTGTATTTTATTTTCTGTGTGCGTGTTTATCTACAGAGCCCTGTGCTCGTATTTCTTGAGGGCTCAGTGCTGCAGTCAGTCAGAGGATTGGCCCTCATTCAGCCCTCAGTGGGGGACCAGTACAGAGAGACTATTAGATGCCAAATGAACAGGCAATTTCAGTAGCCTGGATGCAGCCCCAGAGAACAGCTCATTTCTGTTTTTAACTTGTATATTCCCACTAATGATGTGTGGTCAACCAGCAAATTTGAGTAAAAATATGAGTGAGTGATTCAGACAGCTGCATCACCGCTACTATTTCACATCTTTGTAAAATGTACTTTGGGTCCAAAAGCATTAAAGTAGATGAGGTTTGGGTTGTTAAGGCATTTTCACTGTGTTAAGTTGCATTTTTTATTCTACATTGTGGTTTGCTGTTATGCACTGCAGGGTACTTTTCCAGCATTTTCCATCAGAAGAACCTAAATACCATGCTAATTGGACTTTTTCAGTATCATTATTGCTGTCTTTATATCCTTAGAGCTCACAGCTTGCGGTGGTATTTAAACGCAACATACATCCAATTCTCCACCACTGCTACCTCTGGATTCATGGCATATACTCCAGCCCCTGAAAGGCCACGTGCCTTCACTCTGCACGTGCCCTCGACCACCACACACAGCAGATCTGAGACAACAGAAAAGCTCTCTATAGCATCTTTCTGAGGTTTGCTAACAGGTTGATCACATTAAGTTCCTGAAAGGGGAACGTTATTTTTCCTCTGACAACACATGTCTGTTTAAACTAGTCCCTGTAGTTTTTCCAAGACTGCTCTAGGTTGTGCTCCAGGTTTTAGTACAGAAATTTGGCACTGTAGTGTGCCCTCATTTAAAGATTGGAGGAGATTGAGCATATCAAATAATTAGCAGTTTTCCAAGTTTCCACGTAGACTGTGAAGGTATTATCAAGTCTTTAAATGGGGGGGGGGGGAATAACTTCAAGAAGGGAAAACTATTTTCAAAGGGATGATTGTGAAAAATGTGATATAACAATAACTGGTTTTCCATCATGCTTTTATACTTTGGCCAGTAAGATTGTGAAACTGGTATTAACTTGCATTCTATATGGTATTAAGTCTTAATTTTAACTTTTAAGTTTTAATACTGCAGAAACCCTTTGGCTGACTATTAGCAACATATGCGTTGCCATATTATTACCCACTTGTTTTATCCAGACTACATTCTCAAAGACCAGTCCAGTCCAGTTCAGTCCGCATTCAGGCACCCCTTTCTACTTGCTCGTGCCAAATCACCCTTTGTTCTAACCTCTTAACAGAACAAAAAAAAACATCTATGTTTGAATTTCCAGAACAGCCTGTATTGTTGCGATGGAGTAAACAAGGTGACCTATGAGTAAAAAGGCTTCATCAGAATGGAGATGATGCCCAGGGCACACCCCCACCTCCCCTGCTGTCAGTCTGTCAGGCAGGAAACGCTTCCTGCCCTTTCCCCACCACAAATTCATTTAACTGTGAGAGTTACTCAGATAAAAAGTGAAGTGAAGTTGTTAAAGGCACTCCAGTAAAAAAAAAAAAAAAAAAAAAGAACATGAAAAGTCAGAATATCTCCAATTATCAACTCTTGTTCGTTGGCAAAATGTGGTGTTTATGTGTTTAATGCTAAAAGTGATTTATCCAGTGTATTTTGTGCAGACTACTTCACATTCCTGTAGAAATGTGGTATGATTTCCTGCTTTTGAGAGAGAAATGGAGAGGAAGGGAGGGTGACAGATGGGGTGTTAAAATAAGTTGGAAGCAGTGAAAAAGACAGCCAGACACAGTATGAAAGTGAGAAGCAAAGACTCAGAATTTGAAACAAGACATAACTGCACATTTGTAGATCTGATGCTGGCTCATTAACACAATGTAGCGGAGTTTGTCAGAGTTTATCATGTATTGGAAATAACTAAGATGATCACCTGAACCGCAACTGCTGTTCTAATTCTTATGTGTTTTCCCTTTAGTCGAGAACGAGAGTCATTGTGACTTTGTAAAGCTCAGAGAGATGCTGATCAGGGTCAACATGGAGGATCTGAGGGAGCAGACCCACGCCCGCCACTACGAGCTGTACCGACGCTGTAAGCTGGAGGAGATGGGCTTCAAAGATACAGATCCTGACAGCCAGCCATTCAGGTAGCGAGGGAGAGAAAGTGCATGGAGAGTGAAAACACACAAAAAATCCAGAACCACAGAGATACTCAAGTGTCGACAGCGGGGGGGGGGGCTCTATTATTAAGAGACAGTACCTAATCTATTCCTGTCTATTTTCACTCTGTCCTGTCTTTTTTTCTCTCCAGTCTTCAAGAGACATATGAGGCCAAGAGGAAAGAGTTCTTGGGGGACCTGCAGCGTAAAGAGGAAGAGATGCGACAAATGTTTGTCAACAAAGTAAAAGAGACGGAAGCAGAACTGAAAGAAAAGGAGAGAGAGGTCAGTCTCAAGTGAAATTATGATTATAAATACAGTATATTTGTTTTTAAATGGTCACTGATACGTCCACAACACTGCAAATTCAGAGACACTTGCTGTGATAATTTGGCACAATAGCAGCACCTCTGGCTTTTGATGACATTAGACAATAAACACGCTTGTGCTGTCTGGTACATGTATCTTTTCTTTACCTGTCTATCCTCAAATCTCTTGTCTTTTGTCTGTCCTCCTCCTGTCGTCCCCGTCCTTGTCTGTCCATCACCACCCTCGTCTCTTCCCTCTCAGCTGCACGACAAGTTCGAGCAGCTGAAGCGAATGCACCAGGAGGAGAAGAGGAAGGTGGAGGAGAAGCGGAAAGACCTGGAGGAGGAGATGAACGGCTTTAACAAGAAGAAGGTGGCAGCTGAGACGCTCTCCTTATCTCAGCCCCTCAAGAAAGACAAGGACAAGAAAAAGTAAGCCAATCCCTCCTTTCTATCACTCACTTGCCTCATTCTTCTTTCCATAGCAGGAAGCTAAGCTTTTTCCAACCCTCTTTCTTTCTTTAACTAATCCTGTTGTCTTTTCATTCAGTGCCCTAAATCCTGAAATGATTTCCTTTTTGTATACTAGCTTCTCTTGCTTCCCTCCTCCCTTCTCTTTTTGCTCTCTAACCTCTCTTACAAGTCTTTAAGCAGGAGGTTTGCATTCTGCTAAGTCCTGTGGCAAAGTGTCACATCAATGAGCCTTTTAACTGAATGTGCTGTGCAGTTGTTGACCTATCTCCAATACACAAGCATTTCAGCTATTATAAAGCCCTGGCATGTGTTAAGGAAACTTCCTCCCCTTTTTGTCCTGCCCAAGCTTAACATTTCCTGTCCTTTCACTCTTTCCTTTTGCCTCGCTCTAATTATTCAGGATATTCAGGGAGGAGCCAGTGAACTCACTCGCTTAAGCAATTCAAAGCTGGGCTTATAAATAGGTGATGCAGACTACAGAGCACACAGGGCGAAACAGATTTTCAATAGAGGTATGCTGATGGTGCATACACAGACACCCACAGGTATAACTATAATACAGGCTTTTCATGTTTTATCTCAATAACTACACATCATGTATATTTCACTGTATTGCAGACCATTTTCCAAGGCATAAGTTTCTATATTTATTTTTACTTTCAAGACATTAATTGGTTTCTGTTCATTTCAGTACAGTATGACACGTGCAGACATGTAACAGAGCCATTATTCAGTAATCCATCGCAGTGAACATTATGTCGCATTTACTGTCTTGTCAAAACAGTTTTTAATGTGCAGTTTACAATAGATTTAAAAGTTTCTCCCTTGAAGGTGCATTCAAGGAACCTTCAGCTTCTTCTGTTTTTGATTTACCAACAATGTACACTATGTGGCCAAAAGTATGTGGACAGACCTGTTCATCAGGCCTGAGTTTTTCACGTTTGGTGTGTAAGAACTTGATTGGCTTGCACGGTGCCCTGAACTCAACCCTATCAAACACCCTTTTGGATAAATTAGAATGCAGACTGCAGGCCGGGCCCAACATCAATTATCAGCACTAATGCTCTGAAGGGGAACAAATCCCTTCAGCCAGGCTCCAAAATCACAGCATATTGTTTAACAGTCACATTGTGGGTGTAATGCTCAGGTAGTTGCCGTGTAGCTAATGTATGCAGTATTTTTCTGCAGCCTTCTTGGATGTTGGAGGTCACCTCAGCTCATCACCTTGGAAGAAAAAAACTCCTAGAAAAGGGGTTAATATATAATTTTCATGTATCTCAAAGCAGGTTTTAAGTCTCTAAAAGTTCATCTTCAAGTTGTACTGAGAATAACTGAAGCTAATGGCTGTCTGAATACGTATGTTAAGCTTTGGACAATGATCTGCAGTGACGTGAACTGTACAGGACTTGCAGTTAATGTAGTCGTATTACTCTCTGAGGCTTGAAATCTGTGAATTTACTTGAAGACATCTGGCTCCATCTTGTGGCTGCTAACACACTTTGCTCTCAGTGCTGGTGTAGGAGACATCTTCCATTTTGTGGTTTTGTGAAGGAGATTCCACAGATCTTTAGTTTGCTTTTTATTAATTTACTCTCTCAAGTCTAAACATTTGTTAAACTTGAGGAAACATTGTTGATATTAAAACACTGTTTATTCCAGATAAAACGTAGCATTTCAGAGGACACATTCAGGAGTGATGTTTGAAAAGGACAATGTAGACACATCATCTACATCACATTGAATGTAGTTGTGACAGCTCACACTATTGTTTTCTATTCACTTACACTAACACTGGTATTTATTTTAACTGCAGCATCTTTTTGCTTCAATGCTACTTTATTAGTCGTCTGTAGAATTAAAATCTTTATTAATAATTTATTATTTCCATAAAGTAGGTGTTTAATCATTTAATTTATTTTGTTAATTGTTTGTCATTGTTTTCCAGTTAATTTATGGGCGCTGTATACCCTTCCACACACGACCATGGATTTGTCCTCCATCACCATAGCAACGACAACACCTGTTTGTTTTGTTTTGATTTGTTTGTTTGTTTATTTGTTTTGACATTCCATCTTGACATTGTGCACATGGACCAAAGACACTGAGGATGATGATGGTCATGATGAAGCCACAGGGGAGAAAAGAGTGAAAGATGGTGAGAGATAATGAGGAATAAATGTTCACTTGCCAACAGTGGCCATCTCATTTATTCAGGATCTTTCTATTCTATGTTTTTTTATATATATATATATATATATATATATATATATATATATATATATATATATATATATATATATATATATATAATATTTGTTTTTCTATGTTCTGATTTAAAGATTTTCTGTTGTTTTTTGTGTTTTGCCATCAACTATTCACACAGAAACAAGAGGTTCAAGCCCTTCAAACCTTTTGGTACGATAGTGTAACACTGGGCAAGTCATTTGAAACCGTTCTGTATGTATTTTTAAAAAAAGGTAGGGTCTGCTTGATTTGAAGGACTGACATTTAATTGAAGATATAAGTGAAATCAAGCCTTTCCTAAAGTTTTTATTTTTTTAAATACCTGAGCTGTTTGAAATGTTGTCCAGGTGTGGTGTGTCTGTTAACCTTTAGCCTTTAGATTAAGTACATTTCACAGTAGAATAAATCCCTGTATCAAATGAGCCCAAATAATACATTTAAATAGCAATAAAACTGAGTACCTGTATACTGCATATATCACTGCATATACATAGGTACTGACTACCTAAAACTTATTCTTAAGTCTTAATAAAAACTTATGCAATATTCTGGTGCTGTTTCATATTAACTCAATAAATGTATGTGAATATTTTCTAGCGTTTACCCAGCTTCATATGCAAAATGTAATAGTTTTTGAATATGATATTATTGTAAGAAGCACATATGACGATGTACATTGTCCATAAGTAATGTAACTTTATTGTAAACCATAAGTGATCGCCTTGATGTGAGGTGAGTGTTGTGACAGTGGACCCACACAAACATGAAGACAGTGTGTGTGTGTGTGTGTGTGTGTGTGTGTATATATGTGTATACACACACACACACACACAAGTATTCAGGAAAACATACAAGCCTCAGCTCGCTGTAGAAGAGTTTACACTCAGAGATGGAGAAGAGAGCAGCTGTATTTACTGTCTGTCGTTTGGTAATAAATGCAAACCCCCTCCCGACTTTGATGTGTCTCTCTGCCATGATTTGTTTGACGATATTCATCAGGCAGGGAGATGAAAGTGAAACACAGGCAGGTGAAGATGCACACACACAAAGACAACATGCAGAGGCTGTCGGTCTCAACTGTAACACAAACAGCTGTCAGCTTGAGATGCAGTGTTTCCTGTTTAGTGATCCCTAACTGAGATGTTTGCTCAGTCTGCACACAATCCTCCCTGCTTTCACCACCACGCTGCTGACCTTAGCTGTGTGTGTGTGTGTGTGTGTGTGTGTGTGTGTGTGTGCACAGTTTGTGTTTGCCGAAGGTGGAGAGGAAGGTGTGTGTGTGTGTGTGTGTGTGTGTGTGTGTGTGTGTGTGAAAAACAGAAATATGCGAAAGTACTGACTTTGTATGTCTGTGGAGGAAGAGTGTGCGAAAGGGAGATGATGTTGGTTGTGTGTGTGTACAGTATGCGTGTTAACACAAAGGGCAGCTGGCTGTTGCTCTTTTAAAAACCACATGCCTGCATTTCAGCACTCAGTAACAGCGTCCTCAGTTCATCTCCCTTTCAGCTTTTCCTCATTCTAGTATGAAAACACAGATCAAATAGTTAGCAACATAGATTCCAGCCATGGACTAGCTAATGTTGTAATGCTAGTTCATTTAGATAGTAATTGAAGAAGATCAATTAATGAGAGCAAGATTTAAATAATTAATTTTATTTAATTTAAATAATTTAATAATTTTTAATTTTAAATAGACATGGACATGTAAAGTCAACAAGATATTGTAACATTTGCATAAAGCAAATCAACAGGCTGAAGAATTAATGAAATAAAAACATTTGCAGCGTTTATTCATGAAATTAAAGCTTTTTTGTGAAATGTAGCTTGTGTAAATAACTAGTAAATAAACACTTAACACAACATAAAAATGTTTCGTACAAGTAAGAGATTAAAATAATAAAAAATGTACATGTTAAATAGACATGTATTATGGATGTGTGAAGTCCCTTAAATTAAGATGATTTATTATTTCTAAAAAGTATGTTTATACTTACAGTCCAGAAAGCATTCTTCTTTCTTTTTCTTTTTTTTGCCCAAGAACATGATTGGGTCAATATGAATTTAGAATATTATCTATTAGACTTGCAACCTTTTATTTTCATTATCGATTAATCTGCCAATTATTTTCTTGATTAATTGCTTGGTCGGTAAAATGGTGAAAAATGCCCACCACAATTTCGTAGAGCCCAAAGTGACGTCTTCAGATATTTTGTTTTGAACAACCACCGTAACTTTCTTTATTTATTGTCATTTCCTGTATTATGTGTATTTAACGGAATGGAGTATGTGAGTTAATCATTGAAAACTGACAGAGGAAGTCATGGCACAGTATTAAGATCGTCCCATAGTAATGGTTTTCTGTTTACTGTGAAGGCTCTGCCAGCACTATTATTATTCTGTCCACCACCTGCAGGGCTCACTGGATCTCATTCAGCAGTACAGTCTGTTCAGAGCTGTCTGTTCTCTCTATCCTTCAGTACACCAACACACTCTTCTAACACAGCTCAGTGATAATGGCTCTCTGACAGTCTGTTCTACATACTGTACATATAGCACAACATGGTAGTACACATTAAGACTGTTGTACATATCTTAGAGGCTTGAGGTATAGTGCTGTAGTCAGTGTTTTGAGATTTCCTAGGAAATTACACGATGAAGGCAGGAATGTTGTTAGGCAAGACCACACATAGGTACACTAAAGTCATATGGGGCAAACTTCACCCATCAAACTGCTGACCAGATTAATTAAATAATAAAACATTAAATATTGGAGTCTGGTAATCATGGAAGCTCATTCCTGCCAGCATAAGGGGGGAAATGAAATGTTAGGAATGATGAAAACAGAAATACTCACAGTAAATCAAAATTATAAATCAAACCTTTGATTTACCAGGTTTAAATTATAAGATAGTGTCTTAATTTTGACTTACTATCTAATAATTTCAAATAAGTGTAGAATCAATTTAGAAAATTTACTCATCAAAATTAGATTTTCTAAGTCAAAATTATGAGACACATCATCAAAATGTTGATTTACCAAAATAAATGACTTATAGAAGAATGTTAGAACTGCTCCTTTTCTTGATGATTCTTGGTGATTAACAATGACGGACCTTGTAAAAATCTGGTACCTACAATACCCACAATGCAACTGGACTGCCGACTAATAAGTCAGAGATTTGGGTGTGTTATACTAGTAGCCTCGAGCCGCTTGCCTCAAGCAGAGATGAGGAGCGGGCTACAGAGGTCTGGTAAGCTCCACACCCCCAGATTATTTTCATTTTCAACTTGTAAACACTGACTCAGGTGACATCACTTGAGGCAGTTTATCAAACTTCATGCAGCTCCCTCTGGAGCCACAAAAAGGCTTTATACAACTGTTTTCACAAATGCAGTAGTACTCCAGGACCTGTAGACAGACTTTGATGTGTAAAATTGGATGAGTTACCCTTTAAGTTCCGAAGTCTGATTTAGAAAGTCCAAATTTGAACTTTGCATTTCAGAATTTTGAGTCACTGTGATTTTCACACTTATGTATTTTTTTTATGGTGGTAATGAGCTTTCATAGCTAAACCCCCGACTGTAGCAGGTGCAACAAAACAGGAGGGTGAGGGAGATGTCAATCAATTATTATTTGTACACGCCCACATAGTCCTGAGAACAGGTCTAATCAGGCAACATATGTGTGTGTGGACTATGGGTGAGTAGGGACTTTGGTGCATTTTTTACAGTATGCTGAATACAACCCATTAGTATGATGAGACCCAAATCATGTACAAGTATAACTATCTTTATAGGAACAACACAGCAAAAATATGGACTTGAGTTGCTTGCTCAAGGGCTTTTTCTCTCTAGACAATATGGAGAACGTGTTGTGAACTTAACCTATCTATATTTTCTCCAGCTGACGCAGGACTAAACATGGAAAGCGTCTCTACCCTTTTGAAATTGACGAACCAGAAAAATGACACTTAAGAGACTTTCAAAGTTATAGCTTTATTTCTGTGGTTGACCAGACAATAAGATATAGCTGCCTCAGTAAATGAAGTAATAGGAAAAAAAAACCTTTACATTGGTCACCGGTCTAGCACCCAGCTGGACTGGATGAATCAAAGCAGACTTTACAGTTGAGAAAACAGACACACTAATTCACATTAAAGATTACATTGCTGGCTTCCCTCTGAACACAAAACAATTTAAGCAGCCTAAAGTCAAAGAATGAAAATCAAAGTTCAATGTATATAGGTTTCAACTGTTTGGCAGTGGACCTAAAGTCTCTCTGGACACACTCATGTATGAGCCAACATTAAATACAGTTTACAATGAAACACAATATTGTGTCACCGTTTCTGTCAGCATCATGATGAAACTGTCAATAGATCTGACAGAACTAGGTGATATTTACAAAATAAAAACGGGATACTTTTATCCCAATACTTCAATATCAATAATGTGACAATATTTGGGGTATCATTATTGGTGCGCTCATACAGTATTTAATAACAAAAAAATATCAAATTTAAATGAGAACATTGATTCTGGATTACTAATTGGGTAATCTCATGATGTCAAAACGACCATTTTGTCATTCTGCTCTAGTGTTGAACTAATCTCTCAAAAGGTGCTCTTGTTTGATATGTAGCAACAGTTGCATAAAGCAAATCAACAGGCTGAAGCATACATGAAATAAAAATTTGCAGCATTTAATCATGAAATTAAAGCTTTTTTGGTAAAACGTAGCTTCTGTAAATGAAACTGTACGGTTACAGCAAAAATGTTTAGTACAAGTAAGAAAGATTAAAATAATAAAAGGTTGTGAAAAAATATCAGTATTTGCATTAAAAAAAGCTTGTCTTTATCTCAAAGTGCTTTGTGGCTCTGTGGGGAACCTGAGCACCAAGATACCTCACAAACAAAAATCAGGATCAACTCTCAAACATAAAAAAATAAAGCCATTCTTGGCCTCAACCACACTTATAAAAAAACACACACAACTGCCTAATTCTTATCCTTCACCTCCAACTTGAAACAGCAATTTGTGGTGGATATAAAAAGGACAGGTAGGTTAAAAAGTAGAAAAAAAATATGCCATTAATAATAGGTTGATAACTTAACTGGACCGTCTGCACCAAGGAGAAACATTCAAATCTCAATGTAATCAGGCTCAAAGATTCCTGACAATTTCTCCTCAACTTCCCGGCTGTCAACACAGAACAAGTTATGGCATCAGAAAAAGAGGATAACTCTGATCCATACACACCTCCAGATTCACATTTGGGTATGGACAGGTGTACAGAAGAGACAAAGAATATCTAAATCTGACCTCAGACAGGCCATAGAGAACGAGTTTCTGCCTTTCATTTTCTTAAATCTCTTAAAATCAATCCCTAAATGTTATGGCAGGTGAGTAACATCTGGATTTAAGTCTTCAGTGCCCTGTGAAACTTATGACTGAGGTTGTAAAATGTGCTGAATTACAGTATATTGGACTTTGTAACATGCTCACTGTGAAATGGGAGCACTGTACACTTTTAAGAGGTGGACGGTGCGATTAAATGTCCGACTAGTTGACAGCGGGGTGCAGTGGCGGACAGGGCCAGACGTCTTTCTGTTGGGAATCAAACAAACCCCCAATATTGTCCCCCTCCGCCCCTGAAGTCGTCCCCTCGTTATACAAACACCTAAAACCGTCGTAATACTCATCAGAGTCCCCCTGCGCTCCGTCGCAACGCCCCCTCCTGGCCTGCCTGAGGCGCAGTGCAGGGCTCCAGGCTCGCTCCTCGTCCTGGATCTGGGCACTGTCGAAGATGTAGACAGCGTTGGCCGGCAGGGAGAACTCCAGGCTGTGTAGGTACTCGTCCACCATCTCTTTGCAGTGGATGAACTGGCCACTATCAACCTGGGAGAGCAAAGACATCAAAATGGGTGTATGATACAACGTCAATGACTGAAGAATGATTTGAGATGATCAACATTGTGGTCAACTGTGGAGCGTTTCAGCATAGTAGCACGATGTTTTTCAACTTTCTATATTTCACGACACAGGACTGCATACATTAACAACATTTTTGCAGGTTTGTGCATTAGCATTTTTAAGTTGTAGACTTTTATGTCAAAGTTCACTAAAATATACTTTCTTTCCCTTAGTGATCATTGTTCTGACAATGTTGGACCTGTAGAAGCAGCCAAATGACTGTAACCAAAGATGAGTCAGTTTTGGACAGTACAGAGCATCATTTGCTGACCTGAATGTGCCAATATGTGCCTTTATTGTGGTGCCTTCATCCCAAGCACCCTCCAGTATGAAGAAAAATAAATGCCAATTCTGCACTGCTAAAGGTGCAAAAGTTTGACATAAAAGGGGGAGGAAAAATACTCAGGGGTTTTGAAAAAAAGTGTGGGACAGCTAAAAGATAAAAACAAGGACAAAAACAAAAAAAGAATCCATGGTGGATTGACAGTCAGGAGAGTAAATCCTTTATTCAAACCTTTCCAGCTTGAATTAATCAATACATGAATCACTCTAGTGATTCACAAATATTTGTAAGCTGTGTAGTTATTACCTCCATAAATGTACTGGATATGGATAATGGCACTCTCTTTATTTGAAAGTAAAAAAAAAGAAATCAGAAAAATAAAAATCCAATAATATGAGAATATTTTTATTTTTAACATAAACAAAGATTGTTGATAAGAATGACTTACATTTGGTTATTAAAATAATTGTGACCAAAACATGTACTCAGTGGGACGTTTTACAGTTGAAAAATAAACCGCCCTCTGGTGGACAAACCATGTAATGTTTTCTAAATGAACTCAAACTTATCTTTGGCATTTCTGTACTGCAATTTCTTGTTATTTATCGACCAACATATATGCGGATTCCAATATATCTGACTATAATCATGGAGAAAAGGCCTGTGCATTTCTCTTACTTGTGCTTTCTTCAGCAGATCGGTGAAGACTGAGAACCAGTCGGGCGTGAGCGCCTCCAGCTCCAAAGTGATGATGGCCAAAGCCAGCGTGGAGCCCTTGAACTGCCAAAGCTGGTGGCAGGCCATACAGTGCTGCACCTGCCTGGTCCACAACGCCGCCTGGAAGCCCGGAGGCCTCTTCTGATCCCCCGGCCCGGCGGAAAGCAAACCGGGGTCTGTTGCCGAGTCCCAGCCGACGCCGGAGCCAAGCCCGATGGACGGAATGAGGTGAGGGTGGCCGGCGACGAGCAGGGCGTGGAACTGGACCGGAGATGAACAGAGAAACGAAGAGGAATGAGACCAAAACGTTAGCATAATGATGTCATTGTTGTCCATCCATCCATTACTCACCCCTTACCTCTACTACTTCATAATTGATAGCAACATCAAATATACCAGTGAATTTAACGCCCAACCATGCAAATCTGACAAAAAGGTCGACACATCATTCATCCCTTTGACCTGACCTTCATTCTCATCCACCCGGGACCCTGCACTTTGCAGTCTGTGGTTCTCTACTCTTCTCAAGTGTTTATTGCTGCATTAAAAGCTACTACCTGAAGCTGTGCAGGAGGACACTTGAGCAACAGGTAGAGAATCTCAGGTTTTACTAATGAAGACCCACCTGTTTGCCTGAGGAACCATAGTAATCTTGTTCGTATTGTATCGTACGTGCAGTGCTTTTCTGTGTTCCCATTTATAGGCAGGAACTGTAAATCACAACCTGAGTGGGGGCTCAATGTTAAAAAGGAAGCTTTGACTTTTAGTGATAAGAAAACATCTGCTAACAGCTCACTTTATTGAAACCAAGGGGCTCAGGCTAGCTAGCTAGCTCTATCCTTTGGTTTAAATGAAGAACGCTAAAAAGTCATTTCCCACCACATGACAAGCGGCTGGTGAAGAAAATCAGACTAGATTTCGAAATGCATTCTTCTAATGTCTGTTAGTCTTTCATTCATGTTGTGTTTAGTTTGTCTCTTACTCTGTAGCAAAAATAAGCCATGTGTTTTAAAGAAATTGGAATTTACTGGGAGGTAGATTCAGCAATGTGGTGCGAAAGTCAAAAAGTAATCCCTGAAACAGTTAAGCTCTCAATTTCTTCCTAAAAACCTTTCTTCTCCTCATGTTCTCTTTCTTCACTTCATTTTGGAAATGTAGAGGATTCAGCGTAACGTAGCAAACAAAGACAATGGTGTGTTTAGATTTGACAGTCCTGGTACGGTCTCAGATGGTGAAAGGTCTGAGCATCACATAGCTGATTCTGCCTTTCAAAAGTAGTTTTACTTGGATGTTGAATCATTGAGAGGTAATGACAAGGCATCTGTTAACCCTCTTATTTATTCCTATCAAAGTGTCATGGTGGAGAGTATGACAAATTATTGATAGATTTTATTGATTGCTGTTTTATAGACAATGGAGAATAACTATTTAGGAAAGCAAACGCAGAGGAATTTCTTCAGGGCAGGTGGAATGTAATTGTGAGATACTTACAGTACAGTTAAAGTATTTATTTGAACAGTATAAAGAGAAAATGTCTTTATTTTATTATTATAGTTTTTATTAATACATTATGTCTCTTTATTTGTAAAGGTTTGGATTTTTGTAATACCTAAAGTGAAGTGCTAGGACAATAATAGATTCACAACAATAACTTCACACAATGTAAACCTATGACACCAATATCAGCCAGATCCACAAACCGTTATAGGGGAAGGTGCCATTTTTAGTCTTGCAGAAGACACTCAATCAGTCCAAATGTGCCAAGCTGCTTTTTGGTGAGTTTATGGTTTGTGGCTTTAAGAAAATGTATCAGTCCTCCACCAATTTCAATGTCACAAAACAAATTTAACACTTAATTTTTTTGAGGGAATGTAGGTTGTCCTTTGGTCCGGGATGAGATTATGGACTCCCAGAATGCACGACAAGACTTCACAAATCAACTGGGGATCTTGAGCAAGTAAATCAATATCTTCTAAGAATCACTGTCAGATTTATTTAAGAAAAGATGTGTATCAGGAATTGTGGTATCTCTTAAACTGAGGAAGTTGTCTCAGTGGAAATCCTTTGAATAGTGTGGATCAGTACAAAGTGTAAACCATTTCTGTCAAGAGAATTACGGGCTGTATTCATAAAGCATCCAACTGCTGGCCTACGCCCTGTTTTGCCTCCTCATTCACAGTTAGATGAAGTTTTCAGCCAAATTACGGTTTGTTTTGCTTTAAAGCAAAGAAAACAAGTGGAATATCTTCCCTTCGACCTTCCATAAAGTCTAATTTTTTCATATAATGTGAAACTTGAGCTGAACAATAATTCAATATTATCATTCCTGACTTTCAGTGGAATTTTATCATGATGTGATAACCATATTGTGTTGCAAAATTCTGTTCAAATTAATGATTCCAAGCAAACTGTAGTTAACAAGACTAAGAGTCTACAGCCATGCTATTATGGCCTATTATATGGAAAGTCAAGGGGTCACCAAAGTGATTACAATTAATCCTGAGGATGACATGAATGTGTTGATCAAATTTCATGGCAATCCAATTTACAGTTGTTGAGATACTTTTATTAAAAATCAGAAATGTGAACCTGCCTGTAACGCTAGAGGCAAAGTCAAGGATCACCAAAGTCATTGGGGCTCATCGTCTGAGAAACATGGATAGCTGTGGCAAATTTCATGGCAATCAATCCAAAAGTTGTTGAGATATTGGAGTTGGACCAAAGTGGTGGGCCAACATTGCGATCCATAAAGCTGCTAGAGTGGCTAAAAACTAAAAAGTAGTCACTGAAATTTTGTTTTACATGTGTAAAGACTTGAGTTTAAAATAATTAAATTGCTGTTTAATGCAATAAACTCACTTTGCGTACATTTGCCACAATTGTGATTCACCCATATCAGCCCTATGTGAAGCCCATCCATACCTGCTCAAACTGTTGACTTTTGGCATAGTTACTGATCTTTAATCATTACATTATGGATGAGTTCTCGTTAAAAGCGTTATGAATACAGCCCCGGGCCCAACAGCATGAAGGGACCTAAATGATGTGTGTGTTTGTTGACAGTTCAGTCAGTGGTCAAGGCTTTTGGCAATGATTTGTAAGGGTTAAACAATGAAATTGCTGTGAACAGGCCTGAGCTACGAAACAATATTGTGCCATAAAATGAGTTATACAGCATGGGCATTAGAAACAGTCTTAACAATTCACAGCATGTTATAGATACGCCAACGACCCAAATCGTCTATGTTTCTGGAGGGTTTGGGTATCCACTGTATGGCTGTGGGGTAAGAGTTAGTCAGAAGTGCCTTGGCCTGATATGCAACATGCCTGTTATTTTGCTGGCAGCTTGCAAATGCAGTCTTACGTGGTTGGAGGAATCTCATACAGCTCTATTCAGACCTAATGCTGAAATGCGTCTTTGTTGCTTTTTGTCCACTTACATGCAAATTGGGTAACTGGCCTGGGTTAAGCTGTAACTTGGGTTTGTCGAATATGTGATTTTCAAGTCCAATATTGTCACTTTTGCACTGAAGCTGCAGAGAGCAGACAATGCAAATCTTTAGAGTGGAAATAGACCTTTACTTAGCAATTAAACAATGATGTGACACTAGAAAAGTGTGAGACCTGAAAATAAAATAAAATGCCTTTTCAGGTTTAGCAGACTGTTTTATCATAGCTGAGGTCAGGCAGCATTATATTATTATAAATATTATTATTATATTAACCAATATTCAATTATATTTTAGTCAACTTATTCTGATTTATTGGAAAACAAAATGTAAATCTAACATATCTGCTAATCAGACTCTCATTTTATGATTTATATTAGAGAGGCATGATTTTATTTTACGCTTCTTGGCTGCAGTAATTATTTTAAAAAAATAAAGAGGGAAGGACACACTCCAACCAGGACTGAATGGAGTTTATAATATAATGGGCACAATGAGTCAAAATAAAGGCACAATCTCTACCAGGACCAATTCTTTACTGTGTGGGTAGGGGGGTATGAGGGTTTGTAAACACCATCTTGAAGCAAACGTGATGCAAGCATGATGGTTTAATGTCTGCTTTTGTACTGTGTTTTTAGGCAAAGACCAGGACCTGAATTCACAAAGCATTTCAAAGTCCAGCCAGCTCACTATGAGATGCTCTGACAGTTCAGGTCCAGTTAAAAGAAAACAGTTTGCAACTGTTTGCCTGCCTATCTGCTAAATTCTGACTTACTATGTGAATGAAGTCGACTGGTGTAGCAGTGTACAAGTCCCAGTGCAGCTTGTCTAGAATGATCCTCTCCATGCGAAGAATCTCCGCTGTTGAAAAGCTGCATCCGCTCTGCACAACCAGGTCTTTAACGCAGCCTATTACCTGTTTAAACAGACACCAACAAAAGGGAAGCAAATAAACATATTGTTTTGAAGTAGCATTGACGTGGGTGTTGTTTTTTTTACAGCTTTTATTTTCCTCCATAAGATAAGATCTCACCTCATCTTCCTCATTGATTTTGGCAGCCAGGACTAATGAGGTAAAAGCGATGCATTTCAGGTATTTTGATTGGGCCTAAAAAACAAAACAAAACAAAAGACTACATTTTAGTTCTTAAGAAGCAGAAAGATGTATGAATGTGAAAACAAACATCAGATTCCTTTTCACCGCTTTAACAGATTCTGACAGAAAGTGAATTTGGGAACATTTAGGTTGGCATCTCTCACGAAGGATCGATTCTAGTGGTGATGAGGGATACGAGTCCTTTAATGGGGTTTAATAGGACAATTATACTTGTGTTCTTTTAGGTCACACTGAGTAGACAGACCTGCCTCACTATCATCTCTTTCTCCCTGCAGCAAAGAAAAAACCAGTAGCTCAGTTCATACCCATCAGTATGAATATCAGAAACATAAGCAGCATGCTGTACATTGTTTGCTGGCAAAGGTCAGGGATCACATTATGAAAAGCGCAGCGGCTGTTCTAAGTCAAACTAAATTTAAATACACTTTATATGGTCAAATTGGCAAGTAAATGGACTCAAGTAAAAATATGATTCACTGTACAGCCCTATTCAGAGTACAATCTGATGTCAAATACATATGAAATGTATTGCTTTCATTGAATACAGACTTTGACCATGAGCCATGTTGTCCATTATTATACTATGCAGCCATTTGTTCAGGCTTTTAGTAATGGAGAAATTCTCCATTATTTTCATTTATTTTGAAAGAGTACAGTTTACATACTGGACAAATGGTGGACAAAAAGTTGGAAACTATTATGATACGTTCTAGCCGTCTACCTTGACGGTGGACAGCAGTCGGTTGAAAACACAGACTCCCAATGCAAAGGTCTCTGGACAGAACTGGAACAGCCTGTTCATCTCTCCGAGCCAAAGGATCATTTCTTGGTGTTGGGATGGAGAAATGCCAGCGCCCTGAGTGGTCAAAGGAAACAACAGTTGGTTAATAAATGAAAGATTAGACATCAGTTGTTTTAAAAAAACAAATGCTGAACTGTGCTTTGGATTAGTCAGATAGGCGTTTTCCACTATGGGATATTAACTACACGTAACATGGAGCTCCCCTATGGGAACCTGTTACATAACAGTAATGGGTGTACTTGAGATACGCCCATTACTGTTAACCCCGTTTACTCACTGATTTTATGCTCTTACTTGTATTAATAGTATTAGTATTAGTAGTATTAAAAGTATTAATTTCCGTATCACAGAAAGTTACCTTATAAAGAGCTAAAAGAGCTTAAATAATCTCCATAAAACAAATGAGACCACAGCCCGCCTCTTTATTACACCAGTGGAATTGTTAGTGTTTCTCAAAATGAAGAAATGAACATTTCCCTTAAATCTTGTTGCTTCCTATCACATAAAAGAATCTTTGACTTCTCATTTTACTGAGAGGACCAAGATTGATTTTTCTGTTGGCCTCAATCCCTTTTTGTCATCACAGAAAAACTCCGGCAGCTTTAGCTTTAGTTTCTGTTTAGCTGTTCAGCAATACATTTTATTTGTGGCCAATACAAATCCTGTGTGTGTCAGAGTTAGTATACCTACATCTGAAAATGACTGTGTTAATGATTTACTAACATTAAACTACTACACTTAGAATCTTTAATCAAGTTTGAAATGTGAAATAATCCACACACACACACGTGCATAGACCCCTTGTCTCACCTGGATGCATTCATTCTTGAAGACAGGTACCTTCCAGAGGCGAGCCTCCCTCACCAGAGCGGCCTCCAGCAGGCCGACCAGCCGGCGGCTCTCCACAGCTCCTGGGTTCTTCATCGCCACCACAGCACAAGCCAGGCTGCAGCCAGGGCACACACACCTGATGGAGGAGGAGGAGGAGGAGGAAGAGGCGGCAACAACAACAGATAGATTACAATGGGAACAGAATGGCCTTCACAAAACAAAACTTTCCTTAAAACCATCTATTAAACTATGCACACACCCCTCAGATAGGGCCCTTTGAATTCACTCAGAGGTCAAACAATAATAATAATAATAATAATAATAATAATGATGGGCATCTATTCAACACTGTGGGGTCCGGTTCCCTTGCATCAAGGTTCGAGGTAAGACAACACAAAGGGTTTAACAAACAGAAAGTTCAGGAGTCTAAACAGATTTAGCCCAAAACAGCAACTTCAACAGTTCCATTACATTTTGGACGGGTTTAAACAAGTTTCACTGTCCATATTTTGTCAGTTTTGGGCACCAGTTAGTATAATCTGGTAAACAGTTCAGACCAGCAGCTCTCTAAAAGCTGAAAGTGCCAAGTATGCAGCAGGAAATACTTTCAGTTTGCTAAACAACATCGCCATTTTTCAGACTTTGCAGGCAGGAAGTGCAGGATCGAGAAACTACTCCTCAATGCAAAATGTTTAAATACTTTGTTTTAATCTGCTGTGGGTTAAATGCTACACACACAGGATCCAGGCGGGATAATGGGCTGCAGCTGCTGCAGCCTCTTGCACAGTTGCTGCTGCTGCTGCAGCCAAAACACATTTGTCTTCCTCTTTTGTTTTTTTGTGTGTGTTTTTTCTTTGGTCAAGCAGTCTTACCTCTTCGATTACAAACGCAGGATATCCCTTCGACGGAAGGAGCATTTATACGGTTTTTCAATTAGTCCATATTCACCGAAAGCAACAAGGAAACAAACAACAGTCGGATGCTGTTAGAGAATACTCTCGGAAAGAAACGTGTTTTGGAGCGAATATACGGAAAGCAGCCGCATTATACGCAAAGAACAAATAAAACAAAAGGTAAAAAAGCGCGACTTATTCCAAATAACTGCGGCGGTGGTACAAATAAGCGCAAAAAAGGCAGGAAGCAAAAAATCGGATGAGGATTGAGGGCAAGCTGTGTTTTGAACGCTCCGGACTCCGCCCCGTTGTGACGTCACCCCATCGATAAGGCACAAATGTGTTAGTGGGTCAGACATACGGGACCCCTCACACAAAATGGTCGAGCCTTCACTGGAAATGGAAGATTTCTGCTCCATGTCCATGTCCATTTGTCCAGAGAATACGTTTGTTCAGGTGCTGAGATGTAACGGGCCCCTGTTTGGGTTTACCTTCCTCATGTGAATGAATCCTGCAGAGAGCCAGACTGCAGGTCCAGCAGCAGCCCTTTCTCTGCTGATTTTATTTCTCTCTCATGCAGGCTGATGTTTGTTATACATTAATAACATCTAGAAGGAATTTGAATCAGGTTAAGCCACTCATCATTGCAAAGACATCTGATCTTAAAATGGATCATTTCTGGGTTCTTGTGCTTGTTTGACACATTTTGTCTTCTCATTTTCTTCAAATTAAAACCAGCAGCTTTAAAAGACTTCAAATTTTTTCCCTTCAACTGCCATTGTATGCTGGTTCTGGCCAAACCTCACTCTGAGGGCAGGTAAGGTCCTGCAGCTTCATCTGTGGTTGGAGGATTTTTTCACAGCAGACATTTTGTCTAGTCATAGGATGGGAAGTACAGGTGTAACTAATAACATGAATGATGGCTGAGTTCCATATATGTGTGCAGGACATTGATGTTGTTCATGGTGGCTCGCTGACATAATTAATGGGACACTTTAAATAGAGTACCATTTTTAAGTCCAAATGTCTGCCATGAAAAAGTCAATTAAAGAAAAGAACTGATGAAACTTACATTTCTAACATTTATATTTAGATTAACATTAGCATTGCTAGCACAGTTCAACCTGTATGAGGCTGACCTGAGGCAAGGCTGGATCACTGGGCAACTGACCCTCGGGGACCCTAGGAGCACCAGGTTCAGTGCGTGGCAATTCGTTTGTGGTAACTTGAATACTGAATGCACCGCCAAATAACAATAATTTAAATGATAGGATCCTTAGGGCAGGTCTTGAAGCCCTGTCTTAAAGACGGGCCCTATGTCATATCTTGATACCTGTATTATTTTGGTTGATATATTGCTAACATGGTGCATATTCCTAAATAAAATTATGTTTAATCAAATTACCACAAGCAAATTGACACACAGCAAATATGGGGCCAGGTAGTAGCCCTATCACAGCTCAGGATTAGCATTAGGTTTCTGGGTTACAATCTTATGAAGCTGTTTAGTCTTGCTTTGTGTATGCGTACATAATGGCAACAGGACACAATGCACAGATACTTGGAGAAATGTAGGGTGGGGGATGGGGATTAGTCAACAGGGGCCCACAGCTTGGTTTTCCCCTGAGTGCCCTAGTGGGTGAATCCAGCCCTGCCTGAGGCTGACAAAGTGCCTTACAGCATAGCCTGATGAAAGCTGAGTGTGACCATGTAGAGATGACCCTGTCGAGCTGAATCTGAGATGGTCTAAAATGACCTCTACAGAGGCTAAACTGCTTTGATTAACAACATAGCTGTTCCTTTGGTCCTGAGTGAAATGTTTGTATGCAAATTTTAGCATGTGTTGATGCAAGCGTTGGACCACCAGATAGGGCTGCAACTAACGCTTATTTTCATTATCGATTAGTCAACTGATTATTTTCTCGACCAATCAATTAATTGTTCGGTCATGCCCGTCACAAGTTCCCACAGGCCTCAGTGACATCTTCAAGTATCTTGTTTTGTACGACCAACAGTCCAAACCCCATAGATATTCATTTTACTATCATAGAAGACTAAGAAAACCAGCACATTAAATAAAATATGCATGCGATTAATCGATAATCAAAATTGTTGATGATTAATTTTATGCCGTTCAACTAATCGATTAATCGACTAATCATTTCAGCTCTACCCGAAAGAGAGACTAATCAACTGACCGACCAACACTGCTATCAAAGAACCAGAACCAGATGCATTAAAACCACCTGCAGGTACGTCTCATGCCAATGCTGTATTAACTATTTATGATGTATTTAATATATTCATTAATAATTATGTCTGTCAACAAACTTGTCATTGGATAATAAATGTGTGGTATTAATGCAGACTGCACATAGTAAAGTAGTTTCTACAAATTTTAAGTTACTTTTTAATAACATTCAAATTTATGTGTAAAGGTGTTCAAAAATATATGTACATTTTAGTGGGAACCTGAAGTATATGACGTAACTACTCAAACTTACATAACATACCATGGACCACATTAGGATAGCATATAAAACTACTTTCTATTTGTTTTCTTTTGCTTTCATTCTCTTTTTTCCTGCCTTAACTGATAAGAAAAGTAATATTTTCCCATGGATATTTTCAGGGCACCGCAGGCCCGACCTAAACCGGCTGTACTGTAGTATGGTGATCTGCTGCATACAGTTTTTTTCTGAATGGGTGTCACAAATTCAAATGAAATTGAATGCCATCTCAGCTGGTAATGAAACTTAACCTCAAACTTTCATCACTTTCAAAATATCAAAACAAATGCCAGAGATTGCAACACTGGAAAATGTTGCAATCCTTACTCAGTATTGCTTTATACAGCAGCTTGTTTTCTATCTGTATCACACTTGGTTATATGAAGTCACGCAAAAAAAAACAACGCACTAATGATTGTGGTCTTTTACTAAATTGTTGGTTTTATTCAGTTTTCATGTATCATACCATTCATTATATGGGACTTTTTAAAGCCAGCAATGACTCAATGGCAAAAAAACCCTGCTTTCTTTCTTGACAAATATCAATTATACTTGATATTTATACTTGTGTAGATACTATTTAATGTATTAATATACTATTATGGGGTTCTTTAGAATTGTAAATAAAGAAAGACATCAAGAATTCACCAAGAAATGCCACTGAAAAGCTGAGAGCATTCATCAATATGTCACTACTGGCAGTAGGATTTGATTAATTGCAGCCAACAAGCATTTCATATGGTCCTCCCACTAGGGATGGATGATTGCATTATTGTTTTTTTGTGTGACAGTTAACCTATGAGCTCCCATTTAGTTAGATATGGTACTAAGTTTCCAAATGTGAGGATTTCTTTGTTTTTAGTGTAGGTGGGTTTCCTCTTTTTCTTTTAGAAAGCTTAGAAAGGTTAGCACAACTCCTTGAGTCAGTCACTACTGTATCTGCCCTTTTAAAAAGTCCTTTAGCTAGACTAAGAATGTCTAGAAGTGTGGTGTGTTTGTGTAGTGACATGTTTTTTATGCTACAGCATATTGGTGAGGTTAAAGTGCTGACTCTTCCTTTTACTTTGAGAGTATTTGCATCCACATCAGATGAACGATAGGGGGATTGTAGCCCTTTCTATACATAGTCCCCAGTTTTAGGGGACAGAAAGTATTTGGACTGCAGGTTTACATAAATTAAATCATCATATTTCATATTTGGTTGCAGCCAATGGAGTGTTAAACTCTTTATAAATAATAAAGAATGTTTTCCCCCCCAGTAATTAATGTTACTGAGAAGATTTGTACCAGCTATTCAGGGGATTTAACCTTCTATGAGTCACTGTTCAACCGATAGGGCATTAGCACTATGTAGAACATTTATGGACGGCTAGTCCTACAAAAAGTTACATTAATATGAACATGTACTATTAACAGATAGAGTCGTCCTGTCTCTCGTAAAAATAATCCAAGGTCAACTGAAACTTTAAAAAATATGGTGTCTCCCTACCTTCAAAGCAGTCTGACTGTCAAAGAGTGTAATAAATATTTGAAAACTTTATGTCCAAAGTCATTGCAACGGTCTATCAATCAAAAATAGTCCTTTTGCCTTATTATAAATGTAATCCAAATGGGGATACTGTCAAGAGAAGATAATATTACATGACACATGCAGATTTATAAACTGATATATTTGGGCACATTATTCATGCAGAGAACCCCCAAAGGAGATGGGTGAGAGAGGATTAACCTAATTTTTTCGTTTTAAATCCAGTGTACTGGATTTGAGCACTGTCCAAATACTCACTGCCTGCAGTGTATCTGTAACCTATTAGCATGGTGGTATAATAACCCTTTAAGTAATTATTAATGTCAGATCTTTGCTCTAATTAACTAGCTTACTCAGTGTTATTGTTGAAATATGAATGTATTATTTATGCCCATTACAGGCATTAAGCTGAGCCAGAGACCTGTCAGTGTTGTTCTAGTTTCTCTGTCCCCAATGGAGGTCAGCAGTGGGTAATAGATTGCTCCATGTCACTTTATACTGACTGACCTTTAGGGATTGGATAGCTTGGTGTACAGATTGCAGACTTTGCGACAGTGCACAAGTCATATCACAAAGATTGTTTTGTTTCTGGCCGATGCTCATAACCACATAAGGAGAAAACACACATTCGTGCTTCACGGTTTCCTGGCTGCGTCTGTGCTGGATGGACCTTCTCTGTCCATATATACCGTCAACAAACTTTACCACCGGTCAACAGACGTCAACTGCGAGTGGAAAGTGTTTGCTTTCCACTCTCAGTCACCTCCCACAGCTGACTGATAAAAAACCAGCGTGTCTGAGCCAAGGTCATGACTGGAATGTTGATAAGGAAAGGCGGTCACAGCGAGCAGCATATCTGCATGTTGACAGAGTGTAACAAGCAGTGGGAACACAGTGGTCGTGTGCTCTGTCAAGTCAGGTGGTGTTTGACTTGCACATCTTGTTTGTTCAGTGTGGCTCTGAGTGCTTTTTATATCGAAAGGTTATTCTCACATATTCTAGGGCTTGAGCCCACCCAAACCTCTGTCCTTCTCTTCATCCTCCTGTCTCACTGTAAGTCTCTGTCTCTCCTCATTCGTCGCCATTCCCTGCAGGCTTGCTTCCTGTCATGCTTGCTAACTGCTTCTACTGCATCGGACGTTTTAGGTGTTTGCACACTATTGTGTGTGTGTGTTTACATTCCATCACTCTCCAGTCACCAGCGGGAATATGACTGGGTGGAAAATTGTTGTTATTCATGGTTTTGAGTGTTTAGCTGCTCCCCTGCTGGTACACAGTAACAACATAAGCATCTGTGTCACTCGGGTCAGGTTGTTTTTAGGGTGGTTCTGTGTAACTCTGAGAGAAAGGGCGTGGAGCCACGCTAAAAATGAATACACTAATGGCATTATACAGTGCTTAGAGGAAAAAACAAAAACATCAACCAATATGTTGGTTTGGTTTGGACCATTTTTCCAAGCGAACAAACTTGTTCAACCACTGAAGATTACCTGTCAATTAAAGGATAAAGTTGGCGATATTCTAAATGTTTCTTATTGTCACAAATCCCATAACAAGACCTAAACCAACAGTGTGTTAGTCTGTCCCTCAATACTTTCCGACTTCCCTACCCTGCTGTGGCCCTCTGCCATGGATGTGTTTTCAAAAGTTTCTGGACAACAATAGAGGTCTATGGCAACAAGAGGAACAAGCTGTATCAGTGGTGGGGACACAATAGATCAATTCATCGCTGGTTTTGGTCTTTTCATGGAATTCGTTGACAATAAGTTAAATGTACAATGCCACCAGACTTACTGTATCCTTTAAATGACCTGCACACTCTGCACATCTGTCAATAGTTGTTAACATCTTGGGACCATGTTGGATTGATGTGTTTTGTAGATCCAAAAATAAATCAAATCAGAATCAACACTGATCAGGGGACAGAGCTAAGTTTTACAATTCATAATAAACAATAATACAATATAATTTAATATATAATATAAGCTTTACGATTTGTAATGGCAAGAACAAATGGACTCTCTGATATAATAACATACAGATGTTATTATAATTGTTTGGCGTCAATACTTCATTTGTGTATGATTGTTTGATGTGCGAGATGAGAACAGTACACTGATAATGATGACAAAACATCTTAGCGACTGTTATGTCCAGACTTCAGGGACACTCTTCTCCCCGGGTTGAGGAGCCTGACCCTGAAGACTGGATAAATAACTGATGCTCTTTTTCCTCTGTACTCATTCAGAGCAGATTATACTGATGTATGTTTTTGCTACTGTGAGTCCGTCTGCAGACGCTTGAAGTAAACCTACAGAAAGACAAGTGATTGCCTTGAGTGTTTCTTTATTCCGAAGGAATTGCCACTACAGATTATAACTCCATTTGCTGAAGAAGACTATGAGATGCAGTTGAAAGTGCAGGCAAAAAAATCATAAGCTGACCTTGAGTTCAGCTTTTCTTTTCTTTTGATCAAATTGTAAGTTTGTAAAATAATGTTGCTTGGCATGCTTCAAGTAAAAATATCAAATACCTGCTGGACACAGTTTAAAATCTGTCTGATCATTTTGAAATGAATACTTGGGGGCTTTTCGTGGCTCCTTGTCAGACATAATAAGACATTTTCTGACATAATTTTGGCCCCTTGTAACATCTGATGACATTATTATTATTATTATTTTTAAATTCTTTTATTTTTGACATTTAACATACTAAATGATTGATTAACTAAATGTTTAAAAGAAGCCATAATTATGATGGTACACATATATGGTGGCCTGACATGAAAAACAACTCTTTTCCAAAGAGATAGCATGCTGCATATTTCATAAGCACATATTTACTTATTGTATGAAATGGTAATGAGAAATCCAGTCTGATAATCTACACATGCGAAGTTTAAAAGATGAAACACTAAACATGAATTACCCAAAAGGAATACATATATAATCACATGCAGTGCTACAGTATGTTCACAAGGGAGCCAAGCCGGACTGATGAGATGAAAACACTCACAGAGCCTCGGGGAGGGGGGGGGGCACTGGCTTCAACTTCTTGGATTCTAAGTATGAAACAGAAAAGGAGACTCTACATGTTTAGCTTGATGTCTCAGTGATGGTTTGAGCACAGTCTGCTCTGATCAGTTTAACAAGAATTTACATTGTGTCTGCAGACCCCCTATGTCTCCTCTCTATGCTCAGCACCACACCGTAAATCAATGTCAACCCTGAAATAACTTTGTCCTGTCAGTAAAGCTTTGTGCACTTGGCTGGGCGCATTATGTTCCTGGAGTCACGTCTGATCTCTGACTTTGATCACTGCCTGTCGGGCCAAAGTGAAATGTTTTTTTCTTTTCTTTTGGGGCCCCTCTGCACAGGCTTAGCTAAACTAATGCACATGAGTTCCTACAGTCCAGCGAGGGCTGTTCAGATTTCCAGGAAGTCAGTGTTACACTCATGTGGAAAGTATTGTTTGATTTGACTATTCAAATGATCTGACAACTCCCCTTGCTCTTTCGTTAGTTTCTGTCTGTCACTTATTTTTCTATGACTCACTCTGTTTGGAGTGATTGTTATTTGTGGTGTCTTAGCTGGGCGCATTGTGCGTAACCACCGTCTCCGTTTCTCACGGCAGCAGGTGTTATGTTGTTTTCCAGTTTCATTCCCTCATGGTGAATATCAGTTATTGTACTGTCTCTGTGCCACCTGTGCGCATGTTATGTAACCTACTGTGACGCGCTATTACTTCGCCTGGCTACAATCACTGCTGATCACTGGAAAGTCCGGGTGTGACGCCTCTTATAAATGCGCTTCAGTTACCACCAACTCTCTGAAGACGCTAATAATTTCACTCTAACTGCTTGTGGCTATTAGCGCTGATGTTTGTGAATTTGACCTTGTTTTTCAATGAGGCTCATTTGCATAGAAAGGGGCCAATTTTGCGCCAAATGTTGCATATTATTGGCATATTATATTTTATTATTGGTTGCTCATAAAGGCACCCAGGAAGCACGGATTTGGTGATTTGCAGGTCAAAAGATATCTTGACTTGGCTAAAACTTTGCTAAATCTAGTTGATTTTTTATTTTTTGATTTCTAGGTTACATATGACCCTTGTTTCAACAGCATATAGTCGTTTATGATACCACAGACAGCCCGGTTTTAACTTGGATGCCACCTGAAAATCACCAAATGAGTGCTTACTCAGCAGTTTTCACGACTGACAGAATGAAAGAAGTGACAAACTACAACAAAAACTACAAGGGTGTTAAATAAAATCTTGTCAAATCCTTAAAGGAGAAAGTGAGATGTGTGCCTGTGATATTTTTAAACACAAAGTTACCTTGTTAGCCTTTAATTTGTGTCTAGGCGTGACTTCTATTTCAGCAGGACAGAGTCATATTTTAAATATTTAGCCTTCTTGCGCAGCTGTAAGCGTCTGCTGTACAGTAAAACCATTTAAGCAGATTAGCAAATGGTTCCACAGACCTTTTACTGTGTATTCTGCAGTTATCCATCGACCCCTCATAGTGCAGATACAGGAAGAGTGACTGGAAGTAGGCCATCAACAATGCTACTGGAATCATAAGAGGCAGATAGTCTTACTTCCTGCCAGCTGATATGATCATTAACATAAAAATCTTTTGTTGGATCTACCACCTACCACTGGAGGGAGACAGAGGCCAGATCATAGATGTTAAGAAAGATGCTGACCATCCATCCAACAGCTTCCCTTAACCTCAGTTAGGTTTTGTTCTTCATTTACTTCATCATCCCTGTGATATGAAGATGAATCATCCACTGCTCATTTAAAAAAAAAATCCCCTTCTTTCTTTGTTCCGTCTTCTGAAGCACCCTACTGTGCTTGCCTCTTAGATGTCAGATTTCAGCCCTGTCTGCCTTGAAAAGTTTTTAGGCTTTAGTGGGGAATTTCCAGAGGGGGGGATTTGACATCGTTAGGGTTAGAGAAGAAAGAAAGCGTTGAAGAGGTGGGAGCAGCGAGAGCAGCCCATAGCCTGACCAACATCACAAAGTGGGTCTGAATAATACAAAAACACGGTGCTCCTTTCTCCCTGCCTTCATGTCATTATTAAAGGTTGTACGCTGAAGGTGGAAAACACCTAGATAATAACACTGAGGCCAGCTCAATCAATTTTATGGTCTGTTTAATGGAAAAGTGTCAGGTTGTTCTATTACTTTGTACAGTCAGTGTGTCTGATGTGGCATAATGGATGGAGATAAAACAGTGGAAGGTTACATCACCAATCCACATGTCTTATTAAATCTGGAGACACAAGGACTTAAAACAAATTTAAATCTCAGCGTCAAATCATCAGTCATCAGAGGGGATTTCTGCTCTCTTTTTTTGGTGATTGTTAATTTGATTGCTGCTCACAAGAAAAGCACATCAAAGAGCAAAGAAAAGTAGGAGAGGAGCAACCAAGTATGTACAGTCACATTTACAATTAAATAAAATCAGCAATGATACAGGTGCTTCCGTGCTTCAATGATAGATGGCTTGGTTTTGTTTACCTATTTGGATTCTTGGTTTTTGGTCTTGCATATATTTTCCAGTATTTGTTCTTATTCCCTCTAATGAGCGCTCACCTTCTCCTTTTCACAGAGCTGAGCAAGTGTCACATTTTCTTTTCTGGGATGGAAAATGTTGGATAGGAGACACTTACATGCTATATACTAAATATTAAATAAACAATGAAATATACTGCGACAGAGAGCTGTTTGCTCTAGAATCGTCCAAGGTCCTGGTCATCTTTTGGCAACAGGCAGAGGGGCACGTGATGCTGTGGTTGTCTTTCTTATCAATAGGGGGCAGTATGGTTACACAGGAGCTGTTTTCAAAATCCTCTGCAAAAAAGCTCTCTTGAGTACAAAGAGAGGAAAATATTATATAATAAAAAGTCATCTTGGAAGCAGAGCAGCAGTTGCCCAGGAATTTCTGGAAACTGAGTCTGGGTTGGAGTTTCTATCTCTGATTCTTGTATCACCTTTTGCCTTTGAAGCTCATAAAAACTGTAAAACCCTTTTCATTTTAGTATGGATATTGAGTTTTAATTTGTGCTGGCTGTCTCTCTCTTGGTATTTGATTCTGTAATTGGAGTGTAGACCTTGGATGTTTACCTTTAGAGTCTGATTGCAACCTTGTCCACATACTCCTCAAGCGCATCATTCATACATCTTCCTTGCTGTTAAATTTAAGAGCAAGGGGTCAATAATTTATTCAGTTAACCGTCTCATCACAAATGTCCAATGTCACATGCACTAATTTTTATAATTCCAGTGTAAAACAAACAAATATTTGGTTCCAGTTCCATTTCTGATTGGCTGAATCACGCTTTTTGTAAAATACCTCTTCTAATCACCAGTCTCATGCAAGTGCTTAAAATAAGGGAATAATAAAATTTCCATTTAAATCACTTCTCTGTTGTATAGCACCTTGGGTGAAAAATTTAATTTAGGCCTAATCAGTATTGAGTGTGGGTTTACTTCGGGCATTAAACAAATTAAGATTTATGGCATCAAATTGTTTGGCTAAAACCACCCACTGTATAATAATCATTATTGCACAGCTAATTGTCCACCGTTGTACACATCAGTATGGTCGTAATACCAGCGAAGGCTTTCTTTATTTTATCATGAGTTCACTGCCGATCAGGGAGGAAATTCTGCTCATTATGGGAATTATTAGCAGTTTTATAATTCACACAGAACAATGAAATCATGTGGTCAAAATGACCCGTTAATGTATGAAATCTACATTGTTGAGGCTCTAAAAAAAATTGCTGCATAATGTGCTTTCTCTTCATGAAACCAGCAGTACACCCATGTTGAAATATCAAAGTAGCTTATGATCTCATTTCACCAAGGTGAAAGAGGAGTTGCAGCCGGAGTCGACTGCACTCATTCATAGCCCTGGAAACATGAGACACGGCGTCTTGATTGGCTTCAGAGTTTTTGGGGCAGTTTCTGGAAGTAGAATCTCATGACATCTTAGCCACGCTAGCAGCAGAGCTCCAGAGATGGCAACGTCAGTTCATCACTTTGGTCTTGACTGAAATATCTCAACAACTTTTGCATGAATGCCATGTCATGAAATTTGGTAAAGATATCAATGGTGCCCAGAGGCTAAATCCTAATGACTCACACACTGGTGATGTGATACAGTGCTGGCTCATCGATGCTAATGTGATTCACTAATGTTTGTCTCAGCATGTGATGGTGCTAACCTCTTCTCAAGTGACTGCTTCCTTCACGGTAAGTGAGTTTGCGTTCTTCTCAAATCCCATTTTATGCATCTCTTATCGTTCCTTTGCTCCTCCCACTAACAACACAAAGGTCAATATGCGAGTAAGAATGAATCAACGCAACATGTATCTGTACTTTTTACTTCACTACATTTATTTGACAACTGGAGTTACTTTGCAGGTCCAGATTTTAGATACAAATCTTGTTTTCTTTAAAAAAATTTTAAATTAAACTGCTTGTTTCTTACCTCAGTGTGTATAGTTTAGAACAGTGGGCCCTACTGCAACTCTTTTGGCTAGTTACCCCTTAAAGAAAAGCAGTGTCCACTTGTGACTCCTCTTGTTATGGCCTTTGTGAGCAGTTGAACTAAAGGGTGATTTTTCCTCCTCAGATTGTTTTATTAAGGATTAATGGTTTTTAAAGGCCTGAAGATGTGAAAGTATCCAGTATTTCACAAGAATTTCACAAGAAAAAAGCAATACATTTAGAGATTTATTTCTTCCTGGGGCCACATATGCCAACAATATACATTCATTGCACTGTAAAGCGCTCACACCAAAGTGCACATGATATGCTATCCTGTTACAAGATTTTACTCTAGGTGGGTGTCTGAAGGAACATTCAGTACTCAAACTACGTAATGCACAAACATCCTCCTACATGCATTTTAAAGAATAGATCGAACAGAATCTCGAAGTTGCTACATTTTAATAACCATGACAACCCGTTGGTCACGTCATTACTTCTTGGAACAAAAGTCACAGGGGGAGTTGCATCGAAGAGAGCGGCCATCGTGTAGGTGGAGGTGGAGGAGGAGAAGAAGAAGGAGGAGGAGGAGGAGGAGGAAACACAAGACAAACCAGCCATCACCTTTCTGAGGGAGCAAAACACATGAAAGACAAAGAATGAAAATTCAGGCTTTTCTCCTCAGAGGCATTAAAGCTGTGAGAGACATATGAACGGCTGGTTTGTTAGGCTAACTTTATAATTAGACTTTGGGCTGCCACCATCATTTCTCATCTCTGTGGAAAGGAGAGCACCAGTCCTCATCACAACAACCTCCCTGGAAGGTGCTCATTAATGAAGTGACGGACACACACACACACACACACACACACACACACAGAAAAACACTCACATTTACACTCAGGAGCCCTTTCTACTTTATTTACTTCAACAGCTCAAATAATTGTTTTTCCTCCCATTTTAAAAAATGATGACAGGTTTTTAACAGCTGTGAGATAACGCCTGCCCCAGCAATCTGAGCATGACGGGACACACACACACACACACACACACACACAAACATGCTGTAAAGAGGAAAGCTTGACATCTTAATTATCATGTTGACGTCAGTTTTAAGGATGCTTTCATCCATTTGATTTTCTCTCTTCATCATCTTCAAATTCTCTGAATAACAGAGCATAGTCAGTGTAAAGGATGCCATACAAGCACCAATCAGGTTTTATATTTTTATACCAATCAAGTTTATTTTTAAGTATAGAAACACAGCATTGTTTATTCACTGGAGAGGGTTATTTCCAGGCTGGTTGGTAATGGGTTATAAGGCCAGCTTCCTCTGCTCCTCTGGGCTCTCCTCTCTCCACCTCCAACCAGCCAGTAAGCACACTGTTGTCTACCTTTCTGTAAAATATTGTTAAAAGTATCATGCGGTTACATATTGCTGCCCTGGGATCAGCTGGGATGGGTAGACTTTATTTCAGCTATCCTTACTCCTCTTTTAGGAGTCTAGGTAAGCTCTTTTTTGAGTAGGTAATTATTGATTGGTTTGATTTAGTTATCATTTTGTTTCTTGTTTTGCTGGAGCCCACCCTGAAGCCCAAATGTCCCAAAAGTTCTGAGTATTAAATACTTTAAGGGCTGAAATATCTTGTTGCTGCTGCTATGCAAAACAAAAAAAGAAAATAACAATTATAATAAAAGTAACATAAAGGTAGATAAATAACTATTGAAAATCACCACCGCCAGTAACTGAGGAAGAAGACTGAAACGTTTCATTGAGTACCTTAGCACAATGGTTTTGTAGACATTTACTTGACATTTACCAGTGTGCAGGACATTGTTCTGTCAAATAGATACATAAACATATTGTCTGCATACATCCAGAAGCTACTAGACACAATGTCGATAAATCATTTATATATAAACTAAAGAGAAGTCAACAGAAGACAGAACCCTGTGAGATATAAGATGATTTCTCTGATAATAATAACACACTGCACACAGCTGCAAATATAAGACTTAAGTCATTATAGAGTGGTGACATTTGGAAAGTTTAGAAATGACAGGCATGAAACCAAGCTGGTGGTAAGCCTATCTAGTACTGCAAGAAGTAGATTTGTTTGTCATAATGCAAACAAAAAATGGCTCTTATCTTTTCTTAAAACTATATATATAAAGCATTAGATTGTTGTTGGCTAATTCCCCAACAGATATCCACTATCCACTATCTCCTATATCCACTATCTGAGACCAGCTGACTCTCCTTTTAATTATACTGTATTTGATACATGTATTTATACATGTCATGTTATTAATTTGTTTTCAAACTGCTGGGCTGTTTCTTCTTTCCTTTCCTATTATTTAGATGTAATGAGATGATATTTGCTTTTACTTTACTCAGTGCAGTTTAAATTGCAATTCAAATACAATTCCATTGATTTATAAGCTTTAAAATCAACTAATTTAGCCATGGTGGGGATGTATGTCATATTCCAAGTTTAATCTAAAACACTGAATTAAAGTACAGCATATTAGAAGCATGCATAATGTGGATATACTTGCACATTTTCTCATACCTGTCAGTATAACTGCTAATATAATATTGTACCGTGACATCTGAATATTACCTGGCTATTTTTATGATTGAGCGCCTCATGTTCGGAGTAAAAGTATTATTAGCATTCCTCACGGAAACCAAGTGGCATTGAGAGCTTCAACCTTGGTTTTGAACCTTAAGGTTAAAAAAAAACAAACAGGTATACTGTACTAACAAGGACTTGCATGCAGGACTTGTATCACAATATTTTTACATTTGGGTATTACTACTCCTACTTGAGTAAAGGATCCAAGTACTTCATCCACCACAGTCGATGCACTATTGTGTTGGATGGTTTTCTGTGAAAATATTGCTTTTGTACACTTAAAAACTAAATATTGTTTAGTAATTTCCCCCCACATTGCAGGTCATTTGCGAAAATAGAATGGGAAATATTCTGCATACGCTCTCTTTAAATGAAACCATTTGGCATACAGCGTCCCATAAATGCACACATGAACATAAAACAGCTATTTAGGACTGTGTGAATAAAGATCAATCAATAATTTCACACGCGCAAATGATTGTAAGCTATCACACCAGCTTCTAGCACTTCATTAACATGCTTTCCATGTTGTTTTATTAAAATCCAAGCACATTAAAAATGTTATTGATTTTGCTGAATCTATATCATCATTTTACTGTCCCATCAGATCAGCTCCAGTTTCCAATTATTGAACAGATTTCCAGCCCATAGTCCAGCTCATGGTCCAATGGTGTGATTGTCTAAACTAAACCATCCAATCCAAAAAGACTATAATGCCTTCATTATAAACATTTATAACTTTTACAAAAAGGCATTCAATTGTGCCAGATATGAAAGTGGAGAATTTACATATCATGTGTTTATGAGACGTTCATGGCGGTTTACACTTTTTGCCCAACTTTCAAAAGAAATTACAGTAGAGCTCTTTGGAAAGTCTCTAAAGTTTATGAACAAACTACTTTAAAAGAGTACTCCAGTGATTTAGTATTGCACTTCAACAGTGTTGGGTAACTTGCAAGAGACCGATTCAAAAAATCAAAAACGCTGCAGCAGGGGCTGAGATATCCTAATTTTTTTTTTTATCCCTAATGTGGGCAAATCTTTAAAAAAAGGGGATTCTATAAACTTCCCATAATGCACTGTCAGCGGCGACAGCGTCTTTCGTTAGACCTTACCTAACTGGTAAACTCCCACGTCTTTCACAATCCACACCCACTGTTAAAAAATCTCCAAGCTCAAACCGAGATTATTCAAATGACATCACTTGAGTAATTTTCTGAGAGTTGTGTAATACTCCCTGTGTCTAGTCAATTGACGTGACATGTTAAATAAGTGGATTACCCCTTTAAGTGTGATGTCTCCTCACTGCAGCCTCTCTTGCTCTTCTCTCCGCTGAGCAGCATTTTACCTGTTGTAATGTCTTTTAAGATGGTGGACCTCAATCGATGTCTGTGTCATGTGATGGACTACAAAGGAACAAGTAGGTGAGGATGCATAAATAGAGAAGAACACTTGTTGCCAGAGAGAGAAAGCGGAGTGTGAGCAGAGCTAACAGGGAGGTAATGGGACATGTGTTTAATGTGGTCACATGGGTTGGGGAATTACCTTTGGTAATTGGGAAACAGGAAAGGCAGCAGACAGATTGTATTACCTGAAGGACTTACACACATACTAGATACACACAGCCACACACACACACACACACACACAGATATAAGACAACTCAGACTAGAACTAGTAGCTCGGGCAGTTTTGTCTATGTGTTTGTGTGAGAGCTGTTAAACCTAAAACCATAAAAAATGGTGAATGGATTGTACTGTCTGTCTTAGGTCTTTGTGGAACAGAGGATGTTTTGAGGTCCAGGTCCTAAAATATATGCATGGGCAAGTTTTTCCAAATCCTGCTGAGACATAAGTCCTTTAATCCTGGATATATTCTTAAGGTGGTAGTAGGCTGACTTTGTAATTGTTTTAATGTGGATGTTGAAATTCAGGTCTGAGTCCATGACTACACCAAGATTTCTGGCTTGGTTTGTGGTTTTTATCATTACTGATTGAAGCTGAGCACTGACTTTTAATTGTTCCTCCTTGGCTCCAAAAAAACAATTACTTCAGTTTTATCTTAGTTCAATTGAAGAAAATTCTGGCACATCCAATCGTTGATTTGTTCAATACACTTACTCAGCGCTTGTATGGATTATAGTCCCCTGGTGGCTTGATGACTGCAGTTTTCAGGGCGTGTGGGAAGACACCTGAGAGTGAGAGAAAGTGTTGACAATTTGTAGAAGATCTGAGGCCATGCAACTAGAAACATTTTTGAAAAAGCCTGCTGGCAGAATATCAAGGCAGCAGGAAGAGGATTTCAGATGTTGTATAATGTCCTCCAAGTATATACTGTATATGGTTAATAGGATCAAATTGTGTCATGCTATTTGAATTGATTTTAAGTAGACACAGGGACAACACATATCCTGTACCAGATATGGAGGCACTGACTGCCTGTCTAATTTTCTGAATTTCAGTGAAGAAGGAGGCAAATTCATTGCAGGCCCTGGCAGATAGACGTTCAGAGGCTACTGGCACCGGAGGGTTTGTTAGCCTGTCGACAGTAGCAAACAAGGCATATGCATTATTATTGTTTTTGGAGATGATGTCAGAGAAGAAGGATCGCCTTGCTCAGTTCTAAATTATAAATGCGAAGTCTCTCTTTATAGATGTCACAATGAACCTGGAGATTTCGCCACCTGCGTTCAGCTTTACGACACTCTCTTTTTTCTGTTCTTACCAGCGTGGCATTTCTCCATGGAGATATTTTCTTACCAGAGACAGCCTTCACCTTAGTGGGTGCAATGGCATCAATAACATTTGTAATTTTAGTATTGAAGTTATCTACATGCTCATTGACTGAGACCCAAGAGAGGGCGGGTGTGGAACATTATTGTGATAGCACTCTCAAAGAAAACACAGGAATGATCAGAGAGAGCAACATCAGTCAACACAACCTTAGAAATGTTCAGACCCTTGGAGATGATTAAGTCCAGAGTGTGCCCCTTGTTGTGTGTGGGCTTCGTCACATGCTGAGTCAGTCCATAGTCATCAAGAACTAACACAGTTCTTTAGTCCCTCTGTCCTGGAGGTTGTCAACATGGATGTTAAAATCACCAACGATGACTACAAAGTCAATACAGATTATAGACAGCAGTTCAGTAACGCCATCAAAAAAGTTTGCACAGTATTTAGGTGGCCTGTAGATATTTAGAAATATAGCTCGAGATAAGGAATTCAACTGAAGAACCAATTATACAAAAGAAGCAAAATTTCCACAAGGCATCTTCCCATCCCAGGAGGGAATCATTAAATAAAATGGCAACTCCACCTCCTTTCTTATGCACTCTAGCTTCGGTAGACTCGATAAGAACAGCTGCACTGTTACCTTGGTCTGAGCAAGTTTCAGAACATGAAATTACGATTGTGCTCAGGTTGTGGCTGACAAGGAATGAATGCTAAATTTGATATTTTTTTCTCCATTTTTTTCTATTACCTATCAAGACAGGAATTGAGAAAACTGCTGGCACACAGGGCTTGTCCTGGGAAGAGTCATGAGTGCCATTAGCCTTGCAGCTTCGACCCGGCAGATATCAGTTAGAGGGTGTAACGAAAGATGCTATTGAGCTGATCCTCTGCTGCTTTGATTTTGACTATTTAAAAAAGATTCAAAAAAGATTTTAAAAACATGTTTTGACATTATTTTTGACTAAAAGGGATGACTAAATGTGATTTCAGTTGGACTTTAAGTCTTTTCATAAAGTAGACTGATGAGGTAAATTCAGGACACAACTATTCCTTACTGATTTTATATATAAAATCTGTAGCAATTGCAAAGCAGGAGATGTAGGAAAAGATAAACAACTATAATGAAAAAGTGCTGTGAAGCTTGGACTGAAGAGGGACTTTATGCTTTAAGAGAACAAGACAAGGCAAATTTATTAGTATAGTACTTTTCAGCAACAAGGCAATTCAAAGTGCTTTACATAAGACAAAAACAGAAATCTAGAAAATTGGAAACAAGGCCACCATAGTGCAGCGTATACAGGTCATCCACACACAGCCTGTGCATAATGTGTACATTAGAATTAAAAGACTCCAGCATTACTGTTTAATGGCTCTGAACCAAATTAAACATTTAAAAGGCTCCACCATCAAAGTGATGTAAAGGGAAATAAATATTAATGAATGAATCAACACTTGGTTCAAAGGGTTGGAAGCTGGGAAAATTAAAAGGGAGCAAGGGTCTGCATAAGTAAGGATGCTCAGCGGGGAGAACGCAGTACTGAAGGGGGTTGTTTCCCCTGAGACCACACATATAACCAAATGCATGAATTCATGTTACTGTGAGGCATGTAGATTTAAAGCACATCTGTTACTGTGCACCAAACTGCATAAACTGTATATGTTCACATTCTGTTGCGATGATTCTGTTGTGAGGCATGAAGTCATTAATACATAGTCAAGTCAGCCTTTCTCTTGCACAAATACTCTACATTAGCAAACCATACATTCATATGTACAGGCTTGCTGCAGGCAAGGGAAGTCCTACTAATTTGGTCATTTGTAGTGACCCTGTTGCCTATACTGTGGTACATTCCAGCTAAATACGCAGCTGACCAGGACCCACTAGAGATATTATATTTAGGGGGCAACACCAGCGTTACTGTTTTTCTCGAAGATTCTCCTCTCCAACATTCATGGCAGCTTTAAGGATGCCATAGCATGGACAGCTCATCGCTATGAATGACAAGTGTGGGGGCGTGAGGTGATAACTTATGATTCATTTTCCTGACTCAAGGCGAAAAGTTACATTTTTTGTGTGCAAAAGGCTTCCATTTTTCAGGCAGGCAAAAATATTCTTCTATTAGTCAGAAAAGAGTTAGGTTTACAGTGACAGGGTGTCAAAAAGTCTCGTTTTGACCTGAACATTGTTGTCATTGTTTTAAACTGTCTAGGTTAGCTAATATAAACCCCCGTTAACTCCTTTCTATCATTTCAATCAGTTCTACGCTAGGTTTTATAAAGAAAAGGGGACTAAATGAACACATGAGCAGCTTTTATCCTGTCCATTTATCAGGAAGTTGGCATTGCTTTATTATATCAACAAACCAGATCTAGAATTGTTGATTCAACATCTCACTCAAACCCAATTACATGCTCTGAAGACATGTGTTTGATGTGTGACAAATATCATCACTGCTGGTGGGAGATCTGAAGTGTTAACACAGGTCGACTGACCAAATTCACCACATAGATGCTTACATTTTGGCATTGATACTGGCAGCTACATGTTAACATGTTAAGTTAAAGGATTGTTGTAAATTGTTGAAAGCAGAGCTCATCATGATGCATCGGGACAAATGAAGACATTGATTATCAAACAGAGTGTGTGTTGTCAGTGCACATTCAGTTATGCTCCACATCAAAACATCCTCCTGTACATCTCTTAAGTATCTTATTTGATTTAAACTTGCAAATCCCTTTTGGCACATGTTTAATTCATCCTTTGCCTCAAAGTTTCAGGTTCACATGAGTTAAAGATATGCAAATGAACTCACAGTGACTTCCCTGCCCATTAATTCACAATGCCCTCCTGCTGGATTTGTCCTCACACTAACCCCATGTGAGGTGAGCAGGAAAATAATCATCCCAGGTAGCATTCTCCAATGACCCGCTATCTGCTTCCATCTTAGCTTGAACAGGAAGACCCCCCGTTTCTCAATTCTGGTAGACATGTGAAAAAGGTCTGTCTCCTTAGGCATAGATACTTCATCCATAAAATAATTTATGCTTTTTGGAGTTGATTATGTAAGAACATTGTGAAGATTTTTGGAATAAATTTCAGGAATTAAGATTCATTTCCTGCCCTCTGATATGTATGTGTGTCACAATAAGATGAGGTTTTGAGCATTTGCTGATTAATTCATTTGAATGGAATATTTTTATTTTGAGTTGTTTGAATTTATTATCTCAAGAGAAACAGGCACCCTCACACTGAATAGATGCAATGTACTTAATACATTGTTTTTTGGGGGTATCTTTTCAGTCTTCTTTTTGGTATAACACAGAATCTCGTCTTCTTCTTTTTTGCCTTTTTGCCTCCGCACCTGATATCATGTTGGGATGCACATACACTACCTTGAAACACAGATTTATTCAATAAAATAAGCACCATTTATTCCGGAGATCAGAGTCCTGCGTGTGGTTAGGTTCAAACAACAGAAACACTTTGGTTACGGTACGGGAAAGATTGGGGTTTTGATTAAAATGGCTATATTCAAAATGTATATATTAACAATACATCATTGGCACAGCAGGCAGCTGTTTTCAGCAAAAAATCTCTAAAAAACAATTGTACACTACCTGCTCAGCACCAAACAGCAGACAGACACAGTTAGCGACTAGCTGGTGAACATAGTGGGGCATTGAGTCGCTAAAGCACCAGATATTTCCTCCAGGAGTAGTGGAGACCAAAACAGAGCTAAAAGAAAAATGAATATTGGACTTGCATTTGTTGGTGAACAGAAACAAAACTTCAAATTAATGCTAATGTTGCTACGTGTCTGCTGGATGTGTAAATAGGCAACTGTTTGTTAACGAGTTCACCATATCAACTTAAAAGGTGAGAATGTTAGTGGCTAGAAAATCAGTTATTGCAGGTTTAAATGTTAAAGTAAACATATCCTGTCTACAAGTCAATGTTAACTTTTTCTTTTAACCAAGCATATTTAACCAAGACCATGAAACTTAATCATGCTTTAGTTGCTACAAGTTGATATTGTGTAGAAAGAGCAGATATTGTGGGGAAACCAATGAAACACATTGTCAGTGAACATTTTGCGGATAAATTCACTGTAAACATTTTGCGACTTGGCAGATATGTTCATTAAAATTGTTTCCACATTATGTTAATGAGTAATTTGAGTACTTTTCTCTTGAAAAGTCTTTACTATTGCAAATTAGCATTATATAAACATAATTTCTAGGAGACAGGATTGGAATTATGTCGTATTATGGTACTTTGGAAATTGTGGCATTTCACTTTAAAACAACATTTAGGATGTATTCTGTTGTAGGAAAACACATGCAAGGTCAATGTTCACACTGTAATAGCAACATTAAAAGCAAGAAATGGGACATTACACGAGCCCAATGTAGTGTAACCTCCAGAGGAAAAAAACACATGACCAGTGAACATAATGTCATCTTCACGAGGCAGAATACATTATTCAACAACACTGGCTAAACTGCAACTCCGTGGAACCTCATCCATCCTATGTAAACTTGTTTGCTGATTTATTCACTTGGTGCCGGCCTGTTAGCTGTCGACACATCTGCAATCGTCCGGCTTGTGTAGAGGTTGTAGGAGGAAAAATGAGAGGTTTCATCATGAACCTTATGACCGAGCATTTGCTTTTGCTTTTAGAGCGACAAGCCTTGTGTGTGGACTTCAGGTTGAGGTTAAAAGCTGTTTCATTTACCACATCTTAATATTTAATGACCTCGGGAACATGATTAAAGCCTTGGTTGTTTTTTTTCTGTTTAGTCACTTAGTCATCTAAGAGGACCTTTTTTACAGTGTATTTGAGAATTTGGACAAGATGTTTCACAAGATACAAGTTGTAGCCCACACTAATAAGATGGCTTTGGATATAGGGGTTTTTAAAACAAGTTATTACAGCACAGATTACCAATATTACATTTGGTGTGATAAAATAAATTAGGTTTCTTAATTATAGGCACATTCACCATGTCTGGCTGCTTGGCATAATCATTCTCAAGATCAGTGTCTCTCTTCATCTCATTTTTATTCTCTCTCTGTCCTTCTGTCTTCTTCCCCAAGCTTGCTGTTGTCATTGCTTAGGATTAGAAAAATATCTGCCAACTACCCAGCAAGCGAGCTCCAGCAAGCGAGCTCCAGCCAGCTCCCGATGTGCCTGTGTTTTAAATAGTCCATGATTTAAACTACTCCCTCCCTCTTTCTCCATGGCCCTGAGAAGTAGCTGTAGAGATGCTGTGTTATACCAAAAAGCAACTGGGGAGTATTTGCATTGAAGGAATTCTTTGCTGCCATTTAATGAAGCCTTATATCATCACTGCGTTTCAAAAAGTAACACGCTCATCCTAATTTGAGAATAGAATCTCAAGTAGAGGCTGTATAACTTATTTTCAGCCGATGCATTCATGTAATTGTATTGTCTGAATTGGAAATAAATACCATTTATACACTTTCAGTCAGTATTTCACCGGCGTATTTCTGTTTGTCTGCTGTTGGAGAAGCATTTGTCATTGTATTCATGAGTGTTTGCCATCACTGCAATTTTTAAAATTACCTGATAGAACAATTGAAAGCAGAAAAATATGTAGAAATCACTCACCTGGGATGAATGCTCAATGAGAAAAAAAAAGCAACAATAATATTGTTTGTTTGAAATCATTACCTGCCACCACCAGAACCATCATTAAAGTCAATGTAAGAGGAGAATAAAGAGGCAATGAAGGTCTGCCACTTGTCAGAATATTACAGAACAGATGAGCACAATCAATGAATAATGTGAAAAGAAGAAACGTCTGAAGCATGAACAGACTGCTCATGCGGGTGGATACGTGTTGTGTAGGTGTGAAGCTGTAACTGCTGTATAGAGGGCAGAACGAAACTGTGGCACTGCTTCATTCACCTTGGTCCAATGTCAGTGTTTTCTGGTTTGAATCCTGCACCTTGTGAAAAAGTGACTGCTCTCCCCACTCTCTTATTACTATTAAGTTGCCTTGAGCAAGACACTAAAGACCTGCTCAGTAGGGAAAAAAAGTATGCTATATGGCCGAGAGTCCAAAATTAATGAAGCTTGAGGAAAAAATGTCCTTGAAACATAATGAATGTCTGTGAATTTAAAAACCAGGGGACAAAAATGTCCCAAAAGTTTAAGGGCAGCCTTTATTACTGTACCCTGATTTATGGAAGTTGTAAGCTGCCAGTCAATGAAGCCATGATGTCATCTGATGCATGATGGTGCATGCTGCCTGTTGCCGTTGCTCCGTCTTGTCGTCTTACTTTTTCCAACTTTTAGCTTCCTTTTTTCTTCAAAACTTGAGTAAACTTTTGTGTAACAGGAGATCACACTGAAGCCGAGCGGCATGGCACCCAGGACAACCGATGTCCCCACTAAGATCTGGAGGAGGACACACCGAGGATCCAGAGGTGGAATGAAGCGGCGAGGGAAGAGAGTGGGGTCCAGACAAAAGAGACTTAAGAACAAGAGATTTAAGCCATGTCTGCCTTCTCTCATCATGGGCAACGTGAGATCACTGGCGAATAAAATGGACGTAGCTGTAGCCGGACATTGAACTATTAGCTGTGGGACTCCGGCCATATTATCTGCCACATGAATTCTCACATGCCATTGTTGTGGCTGTTTACATCCCCCCCTCTGCTAACCCGGCATCGGCGTGCAACACCATTCCCACTGCCATAGCACAACTCCAGACTCAACACCCAAGTGCACTCATATTAATCTCGGGTGACTTCAACCATGTCAGTGTTTCAACAACACTGACTAATTTCACCCAGTATGTGAGTTGTCCTACTAGATAGGAGAGGACACTGGACCTGCTGTATGCTAATGTTAAGGACACATACAGCTGCCCCCCCCGGGTAGGTCAGACCACAACCTGGTTCACCTCAAACCCTGCTATGTGCCTCTGGTTAAAAGGCAGCCTGCGACCACAAGGACAGTGAGGAGATGGTCAGAGGAGGCCTATGAGACACTTCAGGAATGTTTTGAAGTGACATACTGGGATGCCTTCTGTGAGCCTCATGGAGAGGACATTGACGGGCTCACTGAGTGTATCACTGGCTACATTAACTTCTGTATGGACTGCAATGTCCCAACTAAGATGGTCCATTGTTATCCAAATAACAAACCGTGGGTAACAAAGGACATCAAAGACATCCAGAATGCCCAGAAGAGGGCCTTTGGTAATAGGGAGGAGGTGAGGGCAAGCCAGGCTGACCTGAAGGTGAAGATCATGGAGGCCAAGAAGAAGTACAGGAGAACAACATGAGAGAGGTCTGGAGCGGTATGAAGAGCATCACTGGCTTCAGACCGACAGGCAGCAGAGGAGTTGAAGGCAGCTTGGACAGGGCCAACAAACTTAATCTGTTCTTTAACAGATTCGACAGACCGGCTCCTGCTCATCCCCCTCACTAACTCAGCTGCTGTCTGCCCTCAGACTCCTCTGAGTCCACTGCTCCGCCCTTCTCCATCTTCCTTGGAGAGTCCTACTCCCCCCTCAACTGGCTCTCAGGCTAACGGCCCTCTCCAGACTGACGACTCCCCCCCTCTCCTGCCTGTAACCTCTACTGTGTGCCTGACTGCTGACCAGGTGAGAGGACAGCTGATGCAACTCCACTCAAACAAGGCTGCAGGCCCAATGGCGTTTGCCCAAGTGTGCATTGATGTGATAGTGAGCAGCTATAATGAAAGAGTTTCCCCTCGGGGATCAATAAAGTATTTCTGATTCTGATTCCCATAAAGCATAGTTAGTAACTGCAAAATAGTAGTAGCTATGCATCTATCCATCCACTCAATATCTATGCCTGCTTATATTATTGGTGATGCGCATAGCAATTTGTTTTCACTTTGCAATATTTAATGTAATTTCAAGTTGGAGTTTTGATAGCATCCAACTTTTATTATATAAACCAAATTATGCTTGTAACATACATTTTGAGGTACAGATTTAATTCCCCAGACAGAACAGATCCCAGATTGATCCCATCTTGTCACTGGTTACTTAACATGTAAGATCTTTCCTTGGTCGAGTGTAGTGATGCTTATAGCTTAGTTTGGTTGCACTATATGTTCAAATCAATCAGAATAATGAGTCATATTACCCCGGTACAGTGCATTGTCAGGTTAGATCTGTGGTTCTCTCTGTAAAAAAGGGTCAGTAAAAGTCTGAGGTATTCAGAATCAGAATCAGAAATACAACTTGTGAGATGATTAACAAGTTAGACAAGAGATTAAGATAATAACTTTATTCATCCCAAAGGAATATATATATAGCATGTCTAGACCATACCCATTATAATATTATTTACAGAGACCCAACAATTCCCACCATGAGCAAGCACTTTGCGACAGTGGCAAGGAAAAACTTTCTTTTAAGAGGCAGAAACCTCTAGCAGAACCAGACTCAGAATGGGCGGCTATCTGCCGCTGCCGGTTAGCATGCTAACATTTGCTAATTAGCACTAACAGACAGACTGATATTGCCATCTCTAGAGCTGCTAGCATGGCATATATATATATGTAGAATAATGATGGTGCAATGCTGTAATAAATGACAAGCAATAAAAAAGTACAGAAAGGTGCATTAGTGTTACTATGTTGCAGCTTATAATTTAGCCAAAGTGCAGGAGCAGGACCACACTGCAAACACTCTTCCTGTCACACTTTTATAAATGCCTGAATGCCTGTTTGTTCTCATTTTCCGTGCTCCACGCTCCCTCCCCCTTTTCTCTCTCTCTCCTCTCTCATATCCTGCAGAGACACCCCTGGGGGTCTCCCAAGCCTGGAAGCTGTGGTGGATCATCCCCGAAGCCTTCCCCACATCACAGACCATCATCCTGCTCCATCATTCCCATCCACTTCTCACATGTTTCATATTCAATAAACTGTTATATCGACGCCTCAGTTGATGTCGTTGTCCTGTACTGTAACAGCACTGGACTGAGCTGGAGGTACAAGATGACAGTCCATGATAATAACCCTTGTCATTGTACAGAGTCTGTGTCAGTGTCCAGCTGTGAGAGAGGACTTGATGGCTACTGTGAGGAAGGTTCTCCTGTGGTGTTCAGTGGTGCAGACTGATACCTGGTGGTATCAGTCTGGTTCTAAAGGTGCTCCTGTGTTCATCCAGAAAGGCTCAAGGGGGGTGAGAGGTATTCCACGTGGACTCCCAGGTATTTATAATCCTTAACCACCTGAACGTCCTGTACCAGGAGGTACGGCGACAAGGTAGTCTTCTTTCTGCCGATGTTCACCACTAACCTAATTCTTCTCAGTGATGTTGAGCTGCAGGTGGTTCAGCCCACACAACTCGACAAACCTGTCCACAACACCTCTGTATTTAGCCTCTTGGTCCCTGCTGATACACCCCACAATAGCAGTCATCCGAAAACTGAGTGTTATGTCTGTTGTCCGAGGTGTAGAGGGTGAACAGGACTTGAATGGCAGGAAAGTCCCCTGAGGAGCTCCGGTGCTGCCCACTACAGTGTCTGACGTACATGTCTGCAGCCTGACATACTGTGGCTGACCACTCAGGTAGTCTGTGAGGAATCCATCAGCATGTCCAAAACGAAAAAAACCCTGTTTCTGCTACACAATATTCTGCTTACTTTGTGGTCTTTTAAGTGTTTTTTACCAGCAAAATATTTGAATTTTTCCTCTAAAAATGATTATAATGACACAATCTGAGAAGGAAATATTATTTTTCAGTTTAACAACTCACCGCTCACAGAAATATGCATCTTGTGATGAGGTGTTGTGAGTAGGCATTGTTTAACTATAAATGGCCACCTGCCAAAAAGGTTGGGAACCAGTGGGTTAGATGTTAAACCATGTTATGTGGCTTCCCTATAATATCTTCCTACTTTAATTTAGGAATGTTTACCATTCTGTAGGTTAATTAATTAAATCTGGATTATCAAATTTGGATTATTTTGATTATCGCATCTTCAATTTATCATGCAGCATCAGAGCAAACATTCTGTGTTCTGCCTGCTGGTTGGCACACAGTTTAACACAGTGTGAGTTTTCCACCCATTCCTTTTTTCTTCCCCAACAACAGAGCTTGCTAAATCTGATATCCGGATATTCTCCTAAGATAAAAATCTTTGCCTGTAGGGTAGTTTCTGTCTTTTGTTTTTGTATTTATACTTTCATATTTTAAAGTAACAGTAAAAATAGATGACACTGACACAGTTAACACTCCTACATACTACCTATGTATTCACTGTTCACGTTTGTTATATCACAGCTCACTTGTGCTTTGTAGCTTCTAAAACTGCGCCTTTTCCCTAAATCAATGCAATATAGTCCCATATGTGAAATAAATGTGGAACTTGGTGTAATTGCTTGAGGAGCACAGTCACTTCACAAATGAAAAATATGCTAATTACTGCAAACACAGCATAAATGTAATTTCTTTCTAAATGAAAATGACTGGTAGTCATGAGCATGTGCACACCCACGCAAGGTCTACTCCAGAAGATAGAAAATATATATGCACACACATATACGGTAAACAAGTACACAGAATAACAATTCCCTCTCTGCCCCCTTTCACCTTTGTCTTTTCCATTGATCACACCAATACTGTGCTATGTAAGTGCCTAGCGGGAAATTCTGCTCTCTCTGCCCTTTGGAAAACTTGTGTAAAACATTCTTTTAAGTTTACATGTAGGACGTTTCCCAGTATCTAATATCTCCAATTCATGTTATCCATTCTGTATGGGTGGCAACCCTTGAGCTGTATTTGCAGTTTGTGCATTTGTTCACACATGCTTTACATGCATGTTTACACATGCTTACTGAGTAGAGAGTCTGTCCTTCAACAGCAGGCCTGGGATCAAGCTTTGTTATAGCAGCATCCACCCTGCTGATGTACATTTGGGAATGAATCATAGCCTGTATACAAATGAATCCTTATCAGCTGCAGGGGGGCTGCATTTTGTAACCGAACCTACAATGTAGCCTTGCTATGGAAGCAACAAATAGCACGGAAAAAAAGATAGGTAATCAATAGAGTATCACACACGCACACCCCCCTTAAATGATTGAAGAGTGTATTTATGATATGGAGTTCTTCACAGTAACAGGCAAGGTTTCACATGTTGAATCCTTGCTAGGGGTGCAACAAAGACAGCAGCAGTGCCAGTGGTATTATCTAGGATGAATAAATCAGTTGATATGGGAGAGAACAGACTTTCCAGTAAAAGTACTTAGAAAGAACCGTACCATTTCAATGATCTCATGCTCTGCAAAAAAAAAAAGAAAGCTGCCAACTGTCTTCCATTAATTTTATCTGACTGTTTTGTCTCTTGATAGTGTGCTTTATTCAATTTAATTCTCATAAAGCAGCCACATAAAAAGATTTCTCCTAACGTCTCTGGGTAATGTAATAACCTATATTTCATAAATTGCACCCACCTGACACGATTGATCTTTCATTACCTTCAGATGTATTGGTTAAAACAATGTATGTGTATAAATATCTTCAAAAGTTCAAAAAACATCTTTAAACAATAAAGTGTATGATTGTGTGTGATGATTTTTATGACTTTAGGCCAGACTTAGGTGGTGTTGAAAATAGCCCTTAGTTGTAAACATGATGCCTAACTAAATCTGAACATGTTGGACGAGGTATTAACTTGTGCATTCAATCTACTGAGATGTGTTTTTTAGGAGTAAACAACAAAAGGTGATTGTTAGTATTTATTTGGGCATAAGGCTGATAAAAACAACAACAATAAAATTGGAGTTAAAAATTGGAACATTAAAACTGAAATGTTTTTTCCAATCTCTTGAGATTAAAACAAAAGTTAAAGTCAGTGGTGGCTGGTGGAAAATTTTCTAGGTAGGGCGGTGCCACATCCAGTCAATTTCAGCAAACATCTCAGCATTATTTAATGCAAAAAGTGAATGTATCAAAAAGGAATTCCTACTTTGCTTAGTTAAATATTTAACAATTATTTTAATCAAACATAAAATAAAGCTGCAAGTAATGCCTTGACAAACACATTAGGACATCTTATTTCGGTCACCCACACAGGCAAATTCAGTATAATATAAAACATGTAATAGAAAATGTTTATTTCTTGAGATGCCCCTGTAGACCTTGTTTTGTTGCGGAAACCAATAGGGACGTAAAGATCAGGATAAGTAAACATGAAGTGCAGTTAGTGGTGTTAAGTTGCTATTCAGACACATGAATGGACAGGTGTATTGATAGTAAACTCCAGCAAACTTCTGTTTCAGAACTCAGAACTGAATTCAATTGAATTATACTCAAAAATATATTGTGGGGTTCCTGATAACCAATACAAAACAGTTAACAGAAGGAAATACCCAAAATAACAACATAAACAGTCTTGTAAATATCAATTGACCTCTAAGACATGGAATAATTTGAGATTTGTTTTAAAATGTCAACTATGCACATAGCAGAAAAACACACACTGGAGCTGAACATGAACAAATGTACACTACCAGTCAGAGTTTGACAATATCTGCTTGATACCTGGATACTCATTGTCCATTTGGGAGTATGGTGCTCAGCCACTCCAGAAGTGCTCTACTGATGGTGTCGGTGGATCGTAATGAACTGGAAAACCCGCTGTTGGATGTTACTGTTGGTGTTGATATAGCTTAGCACAGGCACCAGCTGGCAGTGGGTGGAAATGTCAGTGGTGTCATCTGCTTGAATAGCGATAAAATCAGCGCTCTTTACTTCTTCCGGAATATAATCTTTTAGCACTGACAGCATGCAGTCCAACAGCTCGTTTTGTACCGTCTTTGACTGCCTTTAAAAAACGGTAACATTAAGTTAGCTGTCTGCTCCTCCAGCACTTTGTCCAGGGAGGCAACAAAATCCACCAGTCCCCTGAAAATGCCAGGGTTGTCCGAGGAGTCAGGCTCGTCATGCCCACGCTGACTCAAAAGCCCCACAAAACTTCACACAATCGATTATTTTGGATAAAATGTGCCTGTTTTATCCACCTCCTCACTGTGTTTCCTCACCGCGATCCTGTGGCTGCCATCCAGCTGCATAGCGACGTTAGCGCTGCCTAATGTGGCTAACATTAGCTGGACAGAATTATCCATGTGTGTCCTGGTGTCCTCACGTTTCCTTACTTTCTCAGACAGGTGCTTCATATCCCTCACTCCTGTAACTGTCCATGCTGGATCTGTCCCCATAAAAAAACAAGCACGGAAAGCAAAATGAGCCATTAGCATGGCTGCATCCAGCTAGTCAGGTCTTTCTGGTGTACCAGCTAGAGAGAAGCCTCGCATGTAGTGCTTCCCTTTCTCGCTAGCCTGCTGTCTGATTGCGAGGTCAGGTTGATCTGGGCGATAACATAATCACCCTTTTCCGATTAGATTTGAGGACGCTGCTTGGCAAAAATTTTGTGTTCATATATTTGGCTAAACTGCTACACAGACCCGCCTCCTGTGGGCGATTTCTCCATCGTCCCAGAGCTGCCAAGACATGCAGACAGGTGGAGGGGACATGCAGGAAAATCATGTGTGTTGCGCAGATGATTTTCTGTCATATTTTACACATATTACAGGGTGCATTCCATATTTAAAACACATACATATTGACATTTTGTTTAATTTATTATTATTATTATTATTAGTAATGTTTTTTTGTGGCTCAAGGGCTCAGGGATGCGCCCTAGCGCCCTCTATTGGCCAGCTGCCACTGATTAAAGTGTTTATTTTTCTGTATAATGTTGAAAAAGCACTGATGATTCTGCTGACTAAGCTGGAAAGATGAGAAATGGAGCCAGCAGACAATTCGAATGCACATCATGTGACGCACTCTAGTGGCTGTGACATAAATCTAACGCACCTTAGCAGTAAGGTGGAAAATTTACCTGTCAATGCCCTGCCCACTCCTTTCCTCTGCTAGCCTGCTGCTTCACAGCTCATTAGCTAGTTGGCTAATGGTTCTTGGGTGTGTTTATCTTAACAGATGTCAGCCTTAAAAATGCACAAGATGGATTTTTTCCTCACTGAGTGGACACACGAATCACTTCACCAAGCTACTGTAAGCACTTGTGCTAACAGGTTTAGCAGTTGCTGTCTTGACTCTGTTCAGTTGGTGGTTGTGTGCTTAGTAATTTCAGAAATGTATGAGCTTCTGCTAGTTGTTTTTTAATGTCCTTGCTGGCTTCTAATTTCTGCTCTTTGTCTATGTGCTGTATTTACACTCAGATGCCAGTTTATAGGTACGCCTAGCTAAAACGAATGCAGTCTAATACAACAGTCCTGCAGTAAAGCACAACGTTACCTCGATGAAGGTTATAATGTTCAGTTTTTGTTCACACTGTTTTAGGAGGATTTATTGTAGGACTGCATTAGTTTAGCTAAGTGTAGCCTACATAATAAACTGGCAACTGAGTATACTTTGCTAACAATGGGCCTTTTTCAGCAGACATTTAGACAGTAAGTCATGTTTGAGTGCACAATGCTAATCAAACTGGTGAAGTTAAATGGAATGCAGCTCTTATTAATGTTATAAATTAGTGACCGTACACCTGTGGTTTTCTATGACATGCCAAAATGCCTGACATGAAAAAGACCTATTGGCTAGTGGTTAAATATGACAGTTCAGTATTTTGAGTGTTATGGGCTGAATTGGTTTGAAATAACCTTTTTCCTCCTTGGCTGTTGCCATTGTTTTTTATTGGATGGCTTCCTGTTGGCTCTACAAGTCTGTAGCCAAGGGTGAAGTTGTATTTTAGCTTTAGGGACATAAACCTAAGATGTTATCCTTATCATTCACTTAATTATTGGGCTGTAATAATGGCTTCATTGGAATCTCAGCCTGGCTTTTGTCATATTAACATTTTCTTCACACACTTCATATTTAGCTAAGCATTACAGAAGTATGTCAACTCACAAGCAACTGGTTTATATGACAGCTATGTACATAAGTATGAGCCACTGAGCTTCTTTTGTTTTATGGTACATGCTACTGCTACACTCACTGCCAAACTTATATTGATGTCTTGATGGTAATCTGCTGCTTATCAATGTTACATAACATTTTATAATTTGAAGCTGTCTGCTCCAAGTGGTAGTCATTTAATATGCATACATTTATTATTATCTGCTGCATAAGTAATGTGTCTTAAGCTGGGCAGACATTGTTTATTTTTTAAATCTTGTACATTGTGTTACATGTTTTAATAAGTCTTTCTGCATGGCTTGAACTTGTAACTTTTATGCTTACACTGTATGAACTTATTGATTGGCCACGACGTGGGTTCTCACACTGAACGTAAGCATGGAATCCCCAGTTGGTTTTGTCTGACAAATTCAATAAAGTTTATTCAAACAAAATTACCATATCCTCAACAATGTTGACAAAAAGAGAGAAAGTTAGCCTTACTTTGTGCAATTCTACTATGATCGGAAAGTAAAAAGAAAAGAAGGAAAATATGGAGCTGCATATGTCTGGAAGATACAGACAAGATGGTCCGCAGTGAAATTCAGTTTTATATCACAGCACAGACTCAGTCAAGACTACAGTTTTAGCCACAACATGTAAAAATCACTCTAATAATAATAAAAAAATGCTCATTGTGGTTTATAACAGATCTTTTGACAGCAGCCAGTTGGGGAATTGGGCCATGGAACTGCTCAAACTGTAAGATGCCAGAAATTCAAACATTTTTGCCAGAAATCCATCCAATGATGCGAGAGCCAGATTGATGATCATTCAGGCAATTAATCAGGCGTCGTGACCCCGCTCAAATTGCATGTAAACGACAACCAATCTGGCAGAAATTCAGCCCGATTCTAAAATTGGTACAGTGTATGCCCGTCTTTAGCCTGCTGCTGCATATCAGGTGGATTGTTGCTTTAGATTTATCTGCCTCATTCCACTAGGTATTTCTTAGAATGATTGGAGGTGCTTTGATTGGGAATGGCAACATGGCGGTTGGTGTTTGGCCCATATAGTAAATTGTCGGGGTCTGGGGGAAGTTTATTATTGTCACTGTGTTGCTGTGCTGAGCTTGGTTGAGAACATGTGATGAGTGATGAGGTCAGAGCCTTGATGCCAAATGTCAACTCTTTACATGTTTTGTATTCACCTAACCCCAGTGAATTGGCTGACTTTGGAATAGGAGAGTACTGAAAAATTGTGATATATCACATATCTTAATAATTCACCATATAGGTGATCGATTTTAACAAAAACCAAAATAAGACAAATGATCACTCCGTTATGTGCTCAGCTGTTCCAAGTCTTCCACAAAATCTAAAAGTCTCTCTGTTTTTTAGACAAACGAAAAGTTTTCCATCCCCAAGTTCAGAGCCCATTTAACCAAATTAGAGAACAAATTACATTAGTAATGAAAAGTAATTGAGCATTCTGTAATTAAAACCAAGACAAATGGGCTTGTCAGCTCCACTTTTATTCAGCATTTGGCCATATTTAAGTTTGAATTCCTCCATTTATCAAATCAAATTCAGTTGATTAAATGGATGTCTTGATGACTGAATTAAGAAATGACTGTTATACATAATACAGAATTGCTGGCTCTGCACTTTGCTGACCTGATTTGTGACTGGCTTCACAGCAGTTTATCTGTGTAAATGACTGACTGGCTGCCTGCCTGACTGACTGGCATGATCAAATCAATTTAAGTGTCTGTGTGCCAGATGTGGCAGTTAACTTGAAAAAAATACAGCTTAGTTTTGATAGCCACGCTCACATATGCTAATTCAGACTTCTATGACCTGCGTATCATAAAGCAATTAAGGAACAATTGCTTATAATACTCAGCAGCTTAAATGTGATTGATAACCAGTTGTGGGAGTGTGGCAGATGTATAGTTATGATAGTTTAATGCCCTGAAAGTCGACAATTTAAAGTTGTATCTCTTTCTCCATGGAGCTATGTAGTTGAGCTGCGTGTGTTTTTGCCTCTTGAACAGAAAGAGAAAAACAAATGGCATCAGATTGTGATGAATTCCCTGCACTCTGATTAGGCCGTGCTGGCTTGACTGGCCATTGCTCTCGAATGACAGTGGGCCCTAATAGGCTTTGCTAAATGGCCAGGACCCAGTCAACGGGGGAGAAAGACGAGGTGGGGGAAAAAAACCTGTAATAAAACAAACAAGAGTGGTAGAAAGAGCAGGAGATTGAACGAGTGAGGTGCAGGAGAGATGAAGAGAGAGAGCGAGGGAGTTGTTTCCTGTATTAAGTGGCTTTAAATGGCTGTGGAAAACAGCTAACGAGTCTGACCTGGCGGGGAACTAGAGGGTAGGCGGCTGTCAGGTCAGGCCTGGCATTCTGGACATCTGTGTGCGTGTGTGTGTGTATTTATTTGTTTGACTCCGGTACCCAGCAGTCAAAATAATAAAGAGTTCACCTGTCGATTAAGTCTCCAAACAGGAGCTCCACTGTGCCAGTTACAACTGGGCCAATAATTGCTACAGGCAACCCTGCCGATGGTAAACTTCCTTCATATCTGTGTGTGTGTGTGTGTGTTTTAATAGGAGGACATACACCCAGATGTCAATTTTACTTACAATTGGACATTAATTGTGACGCTGATTTAGTGTGACAGGCATACACACCCACAAACACAGACTAACTACCTGCAAGTACACGGCGTTGCAAAACCAGTTGTGTCTGCCCTGGATTGCAATTAACCTTCAGCAGAACGAATGCGATTTGGAAGTGGAATATTGAACATGGAGTACAGAGCTGATTTCATACCTTACTCTCTTCCTTCCACTCTGTTCAGCACATTGAGGTTTTTCCATCACATTTTGTGTTATTCTTCTGGGGACATTCAGGCTCCCTGATGAAATAAATATCACTATACAGTATTTATAATGCAGTTTAATCTGGTAGCATCAGAAATTTTTTCATTTCCTCTTGAAAACGTAACACCAAAAGGCTACTAACTCACACTGGGGAATCAAACGTTTTGTATAATTTATAGCTGAAATAAACATTTTCTCAAGGCTGTTAGCTTTCAGTGATTTAGATTATTAAGCACGATTTTCCCTTGCATACTGTACAGTTGCCCTCAGGCTGTATAGCACCTGTATGGACCATTTTCATTCCTTTGATATACAGGCTTTTCATGTAGGCATTTTATAGTGTTTGTTAACATGTCTCTAGGCAATCCAGTGATTAAAAATATGAGTGCTGGGTGGATGAAGATTCTACAAGGATCCATTTTGTAAAAGTGATATTTTTGTGAACAGAAGGACTTGAGTTGATTCATTTTGTGGATTGTGGATGTCCCAGCACTATGTTTATTGGCTTTTGTTTGTTAATTTAGAAAAAACACTTCTAAACATTCACAAATATCGTCAACAGTCTTTGTAAAAAGAAAAACTTAACAAATCTAACATTAAATATACACCAGCAATTACAGAAAAAAGGAAAGAAATAATACATAAATATTTAAAAAAGTGAAATGTACATCTCAGAAGCACATCCAGAGCAAACAATGAGTATTATGCAATCATATCATCATCCTATTGTCCATCCCTATTCATAACCATGTTACTCTTGCTGTAATACAAGTGGCAACAACCTTGTGAAAGTGGTAGGACCAATCCTTGTATGATCATAAGCATATCTTCTAGAAGTTCTCAATTTTTCTTCTTACTATGTATGTCAGCTTCTCTAAGGCTAAACTGAAAACTCTTTAATCCATTGACTAGACTTGGGTCTTTCAATACCCTTTCATTTTAAAGCAATTACACGTTTGGGCTGTAACAGACAATATATTATTTGTTACATATTTAGTTTACTGGAAATTCTTACTGGAACAGGAACAAGTTGTGTCTCCTCCCAGTCCTCTACAGAGATACCTAAAGTATTTAAAGATGATTCTTCCATGCAGGTAAATGAGACAAATAAGTGAGTTTTCTTTAGAACCGAGACTGTCCTCCCAAGAATAACAAGAGCATCAGTCGTTTCAGCAAATCCCCAGAAGACAGCATATGTTCATGCTCAAGTGACAAAGCCCTCTAGCGGCTGTCAAGAGCAAAGGAGGAAGTAGTGTGACGTTGTTATGAAGCCAGAAAGTCTTCAGAAAACAGGATACTGTTCATATCCCGTTTTCGACCAACAGTCAAAGTTGGTTTCTTTTAAAAATAACCTTGATTGTTCCCTAACAAGTGCTTATTGCTGTAACCATGACAATGAAGGTTCCCTAACCTTAATTAAGTAATAATTTTAACCCAAACCACAATATTTCCCTAAACCTAACTAAGTCGTATGTGTGCCTTTTTCCTGTTTGCGCACATTTGTGTGTCTCCGTTTGACTGATTGACATGGACTGATTGTTTATTCATGCGAAAACACAGCTGAGCGTTTACTTACAGAATGCATCTGTGTGTGTGTGTGTGTTTGTAACTGTGTATATGTTCACAAGAGGTGGACAAACATATGCATGCCTATTTTATTTACGATTTGACATTAATTGTGATGCTGATGTGCTTTGACAGCGGTAGACACGCACACAAACACACATGCAGACACACACAATCATGTACCAACAGCTGCATGAACATGCTCACAAGCAAAACAATTAACCTTCAGCAGAACGAATGGAATGGAGTACTGAACGACGCATGCAGAGTAGGGAGTTCCTGCTGTTGCTCATTAGTGACGTGCAATACATGATGTTCAGAAATGGAACCATGCCACGTGTTTGCATAAACATGAAGCCTTATATTGTTCAAGAAAAATGGCTGTGCTGCTATACCTATCTCTGATGGATGGCCTCCATCAGTGTGTTTTGTTACAGATGAATATGTATCGTACAATGGATATACCTGCGCTTTGTTATTTGCATTTTAAAACAAAATAGATAAATATTCTGACATGTGTGTCTAGTACCGTGTTGGTCTTCAAGTGATTCAACAGATTACT